>NW_020837945.1:35978892-36285531 GCF_003676395.1 Aethalodelphis obliquidens
TTTTTTTTTGCGGTACGCGGGCCTCTCGCTGTTGTGGCTTCTCCCGTCGCGGAGCACAGGTTCCGGACGCGCAGGCTCAGAGGCAATGGCTCACGGGCCTAGCCGCTCCGCGACATGTGGGATCCTCACAGGCCGGGGCACAGAACCCGTGTCCCCTGCATCGGCAGGTGGACTCTCAACCACTGCGTCACCAGGGAAGCCCAGTTTTCATTCTTATAAAGGGTTTATAAACTTAGTCAAGGACAAAGCCAGTTTTAAACAAGTAATTGCTGGGCTCCATTGTGTGCAAAAATGCTTCTTGTTTATTAGTAAAATGAAAAGATTGTGTGTATACCTGTTTATATTTCATATGTAGCAGCCTTTTTTCACTAGCTTCCCTTTTTTGGAGCTCATTGACAATTTTCACTAAGCTGGTTCTCTGGGCATCATGCCCAGCTTGGATTAATGTTGTTTATTATAATTTACATTATCTAGGATAGTGTTTTTAGCTGGTGCCTTAGAAATGATTATAATTAAGTAGCAACGAATACATTTATTAAGCATATAAGTACATTAGGTCATCAAAGATGTTTTTCACCAATCAGTACAAATAATAGGTTTATATATAAAGTATTTTGTGATTTTGTAACCTGGTAACCTTTTTGTCTTTAAGCCATTTTAGACTGTTCCATGTCTAGGTGAATTAAATTTCTCTTTCTCTTCCTTTTATTCCAACAGCAACCATGTATTAATATCCCTTATTCCACACCTTTAAATGACAAAGGAGACTATGGGCTTTAAGTGACATGTACCTCAGATAAAAGGTGATTCGATGAGTGTAAGCTAAAATGAGATGACTTAAATACCATATTAGTAAGATTTTTTCAATGAAACAGAAAAGACTCTAGGTGTTCTAGAAGGAAGGGATATAGTATAGGGAATTAAAAGCTAACACATCATATACTGAGTAGAGAGAGAAAAGATCAGGAAGAAGAACTCCTGATTTTCAGAAAATCAGGAAAAATGGAGAAGGAAATTGCAACAAAATTTTTATGTATGAATCAAATGAAAATGGTAAATTTGTAAATTATACTTCTCACCATCAAGAGTATATCTATTTCCTAGATATTGCTGCTTAAGAGTTAAAGCAGCCATAACTGGAAGAACTGTAATCTAGAGCTGTAGTGCTATTGTACTTCAAAAAAAGAAAACAATGAATACAGGCAGCCACTTCTGGGATGACATCTTAATTTTAAATTTGAACAAGGTATCTAGAACTACAAAATAAAATGACAGACAATCATCAGAGATATGACATTGATGAGTAAATTACTTACGTTAGAAGAAACTGTTAATAAAGCAATATAAGTAAGGACTTTAATAATTTGTATACTAAAGTAAAAAGAGAAGCCAGGTGGCTAGAGAAAAATTACTCTGGCTTGAGTGAAAAGCATGGAAAAGTAAAGTGATTGCAGATAAGACAAGAAATATAAAGAAAATAGAAATTTATAGCTACAGGGATATTTTGGTTTTAATTTAATTTTTATTTAATATTGGAGTATAGTTGATTTACAATTTTGTGTTAGTTTCAGGTGTACAGCAAAGTGATTAAGTTATGAATATACATATATCCATTCTTTTTCAGATTCTATTCCCATAAAGTTTATTACAGAATATTGAGTAGAGTTCCCTGTGCTATACAGTAGATATTTGTTGATTATCTATTTTATATATAGTAGTGTGTATATGTTAATCTCAAGCTCCCAATTTATACCTCCCTCCGCCTTTCTCCTTTGGGAACCATAAGCTTGTTTTTGAAGTCTGTGAGTCTATTTCTGTTTTGTAAATAAGTTCTTTTGTATCATTGTTTTAGTTTCCACAAATAAGTGATATCATATATTTGTTTTTGTCTGTCTGACGTATTTCACTTAGTATGATAAACTCTAGATCCATCTATGTTGCTGAAAATGTCATTAGTTCTTTCTTATGGCCGAGTTTATTTTTGTTTTTATTTTCATTACTCTAGGAGGTGAGTCCAAAGAGTGTTCTGCCTATGTTTGTATCTAAGAGTTTTATAGTATATGGCCTTACATTTAGGTCTTTAATCCATTTTGAGTTTATTTCTGTATATGGTGTTAGAGAATGTTCTAATTTTATTCTTTTACATGTAGCTGTCCAGTTTTCCCAGCACCACTTATTAAAGAGACTGTCTTTTCTCTATTGTATATACTTGCCTCCTTGTCATAGATTAGTTGACTATAGATGTGTGGGTTTATTTCTGGACTTTCTATCCTGTTCCATTGATCTATCTTTCTGTTTTTGTGCCAGTACCGTACTGTTTTGGTTACTGTAGATTTTAGTATAGTCTGAAGTCAGAGAGCCTGAGCCCTCCAGCTCCATTTTTCTTTCTCAGGATTGCTTTAGCTATTGGATCTTTTGTCTTTCCATACAAAGTTAAAAAATATTTGTTCTAGTTCTGTGAAAAATGTCATTGGTAATTTGATAGGGATTGCATTGAATCTGTAGATTGCCTTAGGTAGTATAGTCATTTTGACAATATTGATTCTTCCAATCCAAGAACATAGTATATATTTCCAACTGTTTGTGTCATCTTTGATTTCTTTCATCAGTATCTTATAGTTTTCTGAGTACAGGTCTTTCGCTTCCTTTAGTAGATTTATTCTTTTTGATATGATGGTAAATGGGATTGTTTCCTTAATTTCTCTTTCTGACCTTTCATTGTTAGTGTATAGAAATACAAGAGATTTCTGTGTATTAATGTTGTATCCTGCCTCTTTACCAATTCACTGATGAGCTCTAGTAGCGTTCTGGTAGCATCTTTAGGATTTTCTATGTATAGAATCATGTCATCTGCAAACAGTGACAGTTTTACTTCTTTTCCAGTTTGGATTTTTTTAAAAATCGGCTTTGTTTTAAAAGTGGTATACAATAAAAGTAGGCAAGAGGAAAAGTACAAAAATGATATGTATTAACAGGCAGTATTTTAGAAATTTCCCCAGAACATGTTATTTTCCTTTGAAAATCCTCAATATTGAAAAACTATTTTTTAAAAAAAGCATTCAATAGTCATGTTTCTATAATCATTTTTGTAATAGTCTATCAAACATGCAAAATTGTATATATATTCTATGAGCTATGTAAGTATGTTAATATATGTGTAAATTAAATTGAATGACTATTACCCAGTTCCTCTATTTACTTAGTCATACTTTGTACATTTGATGTATCTGGCTTAAAAAGCTGTATATAAATTTCTAGTTAGGGCTTTATGTCACATTTCTTTTGCCTTTTTAAAATTCTAGTATATATTAATGTCTGCTATTAATTTCAAGTGCCTATTTATTTTCTATTTTCTGGTTACTTTAGCATCCATGAAGGTAAAGCTTACAATCATCCACTTTCATTTTATTGAACCTCGCTTCTTCAATCATCTTTCCATCTTACCTTAGTCATTACCTCTTATGGTCATCCTCAAACCTGTGTTTATACCAACAGCAGCACTCTCAAAAATCTATCTCAGGTCCTCCAATCTCTAATGATCATATTCTAGTTTTATCTAACTCACATCCTTCAGTGCCTCAACTCCATTAATACTTATACTTTACCAAGACTTAAAATTCAGTGATTCTACCACTTTATCCTTCTTTCTCTCCCCTTTTACATCTCTTGTTTTATAGCCAACCTATTATAATATCTCCCATACATATATTTTCAGCTCTTTTGACTATTTTGTTTTCCTGGAAATTTAGCCTTTGGTAAACTCTGAACCTTGTCTATTCCATATCTGTACCTCTGCAGCTGAATGTAACTAGGGAAAGTCAGACCTGCTGAGTAGCCTTCCTTTAAATTCATGACCAGTACCCTTAGGCCTGTTCTTATTTATTTAGCAGGATATCATGGTTATATTTAGACTAACTCTGAAACCTGTGAAATTTCAGATGTATTTTCCTGTTTTTTCTCCATCCTTGTACCTTGTTTCCTCATGAATACAATAATTTTCTCTGTACCCTTGAACAGTTACAGATGATTCTAATATTATTTGTAAACAAGATAGAACTGTTTCTTCCTTTCAGGTGCTTTGCTTCACACAATATACTATTCAAGCTCCCACATACTATGTACACATAAAAAGATTAGGTGACATTTACCTTCCTTCCTCTGTTTCCCTCCTTTATTGTTTGCTCAATGAGGTTCCTGAAAGGTTTCCTGTAACCCTCCTTCCTCACCTCCTAAATTTTGCCAAGTCAGTTATGCAGTTATTATCATTTTATTTTTACTATGTCCCTTCTATTTATATAATTCTGACATATCTTTAAATTCACCTATATCTATATCTGTATCTATCTATCTTTCAGCTGTAGAGCTAGAGATATACAAATGTATGTATATCAAGATTCATTTATCTCCATGCTTTGTTCTTCATTTCTTTTGAGGTCATTTGTTGTTTTATTAGCTATTTCAGAAATGTATGCCTCAGTTCAGGTACTTGGGTGACAGAAAAATCTGAACTTTTGTCTATGATGGTTTTCTTTATTTCTTTCTAACAGAATAACTATAACTTAGCTAGCCTTATAATTTTTAGAGTGAGTTACTGTATCTTAGAATACAGAAGTCATTTCCTTCAATTTCACCTCCCAATGTTGTGGGTGGAAGTCTAATGATAAAAGAAACATTTTACTTTGCAGAAATTTTCTACTTTCTCTCTAGAAACATATGATTTACTCTTTATGCTTAGAGTTCATAAAACTTTAACAGAAATGCCCAGGTATATCTTTTCTTATTAATCTATCTTGAAACTTACTGAGCCCTTTCAATGCATACTCAGGTCTTTCCTCAGATCAATACAATATTCTTATATTTGTTTAGTTTTTCTTCCTCTCATAATTGTGTCTGTCTGTTCTCCTGGAAAACCGTAAGGTTTTATATGAGTGATTTTTTTTCTGGTTTCTTTTCTTTTTCCACATTGACTTAAAGACATGGCATCAGGATGAACTTCTATAAGAAAATTCTAATTTTACAAGTGACAACATGTACCATCTCTAAGGGCTCTCCCTGAGGGGAAAAGAGTATGACAATCTGAAAGATTTGCCAGTTGCACTGGTGAGTTCTGACATTGCTGCTTTTGTTGATTCTCAGCAGTGGGTGACTGTCCCAGATTGTCAGATGTTGTGCTTCAGTGAGCACTTACAGTGAGCTGAATGGCTGATACTCTCAGGTGATCCCAAACAAGTTACACTCTATAGCATTTCTTCTTTCTTGCTGATGTCCAGACCAGTCCACCTATTCACATCCAAAACATATATTATTAGAAAGAAATAGTCACTATACTTTTGTAAATTTATTTATTTATTTATTTATAGCTGCATTGGGTCTTCATTCCTGTGCAAGAGCTTTCTCTATTTGCGGCGAGCGGGGACTACTCTTTGTTGAGGTGCGCGGGCTTCTCACTGCAGTGGATTCTCTTGTTGCGGTGCATGAGGTGCAGTAGTTGTGGCTTACGGGCTCTATAGTGCAGGCTCAGTAACTGTGGCGCTCAGGCTTAGTGGCTCTGTGGTATGTGGGATCTTCCCGGACCAGGGCTCGAACCTGTGTTCCCTGAATTGGCAGGTGGATTCTTAACCACTGTGCCACCAGGGAAGAACCACTATACTTTTGGAATATGGATAGACTCAAGGATTTATTGCTGACCAGTTGATAGATTAATTAATAGGGATTTTTGTAAATTTGACATTTTAAAAATGCCTATTGCATATAGAGTATCAAAATAAATCATGACATTACTAAAATACTAAACTATGCCAAGAAGCTATTCCTTTAAACAAATTCCAACCTAATAATATAGGTGTTTGTTTTGATAACACTGACATACTTTTAATGTTGAGGAAACTTGTACATAGGTGTACAGTATATCAAAGGATGTAAACAATGAGAATAATATAAAACCTGCCACTGCACATGAATGTATCAGATGTATAGAAACATATTTCTGATCTCAGAAAAATCCATCAAATCTGTGTAGTACCCACATTTATATTTTTTTCAGGGCCTCTTTATAATAAGAAGTGAAAGTAATGGAAAAACATTAGTGACTATTTTAAAATGCTTTTTAAAATTTGGTAACAAATAATCATTAGGTAAATTTTCCAAAATGAAAAATACTCAAATGTCTCTTTTTCATTCCATGGAATACAATATTTAAGAAATAAATTTAAGAAGTTGTGGGCCATGTGTTTTCAAAGAGTATCAAACTATTCTTTCAAGAAAAGACTTTCCCTACTCCATTATTAATGAACAAAGAATGTCAATGATGTTATCATAGCTTATCTTATTAAATACTACCGAAGAATTTTTCATAAAATATTTCACTTAATGTGGAAAGACATATTATGAAAGACACTGTATAGAACAAATAAAAAGGGGAACTAATTTCTATTTTAGCAGTATTAGAACTATGAACAAATTTGATGTTTTCAAAGTAATTTTCCCTTTTTTTAAACATCTTTATTGGAGTATAACTGCTTTAGTGTTGTGTTAGTTTCTGCTGTATAACAAAGTAAATCAGCTATATGTATATTTTGCCTTTTAATAAAGTAAAATATAAGCTATTTTGTAGAAAACTATTGTGGATATCACAATAACTTTAGGGAGGTTAATATCTAAAGGCACACAATGTTGGCAATATCAAAATATGTTTCACAAACTCTTAACAATAGTTTATACCTAACCTGACTATGGACTGAAAAGCTAAATCTAAAATGTTTTATTAGTTACATATAATTAAACTCATAATTATTTCAATTTAGATTCAGACTGATAATCCATCTGGTTTAATTATACATTTAGCTGATATTCATTCCATTTTACATATTCTTTGTATATATACTGGAGCACATAAGACATTGGTGAGGGTGCTAATATTTTAACATTGAGGAAATGTCCTTATTCACATACGGGCAGCTGAATTTTTTTAATATGAAGAATTGTTCTAATTTGGTCCCAATAACACCTGATAAACCTTGATATAGTTTTCCCTATCACCTGTATTGGCTTTCTGCATCAATATTTTAAAGTGCACAAACTATTGCCTATGGCAAATATATTGAGTTCACTTGTAGTAGCACAAATCTTTTCATAAACATAATGGTAAAACAAAAGAAACTGAAAGTTTAAAGCATATTAAAATTTCTTTTAGGTCTCTGAATTAATATACTTTAGAGAAATATTTGACCTTCATTAAAACCTTCATTGCTTCTCATAGATGTTTATATAGTTTCATTCACATATAATGCAAAAACGTAACAGCAACCAGACTTCATTCATATTATGCTTTTTAGTTTTTAAAATCTGCTTACATGTAGCATATGATTTTATCAGAAGATCCTATTTATTGAGCAATAACTTGAAATAAGCAAACTACAGAGGTTTTTTTTGTAGTTTGGAGGAAATATGAGGTTTCATAAGAACTCTCTTATTGTCTAATAGTTGTTATGAACATTTCCCTTTGAAACTTTTATATCTAAGATTATTGGCATTCACTTGTAGGTGTGTGTCTGCGTCTGTGCATGTGTTTAGGTATTTCAAAAGTTAATGGAGAAATTCTTGCTTATAACACCTGTCAAGAACTCTCACATAAGGCAGCTTCTGTTTTTTAGCCCAAGAAATGTATAAAGTGCTTTCTGTTTGAGGAAAACCTTACTTTCTTCAAAGCAACACTTTTGCCTAAGACCTCATAGAATCACTTGGAAAGATTCTGAAACCACAGATTCCTTGATCATACCCTTAAGATTCTGATTCAGCAGTTTTGCAGTGGGCTTTAGAATTTACATTTGCAATAAACCAGAATTAATTCTGTTGCCGCTTGCTGAGGAACACACCTGGAGATAGCCAGAGTATAATTCCATTGCCTTAATTTTTCGATTTTATACCCATATGTATTTCTCTATTTTGCTAATGCCTTAAATTCTAGTTATATGACCAGGGCTTATTTATTATTCTTATAAAAGTTATAAACTAGAGCCTAGAGTTCTCTGAACTCTTAGTAACTATATCTTCCCTCAAGAGGCATTGAATTTTCTTGCCCAGATTTTAAAAACTTTCTTCCCCTCATGATAAGTAAGCTCATGGCTCCTTAAGAAAATGTTATTCTTTTCCATAAGTCAATTTTTATACCTATGGATCCTCATTGTCTTTCAGAGAATCTTCACCCCCTCGCCTTCTGCCCATATCATATCTACAAGATAAAAGTATTTCATTGAAATGCTATGCTGTTTGCCTCATGTAATGAGTATGATCACACAATGAGGTAGAATGCTTAGATTCAACTCCTAGCTCTGCTGCTTATAAACTCGGTGACCTTGACCAATTAACTTTTATGACTTGTGTTTAGAATCATTCACTCTAAAATGGTCATGGAAATAATAATATCCATCTCATGTTTTAAACAATATATGCTGTATGGAAAGTGTTATATAAGCTTTTGTTATCATTTTTAAAATCTACTTTTATCCCAATTTACGCAACAAAATCTTGACACGAGAACTAGTTAATGGTTTAACAGTTCTAGTCTCCATCTAGTAAGCTATTTTTTTAAACATCTTTGTTGGAGTATAATTGCTTCACAATGTTGTATTAGTTTCTGCTATATAACAGAGTGAATCAGCTACACATATACATATATCCCCATATCCCCTCCCTGTTACGCCTCCCTCCCATCCTCCTTATTCCCACCCTTCTAGGTGGTCACAAAGAACTGAGCTGCTCTCCCTGTGCTATGTGGCTGTTTCCCACTAGCTATCTATTCTACATTTGGTAGTGTATATATGTCCCTGCCACTCTCTCACTTCGTCCCAGTTGACACTTCCCCCTCCCCATGTCCTCAAGTCCATTCTCTACATCTGCATCTTTATTCCTATCCTGGCCCTAGGTTCATCAGAACCATTTTTTTTTTTAGATTCCATATATATGTGTTAGCATATGATATTTGTTTCTTTCTTTCTTTCTGAATTACTTCACTCTGAGTGAAGTAGGATTCTATTTGAAAAAAATCCTTTAATTTAGGGCTCTATAAGACAGCAAAAGAGTATTGTTGGCTTTTTAAGATCCCCATTATATGAAACATAGTAGGTAGATAACATACCCTTAATTGCAACCAATCCTGTAATATAGTGAATAATTTATGATATCAATTTGCAATTATTTTAGCTAAGAATTCAATGATTTGTTGACTAGTATGACTAAGAGAAGAGCTGTGGTCCTCATAATGCATAGTCTTTGCTCATATTCAAAGCAATATGGACTGTGCATGATTATAATTCTCTTTGAGAAGAAAGAGACTTCTGTGTCTTAGCATTCACAATGGCAACATATCTCTACTTTGAAATATGTGGCTGCCACATTACTTTGGGGAACACTATTTATTATTACCCCAAAGAAGAATGTGTATGTGATTTCTATTCCTTTACTTAATGCATTATATCATGTAGATGATGTTGCTGTAAATACATTATTCTTTGAAAAAATCATCTTGAGATGTAGATGTAATTTATCCAAGTAATGCATAGAGATATTAGAAATTGGTTAATATCAATTTATTAATATTAAATCTTATATATGCTAAATTAAGTGCTTAAACCCATAAGACAACTACAATATACTTAGAAGGGATCCAAAATTTTGGAATTATACCTTCATTTCTAATGTTGTAGCCCTAAGTATAGGATCCATGAAGATGAAGCCCTTCTCTGATGGTCAGGAGCTGAGGGAGATGTGCTATAAATAATCTGATCTCAAGTCACATGCTAATTAATTTTAAAGATTAAATTTATGTTATAGCCACCCTGTTTGGATGAGAGGGGTTATCTCTACTACTCCATATTTATCAAATAAATAAGGATACTCAAACAGCACTGGCAAATTGGAGCTTTTAGTAGTACCCCTGCTATAAGTGACAATCACCCTGTAAGAAAGAAAGCTTGACTGTAATAGTGATTGTAGTGCACCCAAAGTTTAGAGAAATCATAGATACATATTCCATAACATCGCACAATATAACGTGATTCATTTCTTTTTAGAAGTTTTTTTTTTAATTAAAAAAAAACCCACTTTATGCAGATAATACTTTAGGAAGAATTAAAACATACCAGGGCTTCCCTGGTGGTGCAGTAGTTGAGAGTCTGCCTGCCGATGCAGGGGAAGCGGGTTCGTGCCCCAGTCTGAGAAGATCCCACATGCCGCGGAGCAGCTGGGCCCGTGAGCCATGGCCGCTGAGCCTGCGCGTCCGGAGCCCGTGCTCTCTAACGGAAGAGGCCACAACAGGGAGAGACCCGTGTACCGCAAAAAACAAAACAAAACAAAACAAAGAAACATACAGTATATAAATTAATCAAGCTCATCTAGAATCTTTTTGAAAATGCATACTGTCCCACTGTATATCACACTTTACTTACTCTGCCTTCCTTTTTAATGAAAACTACCACGTATTTGTTTATTTGATCAATAGTCTAATGTAGGAACGTTTCTCATGTCTATTAAAGAACCACATTCTCATAATTTGTAATAAAGTGACAACTATCAATTATCCTTTGTAACCATATTATTTATTTTTCTGTGGCTCTGTTGTACTTTAATATCTGGTTATCAGGTATGTTAATTATACCTTCACTTTAGTACACATGGTAAATATTAGATGTTTTCCTGTACATAATGCCATGGTCTACAAGGTAATTTTGTTTGCTGAGTGAGTTGATACAATCATTCTACATGCTTTCTTTCATATCCTTCAAAAGGAGCATGTTAATATAAATTGCTAAAACAAAGACACTTCTTTCCAAAATTTTATAAATCATAATGAAAAATGAGAAAATAAAAATAAAGTTTTAGAGCAGCACACACATTCAGTGGATATGGATTATCTTTGTTAAAAAAAAAAAAAAAAAAAAAAAAAAACGGGCTTCCCTGGTGGTACAGTGGTTGAGAGTCTGCCTGCCAATGCAGGGGACACGGGTTCGTGACCCGGTCCAGGAAGTTCCCACATGCCACGGAGGGCCTGGACCCATGAGCCATGGCCACTGAGCCTGTGCGTCCGGAGCCAGTGCTCCGCAACGGGAGAGGCCACAACAATGAGAGGCCCGCGTAACGCAAAAAACAAACAAAAAAAACAAGTACACATCAATGAAGTAAGATACATTTCAGCCTAACAAGAACGTGTGTTTGATAAGAATACCTTCTAAAGCATTGTTTTAAAACCTCAGAAACTAATATTCAAAACATCCTCATAAAATCTTAAATAAGTGCAGACAATGAAATAAGATACATATCATGTAGTACAGCTATATATTTTGCAAAAAACCCCAGATTCTTGAAGCCCTTTTGATTTGTAATAATTTTCTGCATTTCTTATATATATAATGTTGATTCACATAATATTTTATGATATTTCTTTTGGTTTGGGAAATGGTTGGAGCATTTTCTTTGAAACAATGTTACTTCTTCCTAATTGTTTCAGATTTGGGAATGTAAATTTATATTTGTTATACAATAGGTAAGCATTAAGTTATGTCTATATATTTATCATTTTCTTTGGGGTATTATGGAAATCCATATCTGAATTTCACTCTAATAGCTCAGTTTATCTTTGATGTAAGTTACTGACAGAGAGAGAAGAGGAGAGGGAGAAGTAAAATGAGGCAAGACAAGGTGAAGAGAAAGGCTACTCTGTTTTCTAAGTGAAGAATAGACTATGTGGTGGCTAACAGCAGATGCAACACTAAGAAAAAAACTGCATTACCTTCTGGTTACAGTAATTACAAAGGAATGGAAAATTAATACCTGAACATCAGTCAATAAAGGAAAGACAATCTTGTGATTATTTAAATAGATGTAGCTGTAGACAGACATTACCACACAATGCTTAATACTATAAGATTAATGTTATTAAAAATAAAGGTAAACTATAATGGTTAAGCACAGCCCTTTAAAAAAGAGTAGACTTCTAATTTTTTATGAATATTTTGGTTAACAATTGCTTTCAGGCTGGTTGTGCTGTGGCAGGAGGAAACTGATGTTAGCCTAGGCAGAGCTGTCGTTTGGTGAGACTGTTATTATTTACTAGTTTCAGAAGGTGGTTAACAGGAATGAGTCCACTGTTGATTTGTTTGCCTTCAAAATTTCGAGCCTGGCATTGATTGGTTGGCTTTTAGATTCATGTGTAGTGAAGTAAGTTTGTCATTGATCAATTAACTTTAGGGAAGTTTTATTTGATTCACAGAGTAAAACTGATTTTAGCATTATTTCTCTGGCTATAAAACAAAAGTGTTTTTCTAGAAATATGATAATATACAAAATGCATTTATAAAAGAATAAAAACTCTGGCAAATGAGGAATAGAAGAAACTTCTGGATATGATAATATTTACAGAGGATATCAGGTTAACAACATACTTAGCAGTGAAATATTAGTAGTATTTGCCATAAAATAGGAATGAGACAATGATGACTGCCAGAGTTGCTTCTAGTCAATATTGTACTTTATGTCCAAGCTAGTGTAATAAATCAAGAAAAAATATATATGTTTATACACACACATATAAATGTGTGTGTAAGTATATACAGCACACACTTTAAATGGATATGGATTTTGTCAAAAAAAGCGAGCACATGTCAATGAAGATATATTTTACCCTAACAAGAATATATTTATAAAGTTGTATTTAAAACCACCACCAAGGGGGTATAGTTCAGGGCTAGAGCACTTGACTGCAAAACCACCACAACGAACTGGATACAATTGACATCTACAGACTACTTCATCCAACCAGCAGAATACACATTTTTTTTGAAGTTCATGAAGAACATTCAACAAAACAGACCATGTTCTCTGGTCCACAAAATATACCATAACAAATTTAGAAGAATATAAATAATACAATATCTGCTCTCAGGTCACCATGGAATTAATTAAAGCATAAACCAGTAACAAAAGAGTAACTGGAAAATCCTGAAATACATGGAGATTAAAAACATATTTTTAAATAACACATGGATCAAAGAAGAAATCTCAAAATAAAATATTTTAAACTAAATGAAAACATAATTTATCAAAATTTGTGAGATGCTGCAGAAGCAGTTCTTACAGGGAAAATTATAGATTGAATGTATGTGTTAGAAAAGAAGAAATACCTAAAAATATCTAAATTTACATCATAGAAAACTAGAAAAACAAGAGTAACTCCAAATTGAAGATAAAAAAGAAATAACAAGAATTAGAGCAGTCAATGAAATTGAAAATAAATAGGAAATAAATACAGGAATTCAACCTGAATAAATGCAGCTTCTTTAAAAAGATCAATAAAATCAATAAACCTCTGGCCAGGATAACAAAAAAAGAGAGTATATAATTACCAAAAATGTCAGAAAACAGAGAGGATACATCAACATAGATTATTTGGCCATTTAAGAATAATAAGGGAGTGGTTAAGAATCCGCTTGCCAATGCAGGGGACACAGGTTCGAGACTTGGTCTGGGAACATCCCACATGCCACGGAGCAACTAAGCCTGTGTGCACAACTACTGAGCCTGCACACCTAGACCCCATGCTCCACAACAAGAAAAGCCATCACAATGAGAAGCCCACGCACCACAATGAAGAGTAGACCCCGCTCACCACAACTAGAGAAAGCCTGTGCACAGCAAAGACCCAATGCAGCCAAAAATAAATAAATACATACATTTATTAATAATAATAATAATTTATAACCTTCTAAAACAGAAAGCACCAGGTCCATATATGTTCACTGGTAAATTCTACCAAACATTTAAGAAATAAATTATACGAAGTCTCCCCAATCTTTTTCTGAAGAAAGTAGAGAGATACTTTCTCTTTCTATGAGGCAAGTATTATCCTAATATCAAAATCATAAAAAGACATTAACAGAAAACTATACACCAAAATCTCTCATGAACATAGATGTAAAATTTCTCAAAAATTAGTAAATGAAATCCAACAATGAACAAAAAGAACTATAAACCATAAACAAGAGAGATTTATATTAGATGTGCAGGGCTTGGACAACATTTGAACATTAATTAACCTATGACATCAACAGGCTAAAAAAGAAAAAGTACATGATCATATCACTAGAAGCAGAGAAAATATTTGACAAAAATCCAACACCCAGTCATGATAGAAACTCTCAGTAAACTATGAATAGAAAGGAACTCCCTTAGCTTATAAAGAATAGCTATATAAAAAACCTACAGCTGACATCATACTTAATGTTGAGAAACTCATCCCTTCTTTTCAACATTGTATTGGAAGTGCTTGTAAAGCAATAAGGAAGAAAAGGAAATTAAAGGTATAAAGATTAGAAAGAAAGGCATAAAACTGTCTTCATTTACATATGACATGAATTTCTATGTAGAAAATCTTAATCAACAACAATAAAAAATACTCCCAGTACTAATAAATTATAGCAAGGTTGCAGGATATGAGGTTAATGTACAAAAGTCAATTGATTTCCTATATACCAGAAATAAACTAGTGAAATTTGAAAGTTAAAACAATACTATTTACATTAGCACCTACAAAAATTAAATACTTAGGCATATCTGACAAAAAAATGTATAAGGTTGTTATAAAGAAAACTACAAAACTTTGATGAATGAAATCAAAGAACTAAATAAATGGAGAGATATTCCATGCTCATGGATAAGAAGACTGCCCTATATCATCAATATTGTCAAGGCAACAGTTTTTTCCAACTAGATCTATAGATTCAATGCAATCCCAATAAAAATATCAGCAAGTTACTTTGTGGATATCGATAAGTGATTCTAAAGTTTATATGGATAAAGAAAGACCCAGAATAACCAATATAACGTTCAAGAAGAATAGAGTTGGAGGATTGATATTGCCTAACTATAAGAGTTACTGTAAATCTGCAGTAATAAAGACTATATAGTTGGGGTGAAAGAACAGACAAAAACACCAATGAAATGTAGAGATCCGAGAAATTGACCCACATATATAGTCAACTGCTCTTTGCAAAGGAGCAAAGGCAATACAATTGGGCATATACAGTCTTATCAACAAATGGTGTAGAACAATTGGACATACACATGCAAAGAAAATGAATCTAGACACAGACCTCATATCCTTCAAAATGGAATACAGACCTAAAAGTAAGATGCAAAACTATGAAACTCCTAATGTATGATGATTTTTTTAGATACAATGCAACGGCATACTCCGTAAAAGAAGTAATTGGTATGCTGGACTACATTAAAATTAAAAACTGCTGCTCTGTGAAAGAATTTCAAGAGAATGAGAAGACAAACCAAAACCTGGGAAAAAATATTTGCAAAAGACACATCTTATAAAAGACTGTTATCCAAAACATACAAAGAACATTTATAAATCAACAGTAACAAAACAACCCCATCAAAAATGGGCCAAAGACCTTAACAGACACCTTACCAAAGAAGATATGCAAATGGAAAATAAGGATATGAAAAGATTCTCCACATCATATATCATCATAAAAATGCCAAAAAAGGCAAAAGTGAGATGCCATTACATAGCTGTTAGAATGGCCAAAATCCAAAACACTAAAAACATCAAATGGTGACAAAGACATGGAACAACAGGAGCTCTCATTTTTTGCTGGCAGGATTGCAAAATGGTATGGCCACTTTGGAAGAGAGTTTGATGGTTTCTTACAAAACTAAACATACTCTTATTATACCATCCTGTTCTTTGGAACTTACCCAATGAGTTTAAAGATTATGTTCACACAAAAACTTGCACACAGATGTTTATCATATATTAATTCATAATTGCCAAAACTTGGAAGCAAATTAGATGTTCTGTGATAGGTAAATGGATTGGATAAACTATGGTATATCCAGAAAATGGAATATTATTCTGTGCTAAAAAAACACTTTAAAAGAATGAAAATATATAAAAGAAACATAAATTCATATTACTAAGTGAAAGAAGCCAGTCTGAAGAGGCTACATACTATATGATTCCAACTATAGGATGTTCTGGAAAAGGCAAAACTAAGGAGATGCTAAAAATATCTAAAGAGGTTGCTAGGGGTTAGAGGAGACGGAAAGAGAAATAGGTGGAGCACAGAGGATTCATAGGGCAGTGGAACTACTCTATATGGTACTATAATGGTAGATACATCTCATTATAAATTTGTCTAAATCCATAGAATGTACAGTATCAAGAGAGTACTTTAAATGATGGACTTTGGGTAATTATGATATATCAATGGAGGTTTATCATTTATAATAAATATGCTACTCTGTTGGGAGATGGTGATAATGGGGAAAACCATGCATGTGTGAGGGTAGGAAGTATATGAGAAATCTCTGTACCTTCATCTTAATTTTGCTGTGAATCAAAACAGCTCTGAAAAAATTAAAGGAATAATAGGAAAAATATTTGTAGCACTTTTATCAAAAATTATATTATTCATATGAGAACACCTGTAAGTCAACTAGAAAACACCCAAAAAATAAACAACTATGAAAATGGGTTCAAAAGACCCAGACAGAAATATTACAAATCATACAGTCAATAGCTGTGAAAAAAATAACCTTATTTGTCTTATGAGAAATACAAATTAAAACAGTATGATGCAAATATATACCCATTAGAATAGCTAAAATAAAAATAATGTTAATACCAAGTTTAGACAAGGATATAGAACATCACAAACTCTCATAAGCAGCTGGTGGATTTGTAGATTATACCACTTTTAAAAATTTGAGGCAAAATGTTATAAGTTCATCACAGGCATTTCCCAAGACATACATTCTTCTGGATATGTCTCTGACAAAATATGTGCTACAAAGATTTATGTGTATATAACTGATCATAGCAGCACTACTGGTAATAGTCAAAGTTAGAAACAACTCAAAATTATATAATCTATGTAATGAATAAAAATATTGTAGTATTTTTAGACCATAGGACAATATACAGACAACAATAACAATGAAACTATACAACTGTACAAAATAACATGGATGGCCCTCACAAATGTCATAATAAGGAAAATAATCCAGACACAGTAGTACATTCTGTATGATTCCCTTTATGTATAAAGTTTATTAAAGGGAAAATTCCTCATTGCTAAGGTGTATCTTTGAGGAATGAAGAAGGAGCAATATTGACTGTGAAAGGGCAAAAGAGAGCCTTCAAGGAGCTGGTAATATTATTGTGTTATAAAAGTGGTTATACAGATTGTTCTTTCTGTAAAAATTTCAACACAATATGTGTAGTTTTGATTTGCATTTATATTTTATTAAAATGTTTAATAAATAAGGCAAGACATGAATGTAGCTTATGCTATAGTAATAGGAATGATACAAAAAGGGTTCAAGATGTAACTTGAAGTTAGACCTGACAGAATTTCCTGATAGATTAAAGTAGGGGTACAAGAGAGAAGTTAACACTGACTCAAAATTTTGTAGATAAAAATATAATTGTTGTTTTTTAAGATGGAGCAGATCAGTAACAGGATTGATGTTGAGAAATCATGAATTTAATTTTGACATATTAAAATTGGATGCCTATTAAACATCTAGGTGGAAACTCTGAGTAACAGCTGATTATACATTTTGCTCTCAGGGAAGTTGCCTAGGCTAATGATATGAATAAGAGAGTTTTAGCATATATTTATAGGTAATAATTTTCAGTATATTTATAATAGTACTCAATATCATTGTCTGCCAATTTTATCATCTGTGTCATTTTGGGATTATTTCTATTGACTGCTTTTTCTTCTGACTATAGGTAGTTTTCTTTGTTGACTCGTTTCTACCATATTTTTTTAAAATTGGGTCGTGTGCTTTCTGAATTTTTTGTGGATTTGGTTTCATCCCTTTAAACAACATTGGGATTTCTTTTTCTTTGATGAAGTTATGGAATTCCTTTGATTCTTCCAGAAGTTTCTTTTAAATTTTATGGAGTAGGTTTAGGACAGCCTACATCAAGAGCAATTCAGTCTCACTAATAAGACAACACCATTATGCAGACACTACTCATCATTGTATACATTAAGAGGTCTTGCTGTTTGGAATATAAACAATCACCAACCATGTTTGAGGTCTGGGGATTGTTCTACCTACAACTTTCAGGTAGTCCTTCACTGGTATTAGATAGTTCATCCTCACACAAATACTGATCAATCCTCAAAGATTTTAGTGACTTCTTCTGCACTCCTTTTTGAGCTTCATCATTCTGTGGCTCTTTTACCTCTGGTAATCTTTGTCCTACAAATTGTAGCTGCTTTGGGCTCTCTAATGCATGGAGTCTCTCTCCTCAATTCAGGGAGACCACTGGGCTCTGACTGGGTTCTATTTCCTTGTAGCCTGAAATCTCCCTCTAGGCAGTATACTGGAACAATCATAGCACTCACCTCCCTTTGTTTTGCTTTACTCAGAATCATTGTTCTGAGCTGTCTGTTCTCTATTCTTAAAATTATGATTTCATGTTTGTTTTACAGATTTCTGTACACTTAATAGAAGAAGGGTAAAGGTAATTTTTTTCTCTATTATTGTATCATGGTATAAAATTGGTATTTCAATAGACATATAGTTTTTAATAAAGGGTAAAGAGCCTACTTGCAATACATTCATACAAGAATGTCTAAGTAGCACAAAGTTTGGAAAAAACATAACAATACATATATAAATAGTAGGCCAGGGCAATATTTGGTTATTGGCAATACAAGTGTAAACATATATAAAGCACAAAGTACCCATTCTAATAAAGGATTAATCATAAAAATAATATGAAAAAGAGTAAAAGAAGATCTAAGAAAAACCCATCAAAACAGTATCTTTTGTAGAATTATCCCTAGCCAGAGGACTCAACCTTTCATATTTTAATGAAAATAGGTTATCTTCACTCAAAGTCATTAAATGTATAACTCCAATATACATTATGTAAACAGTTCTTGTTCTAATTCTAGGAATACCAAAGCAATCATCTAAGTATGATTTGTCTCACCTTAAGATTTTTTATATCAGATTTAAGTCAACAGATTAGTTAGCTATTATATTTCTTAGAAAATTATATTCTTTATTCAGCAACTGGTATTTCTTTTATACCATAATGAGGAAATTTTGTGTATTTATCCCTGAAAAATTGATTCATTTTAGTACCTAATACAATAAAAAAAATAAGTTAAGTCTCCCAAAAGTAGGGAGAGGAGAAAAGTTATTTAAAACATGAAGTGCTTGCTGCATATTTTTTGAAGGATAAATCCATCAAACATGCAAATATATTGGCTTTACACATGTAAGTGTTCTTTGCACAATAAATATATCCCAGGGAATACTTACACTTTTTCCATTACTTACATTGATAAGGATTTATCATGGCATATAGGTGAACAAAGTAGCAGAAGAAAGCATTGATAACAGTCTGGTCCTTAATAAAATATACTGCATTTCCAGGGATAATAATCAAGAAGCCTATAAATTCTAAAAGGTCACAAATTGATTATGACAATAATTTTGTATCTTTCCATTAGCATAATATTTGCAACATAATGCACTTACTAAATTTTTACTGAACTTCAATGATGTACAATTAACTAAATTCTAGTAGCTGTCTGACTTTGGTTATGAACAGCTAGGTAGTGTGCCTTGAACACTTAACATTTACAGATTATAAACTCAACAGGAGTCCATACCAATCTTTCACAACCTTGTTATACTCCTGGATGAGTGTCTACATACACTGAACTAAATCACACTCCCACTCAATATATGATATTAATCAAACAGTAGGGTTCTATAGACTATTTACCCCATTCTTGTTTATCATTTCTGATTTTCACCATGTCCAATTATTAGCATGGAAGACGTGAAAGCATTGCCAACATTTTATCATAAAAAGAATCCTTGAATCCTCAGTATTTTATATATAATGTATATTATATATAGAATTATAAGGTATATTAAAAATTTTCCAAGACAATATCTGTTATAGACAATATCTGTCATATCATTAGTAGTGCATTCTTCCTTATAAGCTACACAAGTGATTCCCTCCTATTAGGGATCTCTAAGTAATCTGATTTAGTAGGATTTCAGTGTAACACCAACAAACTATTTTGTACCTTACTGAATCACTGCTTATTGTTATAAAGATCCTAAATAAAACTCAATTGTTGTTTTATATTAAAATAAGAAATTAATTCTGTCCCAAATAGGTTCATGACAGGTTCCTTAATCTCCTAAAGATATGTGCTAAAGTACAGCCACATTTCTCCACATTTCTGTGTGTTTTTGTGTAATTGTTTTTACCATGCAAATCATCCATTTATAAGGCAAAAATTTTTTTGAGGATTTTATGGAGCTCGTGATTTTCAACATGTTATCTGGTCATCATGACCAAATAATTTTTACATGGTACTTGGAAGCCATCTTTAGAAAGTTGATGCCTAGACTTAGAAAGTTAGAAAAATAACTTGATCCTATTACAATCTGGGTTTGTTTATCTGTATCAAAGAAAATAGTTCATATATTTTCATATATGTTCCTTAAATAAAGGTCAAGTTTGACCAACAAATCAGTGTTTCAAGTATCAACATTTGTAATAGAATTATCTTTTTTGAGATATTTTAATATGGACAGGGCAAGCAGGAAATACCTCAGCTAGCATTGAATAAATGTTCAAAATTATTGTGATTATTCAGGACAAACCATAGGAAAAATATTAATATGTGTCTCTCCAGGGTAAAAAAATTCTTGACAGTCAAGATCAAAAATTATTTAAGGAAGTAAAATAACTATATGCTGCAAGTGGAACTGCAAAACCTACATTCAATTCCATAAAAGGCAAAATATGTCATGATTAATAACTAAGATTGTATGAGCTAGGTTAATTCCAGATATAATATTAAATAACTATGTGATATGAAGGGTCTACTGCTGCTACTTTATGTTGGGTCTAAAGTAGTAGAAAGAATTTCAGTAAATTCATTACTAGACAATTAAAATCGTAGCAGGCTGCAGTTATACATTTATAAGAATATATATCATATATAATTTTTGTTTCAGGTAAATAGAAACAAACATTTTAAATAAAGAGTTGTGCAGTAAATAGTGCTAGATAGTTTTCTATGCATTTGGAATAAAGCAAAATCAAATTTAAATAATCAATTAGACAAGATGGTGGAGTAGAAGAACATGAGCTCACTCTTATTATGGTAACACCAAAATCACAACTAACTGCTGAACAACCGTCAACAGAAAACTGCTGAAACCTACCAAAAAAGATACCCTACATCCAAAGACAAAGAAGCCACAACAAGATGGTAGGAGAGGCACAATCGCAATAAAATAAAATCCTATGCATGCCAGGTGGACTACCCAAAAACTGGACAATAATTATACCACAGAATTTCTCCTGTAGGAATGAAAGTTCAGAGCTCCACATCAGGCTCCCCAGATGGGAGGAGTAGCCCCCAGAGAATATGGCTTTGAAGGCCAATGTGGTTTGACTGCAGGAATTCCACAAGACTGGGTGATACAGAAACTCCACTCTTGGAGGGCACACACAGGGTCTCATGTGCACCAGGACAAAGGGAATAAAAGTAGTGACCCCATAAAAGACTGGGCCAGAATTACCTGCTAGTATTGGAGGGTGTCCTGCAGAGGTGTGGGGGGGGCAGCTATGGCTCATTGCAGGGACAAGGACACTAGTAGCAGTAGTTCTGCGGGTATTCATTGGTGTAAGCCCTCTTGGAGGCTGCCATTTTCTTATCAAGACCAAGCCGCACCCAACAGTCTGTAGGCTCCAGTACTGGGACACCTCAGGCCAAACAACCAACAGGTCAGGAACACAGCCCCATCAATCAACAGACAGGCTGCTTAAAGTCTTCTTAAGCACACAGCTGCCCGATAAACACCATCTGACATGGCACTGCCTACCAGATGGACAAGATCCAGCTACACCCACAAGTGGGCAGGTACCAATCCCTCCCAACAGGAAGCTTGCACAAGCCTCTTTGACAGCCTCAACCACAAGGGGACAGAGAGCAGAAACAAGAACTACAACCCTGCAGCCTGTGGAATGGAAACTGCAATCACAGAAGGTTAGTTAGACAAAATGAGACAGCAGAGGAATATGTCCCAGATAAAGGAACAAAACCCCAGAAGAACAACCAAATGAGGTGGAGATAAGCAGTCTACCTGAAAAAAGAATTCAGAGTAATAATAGTAAGGATGATCTAAGATCTCAGAAAAAGAATGAAGGCACAGATTGAGAGGAGAAGAGCTAAAGAAGAAACAAAGCTGAACAATACAATGACTGAAGTGAAACATACACTAGAAGGAATCAATATCAGAATAACTGAGGTATAAGAATAGATAAGTGAGTTGGAAGACAGAATGGTGGAAATCACTGCCACAGAGCAGAATAAAGAAAAAAGAATGAAAAGAAATGAGGACAGTCTCAGAGACCTCTGGGACAACATTAAACACACCAACATTCACCTTATTGGGGTCCCAGAAGGAGAAGAGAGAGAGAAAGGACCTGAGAAAATATTCAAAGAGATAATAGCTGAAAACTTCCCTAAGATGGGAAACGAAACAGCCAACCAAGTCCAGAAAGGAAGTACAGAGAGCCAGGAAGAGTAAATCCAAGGAGGAAGACACAGAGACACATAGTAATCAAATTGAATAAACTAAAGACAAAGAAAAAATATTAAAAACAACAAGGGAAAAGCAACAAATAATGTACAAGGGAACTCCCATAAGGTTATCAGCTTGTTTCTCAGCAGAAACTCTGCAGGCCAGGAGGGAGTGGCACAATATATTTAAAGTGATGAAAAGGAAGAACCAACAACCAAGAATACTCTACCAGCAAGGCTCTAATTCACATTCAATGGAAAAACCAAAAGCTTTACAGACAAGCATAAGCTAAGAGAATACAGCACCACCAGACCAGCTTTGCAACAAATACTAAAGGAACTTCTCTAGGAGGAAAAGAAAAGGACAAAACCAGAAACAAGAAAATTATGAATGAAAAAGTGCACTGGTAAAGGCAAACATATAGTAAAGGTAGGAAATGATCTGCACACAAATATATCAAAACCAGCAATTGTGGGAAGAGGAGTCACAAATGCAGGATATTGGAAATGTTTTTGAAATTAAAAGACCAACAACTTAAAACAATCGTTTATATATAGACTGCTATATCAAAACGTCATGGTAAGTGCAAACCAAAAATCTACAATAGGTACACACACAAAAAAGAAAAAGGAATCCAAATACAACACTAAAATTAGCCATCAAATCACAAGTGAAGAGAACAAAAAAGGAAGGGCAGAAAAAACAACTATAAAAACAAATCCAAAACAATTAACAAAATGGCAATAAGAACATACATGTTGATAATTACCTTAAACATAAATCCTCCAACCAAAAGACATAGACTGCCTGAATGTATACAAAAACAAGACCTGTATGTAAGCTATCTATAAGAGATAACTTAAGATCTAGGAACACATAGAGCCTGAAAGTGAGGGGATGAAAAAAGGTATTCCATGCAAATGGAAATCAAAAGAAAATTGGAGTAGCAAAGGGATCAAGCTGAAAAGAAGATATAAGAATTGTAAATATATATACACCCAACATAGAAGCACCTCAATATATATGGCAAATTTAAGAGCCATAAAAGAAGTTGACAGTAACACAGTAATAATGGGGGATTTAAACATCCCACTTTCATCAATGGACAGATCATCCAGATAGAAAATCAAGAAGGAAACACAGACCTTAAATAACACGTTAGACCAGATGGACTTAATTGACATTTATAGAGCATCCCATCCAAAAACAGCAGAATACACATTCTTCTCAAGTGCACGTGGAACATTCTCCAGGATTGATAACATGTTGGGCCACAAAGTGAGCCTTGGTAAATTTAGGAAAATTGAAATCGTATCATGTATCTTTTCCAACCACAATGCTATGAGACTAGATATCAATTACAGGAAAAAAAAACTGTAAAAAATACAAACACATGGAAGATAAACAATATGCTATTAAATATCTAAGGGATCACTGAAGAAATCAAAGAGGAAATTAAAAAAAAATACCTAGAAACAAATGAAAATGAAAGCAGGACAATCCAAAACCTATGGGACAAAAGCAGTGCTAAGAGAAAAAGTTCATAGCAATACAATCTTGACTCAGGAAACAAGAAAAAATCTCAAATAAACAACCTAATCATACACCAAAAGCAACTACAGAAAGAAGAAGAAAAAAAACCAATAGTTATTAGAAGCAAAGAAATCAAAGATCAGAGCAGAAATAAATGAAATAGAGATGAAGGAAACAATAGAAAAGATCAATGAAACTAAAAGCTGGTTTTGTGAAAAGATAAAAAAAATGATAAAGCTTTAATGAGACTCATCAAGAAAAAGAGGGAGAGGACTGTAATCATTAATGTTATAAATGAAAAAGGAGAACTTACAATGGATACCACATAAATACAAAGCATCGTAAGAATACTACAAGCAACTATATGTCAATAAAATGGACAAACTGAAAGAAATGGGCAAATTCTTAGGTACAACCCCCAAGACTGAACCAAGAAGAAATAAACAATATGAACAGATCAATCACAACTACTGAAATTGAGACTATGATTAAATAACTCCAAACAAAAGAACTCCAGGACCAGATTTTTCCACAGGTGAATTCTATCAAATATTTAGAGAAGAGTTAACACCTATCCTTCTGAAACTATTCCAGAAAATTGCAGAGGAAGGAATACTCCCAAACTCATTCTATGAGACCACCATCACCCTGATACAAAAACCAGACAAAGATACCACAGAAAAGAAAATTACATGCCAATAACACTGATGAACACAGACACAAAAATCCTCAACAAAATACTAGCAAACCAAAGCCAACAATACATTAAAAGGATCATACACCATGGTCAATGGAGTTTATCTCAGGTATTCAAGAATTTTTCAATATATGCAAGTCAATCAATGTGAGAGACCACATTAACAAACTGAGGAATAAGAACCATGTGATCATCTCAATATATTCAGAAAAATATTTTGATAAAATTCAATATACATTTATCATACAAACTGTCCAGAAAGTAAGCATAGAGGAAAGTTCAACATAATGCAGGCCATATACGACAAACCTACAGCTAACATCATAGTCAACAGTGAAAAGTTGCAAGCATTTAGTCCAAGATCAGGAAGAAGAGAAGGGTGTGCACTCCCACCACTTTTTTTTTTTTTTTTTTTTTTTGGTATGTGGGGCCCTCACCCCCTTGGTTTCTCCCGTTGCGGAGCACAGGCTCAGCAGCCATGGCTCATGGGTCCAGCCTCCCCACAGCATGTGGGATCCTCCCGGACCGGGTCATGAACCTGCGCCTCCTGCATCAGCAGGCGGACCCCCAACCACTGCACCACCAGGGAAGCCCCTCACCACCACTTTTATTCAACATAGTTTTGGAAGGTCTAGCCATGGTAATCAGAGAAGAAAAAGAAGTAAAAGAAATCCAAATTAGGAAAGAAGAAGTAAAACTCTCACTGTTTGCAGATGACATGATACTATACATAGAAAATCCTAAAGATGCTACCAGAAAACTACTAGAGCCCATCAATGAATTTGGTAAAGTTGTAGGACACAAATTAATACACAGAAATCTTTTGCATTTCTGTACCCTAAAAATGAAAGATCAGAAAGAGAAATTAAAGAAACAATTCCATTTACCATCACATCAATAAAATAAAATACCTAGGAATAAACACACTTAAGGAGGCAAAAGTCCTGTCCTCTGAAAATTTTAAGGTGATGATGATGAAAGAAATCAAAGATGACACAAACAGATGGAAAGTTATACCATGTTGTTGGATTGAAAAAATTAGTATTGTCAAAATGACTGTACTAAGGCAATCTACAGATTCAATACAATCCCTATCAAATTACCAATGTCATTTTTCACAAAACTAGAACAAAAATCTTAAAATTTGTATGGAGACACAAAAGACCATGAGTAGCCAAATCAAGCTTGAGAAAGAAAAACTGAGCTGGAAGAATCAGGCTTCCTGACTTCAGACTATACTAAAAATCTACAGTCATCAATATATTATGGTACTGACATAAATGCAGAAATATACATTAATGGAGCAGGATAGAAAGCCCAGAAATAAACACACACACCTATGGTCAATTAATCTATAACAAAGAAGGCAAGATTATAAAACCGAGAAAAGACAGTCTCTTCAATAAATGGTGCTTGGAAAACTGGACAGTTACATGTAAAAAGTATGAAATTAGAACACTCAAAATACATAAAAATAAACTCAAAGTGGATTAAAGTTCTAAATGTAAGACCTGATATTATAAAACTTTTAGAGGAAAACATAGGAAAACCCCTTGAAATAAATTGCAGCAATAACTTTTATGATCCTTCCTCTGGAGTAATGGAAATAAAAACAAAAATAAACAAATGAGACCTAATTAAACCCAAAAGTTTACACAACAAATCAAAACTACAATGAGGTATCACCTCACACCAACCAGAATGGCCATGATCAAAAAGTCAACAAACACTAAATGCTGAAGAGGGTATGGAGAAAAGTGAATCCTCCTACATTGTTGGTGGGAATGTAAATTGATATAGCCACTATGGAGTTTCCTTAAGAAACTAAAAATAGAGCTACCAGATGATCAAGCTTTCCCACTCCTGTGCACATATCCATAAAAAAAACATGTTCAAAGGGATACATGCACTCGATGTTCATTGCAGTGCTGTTTACAATAGCCAAGACATGGAAGGAACCTAAATGTCCATCGAAAAATGAATGGATAAAGATGTGGTACATATATATGCAATGGAATATTACTCAGCTATTAAAAAGAATGAAGTAATGCCATTTGCAGAAACATTGATGGACCTGGAGATTATCATACTAAGTGAAGTAAGTCACACAAAGAAAGATGAATATCATATGATATCACTTATATGTTGAATCTAAATTAAAATGATATAAATGAACTTATTTACAAAAGAGAAACAGACACATAGACTTAGAGAACTTAGACAACTTATGGGTACCAGGGGAATGGTGGAGAGGAGGGATAGATTGGGAGTTTGGAATTGACATGTACACACTGCTATATTGAAAACAGGTAACGCACAAAGACATACAGCATAGCACAGGGAACTGTACTCAGTACTTTGTAATAACATAAATGGGAGAAGAATTTGAAAAAGAATAGATACGTGTACATGTATAACTGAATCACTTTGCTGTACAACTGAAACTAACAGAACATTTTTAATCAACTGTACTCCAATTTTAAATTAAAAATTTAAAAGACATACTGGTACAAAGATAATCATAAAACTAAAGAGAAATAGATATCAATTTCAAATTTATGAACTAAGGCCACACAGCTATAAAACAAACATTTGTAAAGAAAAATATCAATAGATTTTAACATTGCTAATATTAAAAATTAATCTACATATGAAAAGAATAAAAATAAGGTAGAAAGTAATAAATTTTTTGAAGGACTAAACTTTAATGGTATACAAATCATCAATATTTTTGAGACTCACATAAGAATGAAAAGCTAAACAACCAATGGATCACTTAAGATATCAAAGAGGAAATCAAAAAATACCTAGAGACAAATGAAAATGAAAGTATGACAACCCAAAACCTATGGGATATGGCAAAAGTGGTTCCAAGAGGGAAGTTTACAGCAATAGAAACTTACCTCAGGAAATAAGAAAAATCTCAAATAAACAGCCTAACTTTACATCTAAAGCACCTAGAGAAAGAAGAACAAATACAATTCAAAGTTAATAGAAGGAAAGAAATCATAAAGATCAGAGAAGAAATAAAAGAAATAGACACTAAAAAAGCAATAGAAAAGATAAATAAAACTAAAAGCTTGTTCTTTTAAAAGATAAAAAATTGATAAACCTTTAGCCAGATTCATCAAGAAAAAAAAGGAGACCTCCAAATCAATAAAATCAAAAATGAAAAAAGTTACAACTGACACCACAGAAATACAAAGGATCATAAGAGACTACTATGAGCAATTATACAGCAATGGACATCCTAAAAGAAATGGACAATTCTTAGAAATGTACAATCTCCTGTGACAGAACTGGGAATAAATAGAAAATATGAGCAAACCAATCATAAAGAATGAAACTGAACCTGTAATTTAAAAACTCCCAACAAACAAATGTCCAAGACCAGATGGTTTCATAGGTGAATTCTACCACACATTTAGAGAAGAGTTAACACTATCCATATGAAACTATTCAAAAAACTGCAGTAAAAGGAACATTTCCAAACTCATTCTATGAGGCCACTATCACCCTGATACCAAAACCAGACAAAGAAAGAAAATTACATGCCAATAACACTGATGAACATAGACACAAAAATCCTCAACAAAATACTAGCAAACCAAAGCCAACAATACATTAAAAGGATCATACACCATGGTCAATGGGACTTATCCCAGGAATTCAAGAATTTTTCAATATATGTAACTCAATCAATGTGAGAGACCACATTAAAAAACTGAAGAATATAAACCATCTGATCATATCAATAAATGCAGAAAAAGCTTTTATTAAAATTCAACATCCATGGGCTTCCCTGGTGGCACAGTGGTTGAGAGTCCACCTGCCGATACAGGGTACACAGGTTCATGCCCTGGTCTGGGAAGATCCCACATGCCGCGGAGCGGCTGGGCCCGTGAGCCATGGCCACTGAGCCTGCGTGTCCGGAGCCTGTGCTCCGCAACAGGAGAGACCACAACAGTGAGAGACCCATATACCGCAAAAAAAAAAAAAAAAAAAAATTCAACATTCATTTATGATACAAACCCTCCAGAAAGTGGGCATAGAGGGAACTTACCTGAACATAACAAAGGCCACATATGAGAAACTCACAGCTAACATCATAGTCAATGGTGAAAAGCTGAAAGCATTTCCTCTAAGATCAGGAACAAGACAAGCACGTGTACTCCCACCACTTTTATTCAATAGTTTTGGAAAGCATAGCCATGACAATCAGAGAAGAAAAAGAAATAAAGGGAATCCAAACTGGAAAGAAGAGGTAAAAATTGTCACTGTTTGCAGATGACATAATACTATACATAGAAAATCCTAATGATGCTAACAGAAAACTACAAGAGCTCATCAATGAATTTGGTAATGTTACAGGATAAAAAGTTAATAAACAGAAATCTATTACATTTCTAAACACCAACAATAAAATACCAGAAAGAGAAATTAAGGAAACTATCCCATTTACCATTGCATCCAAAGACATAAAATACCTAGAAATAAACCTACCTACCTAAGGAGGCAAAATACCTGTACTCCAAAAACTAGAAGACACTGATGAAAAAATTTAAAGACCACACAAACAGATGGAAACATATACCATGTTCTTGGATTCGAAGAATAAATATTGTTAAAATAATCATACTACCCAAGGCGATCTACAGATTCAGTGCAACCCTTATCAATTTCCCAATAGTATTTTTCACAAAACTGGAACAAAAGTTTTAAAAATTTGAATGGAAAGACAAAAGATCGTGAATAGCCAAAACAATCTTAAGAAAGAAGGATGGAACTGGAGGAATCATGCTCCCTGACTTCAGGCTATACTACGAAGCTACAGTCATCAAACCAGTTTGGAACTTGCACAAAAAGACAAAGATAGATCAGTGCAACAGAATAGAAAGGCCATAAATCAACTCATGTACTTATGGTCAATTAATCTACCACAAAGGAGGCAAGACTATGCAATGGAGAAAAGACAGTCTCTCGAATAAATAGTTCTGGGAAAATTGGACAGCTACATGTAAAAGAATGAAATTAGAACATTCTCTAACACCATATACAAAAATAAACTCAAAATGGATTAAAGACCTAAATGTAATACCTGATATTATAAAATTCCTAGAGGAAAACATAAGCAAAACACTCTTTGACATAAATTGCAGCATTATTTTTTTTGATGTCTCCCAGAGTAATGTAAACAAAAGCAAAAATAAATGCATGGTAACTAATTAAACTTAAAAGTGTTTTCACAGCAAAGGAAACCATAAACAAAACAAAGAAAACCTATAGAATGGGAGAAAATATTTGCAAATGATATGACCAACAAAGGCTTAATTTCCAAAATATACAAACAGCTTATACAGCTCAATATCAAAAAAACCCCAAACAACCCAATTAAAAAATGAGCAGAAGACCTAAAAACACATTTCTCCAAAGAAAGCAGGCAGATGGCCAACAGGCACATGAAAAGATGTTCAACATCACTAAGTATTGGAGAAATACAAATCAAAACTACCATGAGGTACCACCTTACACCAATCTGAATGGCCATCATCAAAAAGTTTGTAAATAATAAGTGCTGGAGAGGGTGTGGAGAATTGGGAACCTTCCCACACTGTTGCTAGGAATGCATATTGGTGCAGCCACTATGGGAAACATTATGGAGTTTCCTTCAAAAACTAAAAATAGAGTCACCATGTGCTCCAGCTATCCCACTCCTGGGCATATATCCAGCAAAGATGAAAACTCTAATTTGAAAAGATACATGCACCCTAATGTTCATAGCAGCACTATTTACAATAGCCAAGACATGGAAGCAAGCTAAATGTCCATCCACAGAGGAATGGATGAAGATGATGTTATAAATATCTATATATACACATACATACACACACACACACACACAATGGAATATTATTCAGCCATAAGAAAAGAATAAAGTAATGTCATTTATAGGAACATGGATGGACCTAGAGGTTATTATACTAAGTGAAGTAAGTTAGACAAAGACAAATATCATATGATATCACTTATATGTGGAATCTAAAAATATGATACAAATGAACTTATTGACAAAACAGAAGTAGTCTCATGGACATAGAAAACAAACTTATGGTTACCAAAGGTGAAAGGGGGGAGGGATGAATTGGGAATTTGGTATTAACAGATACACATTACTATATGTAAAATAGATAAACAAGAACCTACAGTATAGTATAGGGAACTATATTCAATAGTTTGTAATAACCTATAATGGAATAGAATCTGAAAAGAATATATATATATATATATATATATGTTTATAATCATATTGCACATAATTTGAATTCCAGGAAATGGAAGAATAAGCATTTGAGAAAAATGGCCAAAATTATAAAAAATTGATGAACATGGTAACCATATAAATCCAGAAAATTTAATGAATTCCAAGTGGAACATAATACATACACAAACACAGACACCCACACATAGAAACACATACTCTCTCACAGTCCAAAATACATTTCAAGACTAAATTACCAAAAGAGAATGATGAAAGTGTTCTTGACTAAATATTCAAGCCAGAAGACAACAGGACAACATATTTAAAGTTATGAAAGAGTAAAAAAAGGAAAACAAAATAAACCTCTGTCAAACCAGACTACAGGTATTAGAGCTATAGCAGTTTCTATAATTTATTGAATTAAGTTGGTATTATTCTGAAGAAAATTGTGTAAGTTATGATACATATTGTAATTGGTAGAGCAACCAAGAAAAAAATAACTTAACAATGATTTAAAAAAACAGAAGAATTGAGTAGGTACACCACAAAATATCTATTTAACATAAAAGTACGCACAGGTGAGGAACAAAATCAGCATCAGTCATATAGGAAACTAATCACAAAATGGCAGAAATAAATTCTATAATATTAATAATTTTAGTTATAAATGGATTAACATCCCAATGAAAAGGCAGGGATTTTCTGACTAATAATTAAAAAAAAAAATACTAACCAACCTCCCAACATCCAACTATATGCTTTAGAGTCAAAGACAAAAAGAGTTTGAAAGAAAGGAGGTAGAAAAGATAAAGCATTCAAAAGAGTAGCAAAGAGGGCTAAAATGGCTATGCTAATATTAGATAAAATGAACTTTAAGACAAAATATGTTATTAGATACACAGAGACATATTTTATAATAAAAAGATCAATGTATCAAAAAGAAATAACCGTTATAATCAGGTACATAGGCAACAACAGAGCCCCAAATTTTATATGAAGTACATACTAAAATAACCAAAGGGAAAATAGATAATTCAAAAAATAGTAGTTGGAGACCTCAATACCTCACTCTTAATAATGGATAGAACAATTTGTCAGAAAATAAACAAGGATACAGAATACTTGCCCAACATAATTATCCCACTTCACCTAACTTATATCCATAGAATACTCCTCCAAACAATAGAAGAATCAATATTCTTTCTAAGGTCACATAGAATATTCTCCAGGATAAAGCATATGCTCTGCCATAAAACAAGTATTAGTAAATTCAAAAGGATGGAAATCATACAAAATATGTTTTCTAATAAAAACAGAATTCAATCAGAAATTGATGGCACTACAAAATTAGGAAAATACACACACACATTTCGAGGGAAAATAAGAAACACTTCTAAGTAAACCACGGGTCAAGGAAGAAATAATAAGGAAGGGATATAGAAAAAAATTAAAGGATAATGAAAACACAGCCTATCAACATTTATGAAATGCAGGTAAAACAGTACTTAGAGGGAAACTTTAACTTTCAGCACTTTTTAAAATATAGGAAAGATCTAAATTCACTAACCAAAAGTTCCATCATAGGGATCTACCCAAAGGATACATAAGGAATAACAAAGCTTGTAGTAGAGATTATCATAGTAAGTGAAAGAAGTCAGACAGAGAAAGAAAAATATCATATGGTATCACTTATATATGGAATCTAAAAAAATGATACAAATGAATATATTTGAAAAACAGAAATAGACTCACAGACATAGAAAACAAAATATGGTTACCAAAGGGGAGGGGGGAGGGATAAATTAGAAGTTTGGGATTAACATATACACACTACTGTATATAAAATAGATAAACAACAATGACCTACTATACAGTACAGGGAACTATATTCAATATCTTATAATGACCTATAATGGAAAAGAATCTGAAAAATTATATGTATATGTATAACTGAATCACTTTGCTGTGCAGCTGAAACACTGTAAATCAACTATACTTCAATTAAAAAAATTAAAGATTGTAATAGAAATCAATTAAATAAATGGAAAAAAATCAATAAAACCAAAAGTTATTTTTTTGAAAAGTATTGACCTGTAAATAAACCTAAAAAGGAAAAAGAGAGAGAGGATTAAAATTAACAAATTAAAGAACTGAAAATTGGATATCATTATAATCACTACAGAGATTAAAAATATTTTAATCTCTGTAGTGATTATAGAATTAAAGGTTGGTATACATCCAAAAATAAATTAATAAAAAACTTAATAGAATAAAATACAAAAAATGCCCTCCCTTCACCACTCCAAAAACTGTTAGAATAGCTAAAATCCATATCACAACCAAACGCTGGTGAGTATGGGGAGCAATAGAAACTCTCATTCATGGCTAGTGAGAATGCAAAATTGTATACTGCCACTATGGAAGATAATTTAGTGGTTTCTTACAAAATTAAAATATTCTTACTGTAAGAAGAAGCAATCTTACTCCTTGGTATTTACCCAAAGAGTGAAAACTTATGTCCACATGAAAACCTGCACACAGATGACTATAGAATTTTTATTGATGATTTCTAAAAGTTGGAAGCAGCCAAGATGTCCTTCACTAGGTAAATGGATAAATAAATGGTGGTACATTTGCACAATGGAATATTATTCAGCACTTTAAAAAAAGCTATCAAGTCATGAAAAAAAATGGGGGAATCTTAAATACATATTATTAAATGAAAGAAGCCAGTCTGAAAAATCAACATACCATATGATTCCAACCAGATGACATTCTAGAAAAAGGAAAACTATGGAGACAATAAAATCCAGGGGTTAGAGGTTAAGGAGGGCTGAATAGGTGGAGCCCAAGAATTTGTAGAGCAGTGAAACTACTCTGTATGACACTATAATGGTGCGTGCATGTCATTATACATTTGCTCAAACTCATAGAATGTACAACACCAAGAGTGAACCATAATGTAAACAAAGGATTCTGGGTGGTAATGATGTGTCAATGTAAGCTCATCAATTTTAACAAATATATTACTCTGGTGGAGAATGTTGATATTAAGGGAGGTTATGCATGTGTGTGTGGGGGGGTGGGGGGTAATGGGAAATCTCTGTACCTTCCAATCAATTTTGCTGTACACTTAAAACTACTCTTAAGAAAAGCTCTCAACAATGTAGTTATTCAGATGATGTTTTTCAACCTTACAGTGGACATCTATGAAGATTCTACAGGTAACATCATACTTAAAAGTAAAGACTGAATGCTTGTCCCCTAAGGTGAGAAGCTATTCAAGTGATGCTTGTCACTCCTCTTCAACATTGTACAGAAGGCTATAGCCAAAGGAATTGGTAGTAAGAAAGGGGAGTGAAGGTAAAGGGAAAAGAAAGAAAGAATTAAAGGCATCCATATTGGGAAGAAAGAAGTAAAAATGCCATTGTTTACAGACAACTTGATCCTAGATGAAGCAAATCCTAAGGTATTCTGTACTAGAACTACTAAACAAATTCAGCAATATTACCACATATAAGATTAATATGTAGAATTTGTTTTTATATAATAGCAATAAAATCTAAAAATGAATTTAAGAAATTAATTCCAGTCATAACAGTTTCACAAAGAATAAGATACTTAAGAATAACTTTAACCAAAGAAGTATAAGACTCGTATACTAAAAACTATAAAATATTACTAACAGAACTTAAAATCTTAATAAGTGGAGACATATTCCATGTTCACGGATTAGAAAACTCAATATTGTTAAGATGAAATTCTCCCCAGTTTGATCTACATGTTCAATGAAATCCCTATCAACATATCAGCAGGGTTTTTTCAGACTTACACTTCCTGATTTCAAAACTTACTATAAAGTGTAAAACTACAGTAATCAATACTGTGTGATACTGGTATAACAACAGACATATAGATACATGGAACAGAATTGAGAGTCCAGAAATATATCCTCAGAACATAACAGATTTTGGACAAAGGTATGAATAACATGAATGGAAAAATGGTAATATTTTAAACAAATACATTTAATAATTGTATACATGCATACAAAAACATACATACATAAAAATTCATTTAAGATTTAATATAGACCTAAGTGGGAAAGGTATAACTATGAAACTTTTGGAAGAAAACGTAGAAGAAAATCTTCTTAAACTTGAATTATGCAAAAAGTTCTTGCATAATGATATGATGCAAGATATGATGCCAAAAGCATATTACAATTAGAAAAAAAAATCTTCCTCATCCCAATAAATAAAATTATTGAATCTGCCTATTTTTTATATCATGCTTAAAAAAGTTACTTAATGTTCCCTATAAGATAGTGATTAAGCTATGCATTTCCACTCTCTTCACTTCAACATTTTGTGGAATTCCTTGCCATTGCAATAAGACAAAAACAACAAAAAAGTGTATATAGATTGGAAAGAAAGAATATGTTTTAATTCACAGGTCATATAATTATGTGTAAAGGAAAAGACTTCAAGAAAACTCCATCAACTAATATTTTAAATTAGCATGATCACAGGATACAAGGCCAATTTACCAAAATCAATAAAATCTATAAATTAGCAATAGATGCTTGGAATATGAAGTTCTAAAAATAATAATGTTTAATATTTAAAGATAAATTGAACAAAATATGTTTAAGAGCTGAATACTAAAACTACAACATTCAGGTTGAAATTACAGAGGATCCAAATAAATAGAGATGGGTAATTTTCAAAGAATAGAAAACTCAATATGACTAAGATATCAATTTTTTACAGTAGATTTGTTAATTCAATATATTTCCAATCAAATTCCATCAGGGACATATAATAGGTAACTGACTCAAAAATATTTATGAAAATGTAAGTAGCCTATAATAGCTGAAACAAAATTGATATAGAAGAAAAAGATGTAAGATTTTGCTATCTGATTTCAAGGCTTACTTTAAGAACACATAAAAATCAATGAAATAATAAGAGTTTAAAATCAAACCCATGCATATATGATAGATTGACTTTGACAAAGTTACTGATGTAATGCAGTGGGGAATAAAATTATTTTCAACAAATGCCTCTGAAACAACTATAGTTTTTTTGTTTGTTTGTTTTTTGGGTTTTTTTTGCGGTATGCAGGCCTCTCACTGTTGTTGCCTCTCCCTTGTGGAGCACAGGCTACGGACGCACAGGCTCAGTGGCCACGGCTACGGGCCTAGCTGCTCCACGGCATGTGGAATCTTCCCGGACTGGGGCAGGAACCTGTGTCCCCTGCATCGGCAGGCGGACTCTCAAACACTGTGCCACCAGGGAAGCCCTATAGATTTTAATAGAGAGAAATACCTTGATCCTTAACAGGCTATGCCCAGAAATTAACTAAATCTTGATAAAATATCTACATGTAGTGGCTGAAACTCTAAAATACCTAGGAGAAAATCTTGGTAAACTTGGGTTGGGCATAATTTCCTTTGATGGAATACAAAAAGTATGAACAACAATAGAAAAGAAATAATTAATACATTAGACTTTTGGCCATTGAAAGTGATCATTAATAAGATGAAAATACAAGTCCTGGAGAACAATATAACAACAATTATAAAAAACAGAAAACAGCAGATTATGTATGTTCACATTAAAATGGAGAATAAGATTGATATTTTTATGAAAGTCATCATTTGCCATTTCATCAGAATAAGTATAATTATGATAAACATCGCCACTCTTTTCACAACAGTAGCAGTAGCGTAATACAGGTCCCTTTCTACGTTTTAATTCTTCTGGGTTTATTTTTACTGCCTGTTATAACTGTTGTTATAGAGGGGATAGAATTGTGGAATCCAAGCTCTGGAATCTTACTGGTGAGAGTCAAGCAGGACATAGGATTTTAAAATTAGACGTAAATACACTACCATGTGTAAAATAGATAGCTATTGGGAACCTGCTGTATAGGGGGCTCAGCTCGGTGCTCTGTGATGACCTAGATGGGTGGGATGGGAGGCATGGAAGTCCAAGAGGGAGAGGATATATGTATACATATAGCTGATTCACTTTGTTATAAAGCAGAAACTAACACACAATCGTAAAGCAATTATAATCCAATAAAGATGTTTAAAAAAATGAATATAGGGTCTTCCCTGGTGGCGCAGTGGTTGAGAGTCCACCTGCCAATGCATGGGACACGGGTTCGTGCCCTGGTCCGGGAAGATCCCACATGCCGCGGAGCGGTTGGGCCCGTGAGGCATGGCTGCTGAGCCTGCGTGTCCAGAGCCTGTGCTCTGCAACGGGAGAGGCCACAACAGTGAGAGGTCCGCGTATCGAAAAAAAAAAAAAAAAAAAGGAATGTAGGGCATGTACTATTTTCTCTGACAATTATCCTGTGGTCTCTAACAATGCACTATTTTAATATGAACATATTCTTTTCTTTCTTTCTACAGTCTCAATTATGTATTGGATAATTTCCTTCAATATAATTGTTACCTCCATAAGATGAAAACATATATTCTGTAAGCAGTATCACTTTGTCATCCACTATACTTCTGTACTATACTCGTTAACCCAGAAATAAAGTGGCATTATATGTTTTTAAAAATGCAGTCTTAATGCTGCCTATGTTTACAAACACTGATCACCAAAAACACAGTTCAGTCATTGACAAAGCACATTAATTCCAGGTACATTAGTGTATAAAGGCAGAAGACATATTTCCCACTGGGGTCAAATAGAAAAATGTCAATTATGAAAGGTTAGATGAACACAATATCCAGAATATTTAGAAAGATATCCACATGCTATGACCTTTCACCTAAGATGATAATGTTGTGTGGTATGTGAAAGCAAACCTAACCTCTGGAATTTTTTAAGTCTTTTCAAATACTTAATAATAAAGTCACAGTAGTATATTGTATAATATCTGTGAATTTGTAAAGAAAGGAACATAGAAAATAACTATTCACAGGTCTGTCATTTTCTAAGTGCATTAGCCTTACACAATCTTCAATATTGAATCTTCTTCATCTTATGAGTGAGGTTCAATGACCAGACCTGAAAGTTCCATTGGGATAGTAAAGGATTAATGGTCTTGTAGTGCTTGTTTGCTGACATACTCTGCTGATTACTGTGCAAATCCTACCTTTTTCATTAATGGTAGAGAAGGGAAGAGCACTCTTTTCAACTTCTATTACAACTTATTTTCTGCTGTAAAAATGGTCTAGTCAATTCCTAGTAGAAAATAATTACAAGATTTATAGTCACTTGATCCTGTTTAAAGGTCGCCAAGGCTGAATAAATCAAAATGTTTAAGGATAGTAATATGTCCATAGTTGAGGAATACAGTTTACAAAGTTTTCAAAACAAAAAGGTTAATTCAAAGAAGACCTTCTTATTGACAACCAGGAATGTTCAGTATTGCTTAGTTAGAAGTTTGTCACTGAAAGTTTCAAAACAAAACTTTGAGGGCTTCTCTGGTGGCTCAGTGGTTGAGAGTCCGCCTGCCAATGCAGGGGACACGGTTCGTGCCCCAGTCCGGGAAGATCCCACATGCTGCGGAGCGGCTGGGGCAGTGAGCCATGGCCGCTGAGCCTGCGCATCCAGAGCCTGTGCTCCACAACGGGAGAGGCCACAACAGTGAGAGGCCCGCATACTGAAAAAAACAAAAAACAAAACAAACAAACAAAAAAAACTTTGAGACACCCTAGGACATCAGGTAAATTTTACTCGTCACATGCCCAAGTAGTCTCAGGACATAATTAGGAGCTTCCAGTTGGATGTCATTACAGGTAGGGAAATCAAGTGGGAAATGGGTTGCTGACCTACCTACACGCTTAAGAGAAAAACAAATGTCAACAATATGTTGCTCCAAAGTGAGTGTGGCCCTATGGACCTCTCAACTTGCAGTTGGTATCAGAAGTCTTAGGCAGACTTGGCAGTCTGGCGAAATGAAAACTAAGAGTTTGTCTAAACCTGGATAATATCTTAGGTGGAAGAGATATTTATTTGATGGTTCTATATATTATTTGACATTCTGATTTGTCATGTCAAATAACTGGTTTACATTTCCTAATCACTGTGTACTATTTGACATGAACACCATCAGTTTCATCAACCTGTGTAATGGTCAATGTTATGTATCAACTTACGTAAGCTATAATCTCCAGTTATTCAATCAAAAACTAATCTAGATTTTGCTGTGAAGGTGTTCTGTTGATGTGACTAAACTTTACAGTCAACTGACTTTAAAGGAGATTATTCCAGGTATTCTGGATGGGTCTGATTCAATTAGTTTAACAGCCTTAAAAAGCAGAGCTGAAGTTTCCCTGCAGAAGAAGAAATTCCCCCTGTGGATAGTAGCTCCAACTTATGACTGAGAGTCCTGGTCTGTGATTGCTGATGTGGCCTACAGATTTTGGACATACCTTGCCTCTCTCACATTTGCATATATCAATCCCATGCAATGATTCTCTTAACATGTATCCCTATGATTTTGTTTCTCTCATTGATCTCTGATTCAACTTGAAAAACAATAATTTTATTTTAAGCAAAAATTCATATGTATTATTTGAAATTATCCTCTGTCTCTAATAGCAAAACTTCATTTTAATAAAATTAATTCACTTACATGTTTAACAAAGTTTGGTAGAGTTATAAATATGTTTTGGTCAACTATGTATGTGCTTGTTGAAATGCAAATTTAAATAAAACAAAAATCCTGCCCTCAAAGATTTGTGTGAAAATATGTTTATGAATACCTAAAATACAAGGTAGGAAATGTGAAGCACTATAAAACCTAGGCAGGTAAATTACTGTGAGAGCTCTGATGAAGAAAATATTACTTCCATTTAGGGGAATTTGATTTTCCCTCAAAGTTATATAATAGAATTTCATCTTTATCCAGACTCAACCTTTGACTTTGGTGTTGAAACAAGCTATAATGGTACTTATTGTATAGTCAGCTATGTGGGGACACTTAACAGAGACCAGCCGTTCACTTCCCATGAACCAAGGTTATTCCACAATGATTTTGTGTCACAATTGATATGAACCACATTTGAAGGAGTCTGAAAGTGAAAGGATCACTAGAAAAGTCCATGAATCTTGTAAAAGATTACTTTTGTGGCATAGGATTTTTTAGTATTACTAACATACAACTTAGAAATGAGAGATAGCATATGAGTTCAAGTGTCACTGATAACTTTCATTTTCTGCATCTTGAGAGAGGAGAAAGCACATTTAATCTTGTCTACACTTGGGGTTTGGGTTTTCCTGTATAAGATTCATTATTATAATAAATGGGTTGCTAGAATATGTGTTAGAAAATTATTAAAATATTCCTTACATGATGCTGTACTGCAATTTTTGCATGATGGACTTGAGATATTTTATACTTAAATAAATAAAATGCAAAATTTTCTTCTCTGCTCCAGAGAGTATAAGGATAATAACAATAATTTTAAAAGCTTTTAAAATTTAGAAACTCAACATGAGAAATACTGACCCAAGTGCTAAAAACAAAACAAAAAAAATTGAAGATCACCTATCTACTGTCTATGAATGTGCATATTTAATATGCACTGACATTCACTTTTCAGTCTGAAGAATGATATCTAAACTGACATGATACTAATTATTCACTGGAGATGTTTTCTGAACACCAGTTTTTCTTGATTATTCCATATTTTCATAGATCTGGATGTTAAACTTTTCTTTCTGCAGCAAGAACTTTCTTACTAATGACTACTGGTATTTTAATTAGAAGAAATATACTAGCACTGAGAAAACTGGGTTCTCCTTATGTAGGCTTTTTCATTAAAATCGCCATACAATCTCAAGCAAGATCTGGGCCTCAATTTTCTCAACTTGTTTGAACTACCTGAACTAATATTATTGTTTTATATTTTAGTCTGTTATCTTTATTGTATGCTTCTTGATTCACAGAACAGTAAAGTATAAGTCTGTTGAGAAACAGAAGTTAAGATGGCCTTTTCTTATATACATATTAATAACAATATAATAAGTTTTTGACCTATAAACTGCATCCTCTCTGTGCCTCAAGATTCTTCTTAACTCAGTCCATTCTTCACAGCCAAAATAATAATTTTCATAATATGTCATTTGAACATATAACTCCCACATTAAAAAGTCTTCCATGGCCCCTTGTTACCTATCAAATGAGATCTAGGCCAAAACTAGTAAAACTTGTCAAATCACTGGTCTAAGAATATAGATTTTGATTTAGAGTCCTGGTTTTGAATCCTTTTCTAACACTTATTAGATATATGTCTCAATTTCAAAATCTGTAAAATAGTGACAGTAACATTGTATATTCCATAGGATGATAGGGAAAATAAAAATGATATATTTGAAAACTGCTTGGAACTATGCTTATTACTTGTAAGCATTCAATATATATTACCTATTACTAGTAGTAGTATCATTCCCAATGCCTTTCTGTTCCTTACATATGTTCCTGTTTTATATCTCAATTTTTTCTTATACTATCAATCTTACAAGACCAACTTAATGTCAATTCCTCTAATAATAATTCCAAGTAGTCAATAAATATTTATTAATGATGGAGTTTGTTTTATCCCTTATAAATACATGAAAGGAATTTATAATTTGTAGTGAACCTTACAAATAAAAACAAAATTCAGTAAATTAATTAGATATGCATGAAATTCAGAAGGACATAATAGAGAATATAAGCCTGTATTTGGGAATCTCAGAAAAGAATGTTTAAGTTGAAGTTTGAAGAGTAAATGAATAGAACATGTCCAAGTTATTAGAGCATTCCAAGTTGAGAGAAACTGACACGATCATTCCAGAAATAAGGAATTGCTTATGAAAAAGACAGAATACTTGGCATGATTAGTTGACTAAAACTGCAACTAAATATAATTTACTTGATCTCCTTAATTTTCTTCTAATACTTACCTAATATCTAGGTGAATCTAACCATTGTCTTATTTTTTTCCAACTTTAAAATGGGGATAATAATAGTGCAAATATCATAAAGATTTTCTGAGGACTAAATGAGTTCATGTAGAAAAAATGATTACATCAATATCTAACACAAAATGCCAGACAATTATTAAGTTATATGATAAAATATCATTATCATCATTATCATCATCTTGGCAAGAAAGTAGAGAGGTGATGGGGTGGGAACTTGGGTAGACATTGATGGGGCAGGAAATGGGACCCATTATAAAGGATCCTGATCAAGAATGGCCTTTAATATCTATCTTACAAAATAATTTGGATTTTGTCACTGAACCTTGGAAAGTCATGGAATTCTTTGGGACAGGGAGTGGAGGATCATATTTTCAAGTAAGAATGATAATATTTAAAAGACAGCCACCAAGATGGTCCTCAGTGATGCTATTTCCTGGTTTTCATGCTCTTATTTTATCTATCTCCTCTCCCCTTTATACCAGAGTTTGTTTCCATGAGTAATAAGTTATGGCACATATGATGGTATATGATTTCCAAGGCTAAATCCTATAAGATATGGCTGTCTCTTAGAACACTCACCCTGGGTGACATCAGCTGCCATGTGAAACGGAAACCAAAGCATCCCTAAGAAGAGTCCACTGGTGAGGAACTGAAACTTCCTGCCAATAACTAATGAGACACTGAGGCACGCAGCCAACAACCATGTTAGTAAGCCATCTTGAGAAGGGCTGCTTCTTCAGCTTTATTTAGACTGTCAGATAGCTACAGTGCTGGTTGATGCCCTGACCACAGTCTATGAGAGACCCTAGACAGAACCAGTAATCTAAGCTGTTGTTGAGTTCTTACTGTAAAAATATGAAATAATAAATGTTTGTTCTTTTATGTTGCCAAATTTGAGGATACTTTGTAATGTAGTATTAGGTAAGCAATAAAAAGTTCAAGAAAATTTCATTGATATATGTTTTTTTTTCCACTTATTTACCAGAGCAGTAAGCATTGTATTTGAATATAATTTACCTTCCCTGGTTATAAGTCAAGAAATGCTAATAAATGTGCTTATTAGGATGCTTTGCTCATAATACTTAAGGAGTAAGTGAATTAGTGCATTTGTACCATCACATGAGAATTACAATGGTGAATATTTCAATGAATTAAAGGAAAATCTAATTATGTAACAGTATATAGTCAAAATACCAGTCAATTTTGCTAGACTCACAAAAAATATTTGAACATTTTATAGTAGGCTCCAACACAATATTTTAAATTCTATTAGTATGTTAAAACAAACCTTTAATTTGCCTACATCTAAGTTTTCTTTTATTGTCTGGGGAAAAATATTAATCATAGTTTTTCATTTCTTTGAGGAAAAACAATTTTTATTGGTTTCTTGCTTTGAATATAAAAGAAAGATATTGTGTGTTGCAATGACACTACAGTTAGATATTGCAGAGTAAATTGTCCTACTTAAAAGTCATTAAATGGCAGAAACCATATGGATGCTATCATGAGATGATTGTGATAATAAGCAATGGCTGCAAAACAGTGAGGAGGGCCTAGCTGAGACTGAGATGAAGAATATGGGATACAACCAATATAAGATTAACAAGATTGAATATGTCTTACATAGTAACTGTTTGACTAACATTAAGTTATGTATATAAAATCCATCTCCATGTGAATGAAAACATTTCATAATAGCAGGATCCTGACTGAGAAAACCATACATGGAAAGTTATTTTTAAAAGACATGAAATTTTGTATTTCTAAAATTAATCAATCCTCCTCAACCCCAGTGGCATGATTAGGGCTCATAGTGCAATCTTCTGTTTCTCCCTTATGGGTTTCTATGTTACAACTAACTGCATTATTAACAGTCCTCAAGTGTATCTTAATTGTCTGTTATAGAACACTGAAACAACTGAATAATAGAAGTTATTTTCAAATGCAGATGCAAAATACACCCAAATAGACCATGTGTATTTCCTTAGAACAAATTTCAACAAATTTCAAAAGATTGAAATCATACAGAGTATGCTATATACTATGATAAAATAAAACTAGAAATGAATAAAACAAGGAGACCAAAGATACCAAAATAATTAAAAATTAAATCATATACTTCAAAATAGTTCACAAGACAAAGTATCAAAAATATTAAAAATATGATAAAAATAAAACAGCAAAACTTGTAGGTTCTAGCTAAATTGATGCTTAAAAAGAAAATCTTTTTACATCTACATATGAGAAACACTGCATATTTCTGTCTCTTTCTCCATTTTGGATACCACAAATGCTAAGAAAAGTGGATGCAGTCATCTTTTATTAAAAACAAATGAAAAGAGCTGATAAAAACAAATGAAATTTTGCTTTGATCCAAGCAAAATTGATCCAGAAAAATAAAATAAAATTCATCAAGACCAAAAACAAAATAAAAATCACTAGATAGTGTACAGACAATAAAATGACAATAAGAGAATATTATAAAAAATTTCATATAAGTAAATTAGACATCAATGAGGAAGTTGAAATATTCTTTGAAAAATGAAACATTGAAACAAATACAAGAAGAAGTAGGTGACTCAAATAGTTCAATATCTGTCAAAACTTTAATAATCTTACCATGAAGGAATTTTCAAGCTCTGATGACTTCATTGATAAAGCCTACAAAAGATATATGAAAAAAAGTATACTATCTATTTTGAACATGTTTTTCGGACATTAGAACAGAACATCTAGCATTTGTTCAATAAAGCCAGCCCAATGAAAATAACACATCCTTATAAGGATATTAAAATAGATGAGTCTTATAATCAGTATCCCTCATAAATACAGTGTTTTTAATATTTTAATAAACTGAATAAAAAATTATAAAATATATTAACTTCATGGCAAGGCAAGTGTACACAAAGAATACAAAGTTAAAGGTAATCAATACAACTAACCACATTAAGAGACTAAAAAAATTAAAAATGCTAAAATTAATGGCTCTGATTTAAATAAATGAAAAAATAAATTATCAGCAAACTAGGAAGAGGTATTCTGGGTAAGAGAATGTCTTCAATATATGGTGCTGAAATGACTGGGTTACAATATGGGGAAAGTAAACCTTTATCAATACCTCACACCATACACACACACACACACACAAATACGTGGTGGATTACATACATCTAAATGTATAAAAAAGATAGATTAAATATCTTCATGGTGTTAGGGAAAGACTTTTTTCATATCAGTAACAAACATATTATAACAGAAGACAAAAGATAAATTGGAATACAGGAGAAATAGAAGTTAAAATTTTCAAAACTTATCTTAAACCAAAAAAAACATTAAGCAACTAATAAGTCAGACACTGGGAAAAAGGTACTCACTCTTCACAAGTCTGAATAATGACTCAGACTAACAATATTACAACTTTTACAGATATATATATATATATCAAAACAATTTAAAATGGACAAAATATTTGAACAAGTACTTCAAAAGAAATGAAATCTAAGTTGCCAATAAACATAGGAAAAGTTGTTCTGCATTATTATTCAGTTCAAATTAAAATCACAATGGGATATACATACACATTGACTAAAATGGCTAAAATTAAGGAAATACATGTTTATTGAGAATATACAGTGACTGGATTTTCATTCATTATAGTGTAATTATAAAATTGTACAATTAAGTTGGAAATTATTTGATAGTATTTGTTATAGATAACCATACACTTTCCCTATATGCAGTGATTCTACTTTAAGTTTTTATAAGAGAAATGTGTGTTTATGTCTAAAAAAATGACTTGTTCAAGAATATTCAGTAAATATTTACATAAAATAACCCACATTGGAAACATTTCAAGTGTTCATCAAGAAGAGAATGAACACGCTTTGTAGTATATACACAGTACTTTACAGCAATAAAAAAGATCTAATTATTCACATGTGCATTAAAATAATTTACTCTCAAAGCTATTCTGGTGAGAGAAAGAAGACAGTCATGAAAGAAAGAGTGCATTCTGGATTAGGCAGGTGTTATTCATATCAACAGAAGTCAGATTTGCAGTTACTTCTCCAGGTTATTTTCTGGAAAAGAATGATAGAGATATTCTATAATATTATTTTTAATGTGATTAAAAGGTTTTTACATATTTTAAATGCCTTTAACTCTATGCTTAGGACTTGTGCTTTTTACTGTATGTAGATGATATCTCAATTTAGAAAGAGAAATAATCTTAGCCTAATATATAAAAATTTCAACCATCCTTTTATAATCCTTGCTCCAAAACCCTGACTTTCAGATAATGCCTTTTGTTTCTGTGAGAGCTCACTAAATTTATGTTTCCATTTTCTTAATGTTCACTGTAGTTATTTACATTATTTATACCACTGCCAAGTTGATGATATAAATTATTTTTCTACATATTATTTTCCAATGCTGAAGGAAATTGTGAATTTTACTGCTACTTTGACAAGAAGTCATCAGGGGAATTTGTGAAAGTGCCAATCAGTACATATTTATTATTGGGTAAAATCTTTTATGATCTTCTCATTTCTCTAATTCTGTATTCCTCCCCAGCTTTATTTTTTTTACCAAAAGGAACCCACCTCTGCATCTTAGCCACACCAGCATCCCCTGGGTTTTTTCTGCACATCAACATTACCTTCTGTCACGTTCTACTATTGATATGTTTCATTTTTGCAGACATATTGCACTGGAAATTTGCATTTGTTTGATTATTTATTCAATGTTTATTTCTGCCACTAAATTGTAAGTTTCATAAGTAAAGACGTCATGGTTTGAATTTGTGAGTTTTTGGCTTGTTTCTTTGGTTGACTGGTTATTACTAGGTTGGCTGATGGTGGTTCTTGCTGTTTTACTCAGTAACTTTTTGTCTCCAGCACCTTACAGTTGTTACAACAAACAGTAGGAGCTTAGTATCTATTAATAAATTAATATTAATAACATTTGGTTTAATCAGTTTGAGACACTGTAAAAATTACCTAGACTAGTTGGCTTGTTGAGGGCTCAGAAAAATGGTTAGTATTTTTTTAGAAATATTTTTTTAGGTATGTACATTTTTTTTCAAGATATAATGCTACTGAACACTTATAGACTACAGTATAATACAAACATAACTTTTATATGCACTGGGAAACCAAAAAAAATATGTGACTCACTTTATTGTGATATTTGCTTTGTTGTAGTGGTCTGGAATCAAACATTCAATATATCCAAAATATGCCTATAATTGCATTAATTCTAATTCCATTATAAGGACCTTATGATCATAATTCCCTCATGATCTAATTATCTCCCAAAGGTCCCATCTCCAAATATGACATTGGGAGTTATGTTCAATGTATGAACTCAAGTGGGACACATTCAGTCTATAGCAACACTGTAAATATAATTAGTCTTGGTTTTACAGACCCTTAGTACAGCCCCTGTTTCTATATCTCAGCAATGTACTCACGCTTTCCTCAGCCTTCAAAAATTAAAGCCTCTAGGTTTCTGGTTCAAGACGGTAATGTAAAAATTCCTTAACCCACCTCCATCTATAGAACTGAATCTTCAGCTATGTATGGAAAAATTTTCTCTAAAAAAAAAAAAAATCTTGAAAACTAGCTAAACAACTCCTACACGTCAGGCAAATGAGAAAGAAAATAAAATCACATCAAATCAGGTAGGAGAGGCTGAGATACAATCTTGCCATAAACCCTACTCTTGGTAAAGTGACCCACACTTGGAAAAGAACTCAAAACATGGAGCTTTTCCCTGAGGAGTGAAGAGTTTGAACACTAGTTATGACACCTCAACTTTTAAGACCTGCACTTGAGAGACAAGTCCCCAAAACATCTACCTTTGAAAGCTAATGGGGCTCACATCCACCAGAATCAAGAGGCCATAGTAAACTAAGAAATAGCTCTTAAAGGGCATGCATGTCAATATTCACTTGGCCCTGGGACCAGACCAGAGACAACAGATTGAGAGGTACCCAGACTTTAGGTGAAAGAGCTTATTTTTTGTCTTAAGGTATCAACTTGAGGGGTAGGTGGCAAATTTAACACACATCTAGGGGCTTCCTGGGATATTTTCTGAGGATGCAGGCTTGGGGGCACCATCTTTGGTGTGTTCTCCCTCTGCCTTGCTTCAGCTGGTGGGCACCACATTTGTGGTCTTCTCTGCCACAGTCCAGCTCACTTGTATCGCTCAGAAAGAAGCTTGTACCCTCCTCTAGCACAAAATTTTTTGTGGCTGCCACCCAGGGAACACCTCTAGATTACCTGGCTCTGGTTGTCACCAGGGCTAACACTCAAGGGTCACACAGGACTACAGCCAATAGAGAAATAGTTCTTAAACAGCTATACCCCCAGGTGATAGCAAGAGGAAATCCTTCCAGAAGCCAAGACTTTCTGTGAAAGAGGGCTATTAGCTTATCTTCATAGCTGTGACGTGAGGGGCAGCATTCTAATTAAACACTCATGTAAGGGATGATGCTAATCTTTCTAGAGACCTTGGAGGGTGGGCACTATCTTCATGTTCTCCCATTGCTGCATTCCAGAGTGCCAGTATCTCCTAGAGAGGAGCTTTTATATGTGTCTGGTGCCCCAGATATTATGTCTGGTGCCATGGATTTTTTTTGTTGCTGTTTGTTTTTTTGTGGTACGTGGGCCTCTCACTGTTGTGGCCTCTCCCGTTGCGGAGCAACAGGCTCTGGACGCGCAGGTTCAGCGGCCATGGCTCACGGACGCAGCCACTCCGCGGCATGTGGGATCTTCCCGGACTGGGGCATGAACCCATGTCCCCTGCATCGGTTGGCGGACTCTCAACCACTGCGCCACCAGGGAAGCCCAGGTGCCATGGATTTTGAAGCTGCCACAAGGGATGCCTCTTGACTGCCTGGTTCTGGTGACTAGGAAACCTTGTGATTCTTGTTCCAATGGGACTTTAACAATTGGAGAGAAAGTTCTTGGCAGGCTACCACCCAAGGGCATTTCACAGGTAGCAGACTGATATGCCCTTAGTTTTTCTGTAAAAGAAACCTATTTGCTTGTCCAAAATATTCAACCTGAGAGTCTGAAGCATATATCTGACAAAATATATGTAAAAATAGACTTACATTCACATCAGACAAAATAGACTATAGAACAAAGACTGTAATAAGAGACAAAGAAGAGGATTACATAGTGATAATCAATCCAACAGTAAGCTAGGCTATAACATTTGTAAAGATTTATGCACTAAACACATGAGCACCTAAATATATAAAGTGAACATTAACAGACCTAAAGGGAGAAAAATACAGTAATATAACAATAGTAGGGGATTTTAATATCCCACTTTCATTAATGGATAGATTATTCAGACAGAAAATCAATAAGTAAACACGGTCTTAATAGATATAGAGAAAGCACTTGAAAAAATTCAAGATCCATTTCTAATAAAACCTCTCAACACAGTGGATACAGAGGGTAGTTACCTCAGCATGACAAAGATCATATACTCCCTCTTGCTAACATCAAAATTATTACAGAGCTATAGCAATCAAAACAGTATGGTATTGACATAAATCATACAATAGATCAATGGAACAAGACAGAGAGCTCAGAAATAAACCCACACATATATGGTCATTTAATTAGGGAAAAGAAACCAAGAGCATATAAAGGGGGAAGGATAGTCTCTTCAGTAAATGGTGTTGGGAAAACTGTCGACAGTCACATGCAAAATGGTGCAACTAGATTACTATCTTACACCCTACACAAAATTTAACATAAAGCAGACTAAAGACTTGGATGTAAGACATGAAACCATAAAACTCCTAAAAGAAAACATAGGTAGTAGCCTCACTGACATCAATCTTATTGATATTTTTGTGAATCTGCCTCCCAAGGCAATGGAAACTAAAGCAGGAAAAAGAAAAAAAAAAAAGGAATTACAGCAATCTAAAAATGTTCTGCACAGCAAAGGAACTCACCCTCAAAATGAAAAGACAGTTTACTGAATGGGAGAAAATATTTGCAAATGATATGATCAATAAAGGGTTAATATTCAAAATCTATAAAAAACTCACACAACTCAATAGTAAAAAAAACAAACAAACAAGTTGATTAAAAACTGGGCAGAAGATCTGACAGACATTTTTCCAAAGAAAACATACAGATGGTCAATGGGTACATGAAAAGTTTCTCAGCCATCAGGAAAATGCAAACCAAAACCACAATGAGATATCACCTCACATCTGTTAGACTATTATGAAAAAGACAAGAAATTACAAGTGTTGGTGAGAATGTGGAGAAAAGAGAACACTTGGGCACTGTTGATGGGTAAGAAAATTGGTGTAGTCACTACAGGAAATAGTATTGAAATTCCCTCTAAAATTACCAATAGAACTATAAAATAACAGAGAAGTATACTTTAAGACACATTTCTGATATTTCTTTTATTGTTGCAGTGAAGTTACATGCTGATTATAGGCACTTTCTTTATTCCTGTATAACCTTAACTATTCAGTTGTGGAGGCATAAATATATTATAAATTGTATGCTGCAGGAAGTACTGTCATTTAAAGAGAAGCAGGGAACATACTTACTTAGATTAAGTAAGCCTTCCCAATGCTGGCATTTATTGTATACATTTACATATTGTAAAAAAGCTTTAAAAATACATGGAGTTAGTTAGAAAGAAAAAAAAAGAATAATGTGTTCTCAAAATCATTGGTGGCTGGAGTACATTGTTTTTATAAGTATATGTTTATGTGTCTTTTTCTGGTAACAGACTCAACCTGTGTTTGAATTTATATTAATAATTATGCTCACTAATTTAGATAGGTTTAAGAATCAATGTTTGGTTGTGAGAGCGAATACCTGCTTACCTTCACTTGTTCTTAAAACACTGATTTATAAAATAATCAATACTAATATTAATAAGTCCATTAAATAATTTAGGAAAGAAACACAAGGAACCAACTTATTTTTTACTTTTGGATGATAAACAATAGAATGGCAGGAGTTTTTATTTTCTCATCTTATTACATGAGAAGTTAGCTCTATAAATCTCCATGCATATCACTGCTTGTTAAATAGCACAAAATAAAATCAATAGTCAATGAAATTGTATTTTCAAGCTTCAAAGTGCTATAAACAATAGAAAATTATTTTAAAAATCTTTTGTAAGGAATGCAATTGACAGCTTCTTTTCTAGTACTGATAGTGGTGGTATGATTTGAATATCAGTAAAGATACTATTATAATAATAGCTATAATGTGCTACTTCAGTTTCTAAAATGATTGTGACTTATACATAGGTTGATAATATTTTCTGTCAATTGCCTAAGAACAGTCTGTTTCACTGCTGGAGAAAGTGTAGACTAGGAGACTTGGAGTCAGTTGTGACCACTGCAAAGAAGTGTGATCTTGAAGGCAGTCACATTTATTTCAGAAGGAGGTAGGCCAGATGTGGCAGTTAAATGTGCCAGCTCAGACCAATAAACATTAAGTTGATTTAATGCTCAGTCTAGGAAAGTTAACAGAGAGTCCCTTAAATTTATTTTACTTGGGGTCAATATCTCCCTAGAAAAAAATCAGTAGATTAGAGATGCTAAAAACCAGGCCTGAAAAAAATAAATATCTCCAAAGATTCAAAAAATTTAGAAAAAAAATGACAAATTTACTAATAATTTCCTAACTTAATATTACTAAGAATGTCAGATAACATTTTCCTCAATCTTCCTTATGCCACCTGAATTTCTGAAATAAAATGAAGATTTTGTACACATACAGAAACTGCCAAAACACCAATATTCCCCTTGAAAGGGGAAAGTAATAAAATAGAAGAAAAAAAATGAAACCTAAGATCATACTAGAATACAGAAAAGTGTTGGTTCATACAGATTTCAGATAATATGTGATAAAAGGGAAAACAACTCAAGACCAGATCTTGTGAATAAGTTTTGGGGCCATACCTGAAAAGCACCTGAAAGCCACCAACAACTGTCCAGGACTCAGATGGTGAAGACTACCTCTAATCTGATTCTGTGATAAAATAACTATTTTAACATATCTTGAATGATTATTGCAAGCAAGTGTGAGTGAAGAGTGAGTTCAGTAAGAGAAGTGATGTCAGCAAGACAGCAGACAATGAAAATCCAGCCCTCACTCTCAAACAAAAAGAATAAACAAGTCAACTGTCTAACAATGAGTATAGTTCTGGGAGATACTGGAATACATTTAGGGACAGCAGCAACTCAGAGGAATGCAGAGACTAGGGATAGCTGTACAGAAATGGACAGGAAACATTCCACCTATATCTTATCATTTCTGACACCAGCTCAGTGTTGTGGAGAATTCCACTAACTCTAAGTTCCCCCAGGCAGAAGGTGGAGAGGGTGGACTTCAGCAGCCTTTTGCCATAAAGGATAAGCCCTAGCTACCAACACAGAGGTCTCCCAAAGTTTTCACTGATATGGACTCTAGCTGCTGGAGTTGCTGAGATCCATAGCTCCTGCATGCCTTGGAGCTAGAACCTCTAAGTACTGACACTCTCCAACCTGGATTTAGAGCCACAGTACCCATGCAGACTAGGTGTTCCTGAGCCCATGAGCCATGATCACCACCAAGTGCACAATCATGTACTTCTCCCAGCATATAGCAGTGCCACTGTGCACTCTCATGCCTGCAACAAGTACCTGCCACAAAGCACACTTATGAGGTCAGATATCTGCCACAACTAGACTCAACCCATGCCTGCCTCCCTAAGACAGTACCACCACACACCCCCAGAACCCCTGTCTTTCTAAGTTCCTCAACATGGATCTGACTGAGAGCCACAGTATACCTCACCCAGCTGTTGTCCTTATGGCCACCCATGTAAGGAAGTCTTTTTCTACCTAGACCAGTTTGTGATATTTGAAAGAGGTGACTGCTTGTTCAAATGAAAATACAGCAGCACAGGGCAAAAAGGAACATGAAAAATCAGGGAACATGACACCTCCAAAGGAACACAATAATGCTCCAGTAACCAATCCTAAAGAAACAGAAATGTATGAAGTGCCAGACAAATAATTCAAAATAATTCTTTTAAAGAAGATAATTGGTACTAAAAGAGAACAGAGCTAGACACCTCAGCAAAAAGCAGGAAAATGATACAAGAACAAAATGAGAAGTTCAACAGAGAGAAAAATTATAAAAAAAACAAACAAAAAAAGAGAAACACTAGAGCTGAAAAATATGTCTGAAATGAAAAATACAATAGAGAGCTTCAATAACAGATTTGATCAAGCAGAATAAAGAATAAGTGGGACTTCCCTGGTGGTGTGGTGGTTGAGAATCTGCCTGCCAATGCAGGGTACATGGGTTTGAGCCCTGATCTGGGAAGATCCCACATGCCGCAGAGCAACTAGGCCTGTGAGCCACAACTACTGAGCCTGCGGGTCTAGAGCCTGTACTCCGCAACAAGAGAGGCCATGACAGTGAGAGGCCCACACACCGTGATGAGAGTGGTCCCCACTCACCGCAAATAGAGAAAGCCCTCACACAGAAACAAAGACCCAACACAGCCAAAAATAAATTAATTAATTTTAAAAAAGAATAAAGAATAAGATAATTAAAATACAAATCATTTGAAATTTTCCAGACAGAGGAGAAAGAAAAGGAAAAAAAGAATGAAAAAGAATATAGAATGCTTACAGTATTTATGGGATACTGTCAAGAGAACCAATAAACACTTTATGAAGCCTCAGAAGGAGGAGAAAAAGGAAGGGAAAGAAAGCTTATTTAAAGAAATAATGGCTAAAATCTCCCTAAATATGTGGAAACCAATCATCATCCAGTTCCATGAAGTTTAAAAGTCCCTGTACAGTATCAACCACAATAAGACACTGCCAAGACACATAATAATCAATTTGTCAAAAGTCAAGGACAAAGAGAATTTTGAAAGCAGCAAAAGTGACATATAAGGGAAGCCCCATAAGACCATAATCATATTTTACAGCAGAAACTTTGCAGGACAGGAGAGTCAGATGAAATATTCAAAGTTCTGAAATAAAAAGCTTGCCAACCAAAAATCTACCTGTAAAAATATCCTTTAAAATGAAGGAGAGGGCTTCCCTAGTGGCGCAGTGGTTGAGAGTCCCCCTGCTGATGCAGGGGACATGGGTTCCTGCCCAGTCCGGGAAGATCCCACGTGCCACGGAGTGGCTGGGCCCTTGAGCCACGGCCACTTGGCCTGTGCATCCGGAGCCTGTGCTCCACAATGGGAGAGGCCACAAGAGTGAGAGGTCTGTGTACTGCAAAAAAAAAAAAAAAAAAAAAAAAAAAAAGGGAGGAAGTCTTTCCCAAAAAAAAAAAAAACGAGAACCTGTTAAACAAAATGGGGAAAAAAAAAAAAAGGGGGGATGTGAAAAAAAAAAAAAAAAAAAAAAAAAAAAAAAATGAAGGAGAGTAGTCTTTCCCAAACAAACAAAAACTGAGAGACTTTATAACCAATTCGGTGAAGACATAAATATGGCTAAAGTTAAATACATAATCAACATAGAACAATTCAATACAATAGTGATGGTGCATAAATTATTTTTCACCCTGATATAAAAATTACAAGACAAAGATATTAAGAATAACTATAATCACAAAAGTTTGTTAATGGATACAATATAAAAAAAGTAAACTATGACTACAAGAAAACAAAGTGCGTGTGTATGTGTGTAGTAAAAGTGTAGAGATATTATATGCACCTGAAGTCAAGTTACCATCAACTTAAAAGAGACAATTTTAACTATAAAATACTTTATGCAAGTCTCATAGTAACTGCATAGAAAAAAACTATGCAGCTGTCAAAAAAATAAAATCAAGAGCATCAACTAAAATGATTATAAAAATTATCACATAACAAAGGAATACATCAAGAGAGGCAGAGGGGAACTTAACAGCAGCAAAACAGACAGAAAATTATTAACAAAATGGTAGTAGTAAATTCTTATCTATCAATAATTACTCTAAATATAAATAGATTAAACTCCCTAGTCAAAAGATGTAGGGTGGCTGAATGGAGTTTAAAGAAACAAGCTACAGTGATTTGTTGTCTAGAAGAGACTCACTTCAGGTTTAAGGACATGTGTAGGCTAAAACTGAAAGGACAAATGGTAACCAAAAGAAACCAGGTGTAGCTATACTTACATCAAACAAGATAGACTTTAAATCAAAAACTCTCTCTAAAAAAGGAGGAGGTCCTTATATAATGATGAAAGAGTCAATTCAACAGGAAGATACAACAAGTATTCATATATATTACATATATATATATATATGTATACATATATATGTGGCCAACATCAAAACACCTAAATATGTATAGCATATATTGACAGATCTGAAGAGAGAAATTAACAGCAATACAATAATAGGAGGCTTCAATACCTCATGTTTAATGACGGATAGGACATCAAAACAGAAACTCAATAAACAGTAGTTTTGAACAACACTATAGGCCAAACAGGCCTAACAGACATATTTAGAACTTTCCATAAAAAAGAAGAGTACATATTCTTCTCATGTGCACACAGAATAGTTTCCAGAATAGATCATATATTAGGTCACAAAACAAGTCTCAACAATTTAAGAAGATTGAAATCATTCCAAGTACTTATTCAGACCACCATGTAATGAGTTTAGAAATTAATAATAGTGAGAAAATTAACAAATATGTGGAAACTGAAAAACTAATTTTTTAATAACCATTGGGTCAAAGGGGAAGTCAATAGGGAATTTGAAAATCTCTCAAAAGAAATGAAAACAAAAATATAACACACCTAAACTTACAGAATGCAGCAAAAGCAATGGATATGGAAACAACCTAAATTTCTATTGGTGGATAAATGTATATACGTATGTATATACATGCACACACACACAAAATGTTACTCAGTCTTTAAAAAGGAGATCTGCCATTTACAAAAACATGGATTAACCTGGAGGGCATTATGTTCAGTGAAGTAAACCAGACATAGAAAGAAAAAATACTCTATGATCTCACATATATGTGGAATCTAAAAAATTTATAAATTTTATTAAATTTATAGAAACAGAGATTGAAACAGTAGTTACCAGGGTCAGAGGGTGTGAGAAATGGTAAGATATTGCCAAATGATACAAAGTTTCAGTTTTCTATGATGAATAAATTCTACATAACCAATGGTTAATATAGTTAATTACATTGTATTGTATATGTGAAATTTGCTAAGAGAGTAGATCATAAGTTTTCTCTCCGCCCACACACAAAAACATGACTATGTGAGGATTTGGATTTGTGTTCATTAGCTTGGCTATAGTCATCATTTCACAAAGCATGTGTAGATCAAAACATCATGTTGTACACCCTAAATATAAACATTTTTTTAAAAAAAGAGTAAATACAGTAAGGATGATACTCTTTGGAATAAAAGAATAATACCTTCGGTTACTACTTTTTCTCTGTCCTTAATACTGCCAGTTTGCTATATTCCTGAATTGGCAGAGTACAGCTGTTAAAAATCTTACCTTACCTCTTTTATCTCATTTTATCTGAACTAGAATATTTCAAGAAGGACCTATAAATGTCTCATCCAATAGATACATCATTCCTCAAGAATGGGAAAACAATTACTGAAGAATAAAAGAGAAAAACAACAACAAAAAAAAAGAAAGAAATACACTTGGTGAGTTAAAGAAAGAAATAAACCAATAAAAACCAACCAATAAAAAATGTACATAGAAGTTAAGCAAGACTTTGTAAATAGTGAAAGTAAAGACAAATTAATTGTTGTTGCTCTTATTGTAAGTCCCTGAGATTTTTGTTAAGCAGCATTATTGAAGTATGCTGGTTAGTACAATGCCACAATCCACAATTAGCTGATAGGTTTAATTCAATCATGATCATATTACTGAGATGATATTTTAAATGTCTAATCATAAATGACACTAGTAAAATTAGTGTCATTTATAAAATTTTTAAGTGCTACACTGAGTTGTACTTGATTAAGCACTATCTTTTTGTCAATAAAATAATCTAAAACTAAAGAGGGTATAGTACCAGAGAACACAAGTTAAGCAATGTACAGTTTGCAAAGATCTAAGAAAAGTTTCAAATCTGTGCAAATATTTCATTCATTTGTGAAATTTGCATTTCACAGTAGCAGAGAAATCTTGAGAGTTCAGCTGCTTACATGATGTTGTTTTTACTTCATGGAAATAGTGAACAACAAATTGAGATTACTTAAGATATAAAAGATATAATCAAATAAACACACTGAAAAGAAAAATAATACACTTTGAATTTCATAATTTAAAATTTTTGAAATGCAATACATAATACCAATATGTATTAAATACCTTCAGTTTGTTAAAATCTTCAAGTTTTAAGAGTAAAATTTTAAAAACTAGAAATGTGCAAGTCCTCTGTGTTAATATATTATTTGACATATTGTCTAAGTAAATAGACTGAATATTAATTAATTACTGACTAAATAATAGTAACTTAATAATATAATAATGCCTAAATAAATTGAGTACAATGAAAAAAGTATACTTAATATGGAACCATTAGAATCGTGTTTTTAAGTAGTATATACTTGTCACGGTATGATACATTTTACAAAAGAAAAGGACATGTGTATACAATGAGATTCCAGTTTCATACATTGTAATTTTAGGACTGGCTTTCTATGGTAAAAGAATTATTAGCAAGTTTTAAATTCATGATAGCTGTATGTATTGTACAAATGTTTTGCTCTAAAATATAAATTATTTCATGATAATAAAAAGCAAATATTATTAAAATATTTAATTTACTCTAGATGTTTTTGCATCTAAATATAACATGGCACTATTTCCTTTTAAATTTTTCTAATACACTAAATGGCTTCTAACTTTTCCATTTTTAATTATCTATAGTGTAATACTTTTAATAAATGATTTTTGGCCTATATTTCAGCTATTATTAACTATCACTAATACTCGTAGTGACCTTCAGAAGCCAGTGAAGAAAATATGATATCATCATAATTTTTTCATTTCTAAATTCAAGCAACCTTAATTATACAATCTAGGTTTTCAGCATATGAGAAAGTGAGAAAATTAGAGACCAGGCATAGAGATTTAAAATAATAATATTCAATTTAATGTTATTCAAGGAATCAAGAAAACCCAGGCAATAAATTTCCAGTTATAAGATACAACACATTTCTAGAATCCCCATTTTTTATTTACTTCCTTGTATTAGGCAGGTAGGCAGTAATGAAAGCCTGACTTTTGAGAAAAAATAAATGGCAAAATTACACAAAATACCTAATCAGTGGAATAATGTTAATCACTTTTCCATTCATATTAGGACTCTCACAAGAAATGTGTTCTACTAAATATTCTTTTTCTTGGCAAGTTTTTTTGGAGGGATTCTTTTTTTCATATGTGAACTTACATATTATAATTTGAGTTGGTAATAACTATATATCACACATTTAAAAATCATGTGACATTACTTAAAAGAGAATTTAAACATATACCATAATCAATGTTCTAAATTTAAAAATATATGTTTTCAAGCATAATTGGTAGGAGATAAGGAAACAGTCATTAGAAATAAGGCAAAGTATTAAAATAATTGGATGTTTTCAACCTTAATTTTTATCTCAAACTCTCATAGAAAGGAGACAAATACTATATAGTAATTTTGAATAGTTCAATTCAGAATTTGTATGTGTAAAAAGAAGCCAGATGCCATTCTACTTTCTTTTAATGAAACTTTCCCCTCAGAATGTTATAGTTACTTAATAAAGGTTGTTGGAAATCAACTGAATTACTGACATTTTCACAAAGACAAAGAAATAGGTTGCTTCCATGTCCTGACTATTGTAAATAGAGATGCAATGAACATATTGGTACATGACTCTTTTTGAATTATCGTTTGCTCAGGGTATATGCCCAGTAGTGGGATTGCTGGGCTGTATGGTAGTTCTATTTGCAGTTTTTTAAGGAACCTCCATACTGTTCTCCATAGTGCCTGTATCAATTTACATTCCAACCAACAATGCAAGAGAGTTCCCTTTTCTCCACACCCTCTCCAGCATTTATTGTTTCTAGATTTTTTGATGATGGCCATTCTGACCGGTGTGAGATGATATCTCATTGTAGTTTTGATTTGCATTTCTCTAATGATTAATGATGTTAAGCATTCTTTTATGTGTTTGTTGGCAGTCTGTATATCTTCTTTGGAGAAATGTCTATTTAGGTCTTCTGCCCATTTTTGGATTGGATTGTTTGTTTTTTTGTTATTGAGCTGCATGAGCTGCTTGTAAATTTTGGAGAGTAATCCTTTGTCATTTGCAAATATTTTCTCCCATTCTGAGGGTTGTCTTTTGGTCTTGTTTATGGTTTACTTTGCTGTGCAGAAGCTTTTAAGTTTCATTAGGTCCCAACCTAAGTGTCCATCAACAGATGAATGGATAAAGATGTGACACATATATACAATGGAATATTACTCAGCATAAAATAGATAGCTAGTGGGAAGCAGCTGCATAGCACAGGGAGATCAGCTCAGTGGTTTGTGACCACCTAGAGGGGTAGGATGGGGAGGGTGGGAGGGAGGGAGACATAAGAGGGAAGAGATATGGGAACATATGTATAACTGATTCACTTTGTTATAAAGCAGAAACTAACACACCATTATAAAGCAATTATACTCCAATAAAGATGTTAAAAAAATAAAAGACAAAGAAATAAAGTTAAGCTGCAATATGTTTCCTATTGAAATAAATTGAAGAAATATGTCTTTATGCTATTTCATTCTTACAAGTAAGATATAGTCTTCTAGTCCTCAGTGGTAGGTATTATTTGTCACACTGAGTAAAAAATTTGTTTCACATTATGGTAATCTAAAGTGGTAAAATATATATATATATATTATTTTTTAAAAAAATCTGAGACTTATAGAAGATCAAAAATCAACTGAAATTTTAAGAAAAATCTATATACATGCCCTTCTTAATGAAAGCATATGTCTGAAACTTCAAATAAAAAAAATGTGTTCTCAGTTGGGTGCCTCTTCAAATGAGTAGTTCATGACACTACTTTTAAAAATATCTCTTTTGCTTTTAGCTTATTTTTGATTGCTTAGATAGGAATTCACTTGACTATAGAGAAAAAACTACTTCTTCTCAGATAAACTCAAAGAAACTTAGAGGAACTTACACCATGATCTGAATCATTGTGGATAGATAATTCATGCAGTTGAACAATAAAAACTTGAAATTTCTTGAATAGTTAACTTAATTTTCTTTCATTAATTCTTGGACTATTTATCTATAATCCTTATAAAGATAGTGCTTTGGTTTTAATTTTGCAGACTTCTCTTTGGCTTATTTTTGTAGAAAATTTTCCTATACTGTACCTCTTTAAATTTTTAATAATAACAAATTACAAATTTCTAAGTCTTAATAAATGTTAAAGTAATTGTGCTCAATTAAGAATAAGTTAACCTAGAGATTTTTTGAATTAAAACCTGCAAAATAGGAAATCATATTTGCAAACTGAGAACATTTGTACAGTCTTAAATATTTGCACTAGGAACATATGGGCATTAAAACATTTACCTTTGTTTTCCTTTCTGTCCATATGCAAAGATTAGAAACCAGTTTTTAAATCTGGATTTTATTTTCATTTTCAAATTTTGTCAAAGAATGTACTCAAACAAATTAATAGAATTTATAATAAAAAATGAATGGAGGGCTTCCCTGGTGGCACAGTGGTTGAGAGTCCGCCTGCCGGTGCAGGGGACGCGGGTTCATGCCCCGGTCCGGGAGGATCCCACATGCCACGGAGCGGCTGGGCCCGTGGGCCATGGCCGCTGAGCCTGCGCGTCCAGAGCCTGTGCTCCGTGACGGGAGAGGCCACGGCAGTGAGCGGCCCGCGTACGGCAAAAAAAAAAAAAAAAAAAAAAAAAAAATGAATGGAGTACAGCTATTTTAATTTTACCCTGAAACCTGAATTGTCTATAAGAAAATTTTAGTAAAAAAGACAATAGAATTCCATCTCTATTCAAACAAAGGAATGGCTACAACCCTTAACCACAGATTTATATGTATTTTAAAGACACACAGAAAATAGAGGTAATACAGGGAGGATACTAATCATAGAGTTGTACTCTCCCCTTTAAACCAAGCACATAATTTCAACCCCTCTATTAAAAGTGACAAATACCTGATAAACTCAACCAACAATCTGCTATATGAGATTAAAATGTCTAAAGGAATAAACAGTACAAGAGTAACAGAGACTATCTCATGAAAATGAAATAGATTAAAGATGTTATCTTTATTTCAAAAACATCAGAAATGATTATTACACATAAGAGCCTAAGTGCTTAGAAGTATGAGGCAAGACAAGGCTAACCCAAGAATCTTTGATACTACATAGTAGTGTCTGAAAGTGTGAGGAGATATGGAATAGAGTATCTCTCAAAACTTCAACAATAATAAAAACTTAATTTCCAATGAATTATGTTAAGTAAAAACCAATTTGAAAATGTCTAACTATAAGAACTGAATCAAATAAAATATGAAATTAATAAATTTGGAAAATTATTATTAAGAATATAGGTATACCTCAGAGGTATTGTGGGTTTGGTTCCAGGCCACTGCAATAAAGAAAATACCCCAACAAAACCAGTCACATGAATTGTTTGGTTTCCCAGTGCATAAAAATTTGTGTTTACACTATATTGTAGTCTATTAACTATGCAATAGCATTATGTCTAAAAAGGCAATGTATATACCTTAATTCAAAAATACTTTGTTGCTAAAAAATGATAACCATCATCTGAGCTTTCAGTGAGTCAAACTTTTTGCTGGTGGATTGTTCTACATCAATGTCATTGGCTGCTGACTGATCAGAATGGTGGTTGCTGAAGGCTGTGGTGGCTGTGCAATTGCTTAAAACAAAACAACAATAACACTTGCCATGTCAACTGAGTCTTCCTTTCATGGACAGTTTCTCTGTAGCATGCAATACTGTTTAATAGCATTCTAGTTACAGTAAAACTTTGCAAACTAGGAGCCAATCCTCTCAAACCCTGCCTCTGCTTTATCAACTAAGTTTACATAATATTCTAAATCCTTTGTTTTCATTACAACAATCTTCACAGCATCTTCATCAGGAGTATATTCCACCTCAAAAAGCCATTTTCTTTGCTCTTCCATAAGAAGCAACTCCTCATCCATTCAACTTTTATAATGAGATTGCAGCTATTCAAGCTCCACATATCTTCAAGCTCCACATCTAAACCTAGTTCTGCTATTTCAACCACATCTGTAGTTATTTCCTCCACTGAAATCCTGAACACCTTAAAGGCATCGATGAGGGCTGGAATCAACTTTTTCCAAATTCTTGTTAATGCCAATATTTTAACCTCTTCTCATGAATTAGAAATGTTTTTAATGGCATCTAGAATGGTGAATCCTTTCCAGAGGTTTTCAATTTACTTTTCCCAGATCCATCAGAGGAATAAATCTCTATGGCACCTATAGTCTTAAGAAATTTATTTCTTAAATAATATAACTCAAAAGTCAAAATTATTCCTTGATCTATCCAGAATGGATGTTGTGATAGGAGGTATGAAAAGAATATTCATCTCATTGTACATCTCCATCAGAGCTCTTGGGTGACCAGGTGTATTGTCAATGAGCAGTCATGTTTTGAAAGAAATTATTTTTTTTTCTTAGCAGTAGGTCTACACAGAGGGCTTAAAGTATTCAGTGAACGATACTGTAAATAATTGCCCTGTCATCTGTGCTTTGTTGTTACATTTATAGAACAGGCAGGGTTAATTTAACATAATTCTTAAAGACCCTAGGATTTTAGGAATGGTAAAAGATCATTGGCTTCAACTTAAAGTTACCAGTTACATTTGCCTCTAACAAAAGTATCAGCATGTCCTTTGAGGCTTTAAAGTCAATCACTGAATTTTCCTCTCTGGCTAGGAAAATCCTAGATGGTATCTTCTTCCAAAATAAGGCTGTTCTGTTAACATTAAAAATTTGTTTAGCGTAGCCATCTTCATTAATCATCTTAGCTAGATCTTCTGAATAACTTGCTACAGCTTCTACATCAACACTTGCTGCTTCACCTTTCACTTTTATGTTATGGAGATGGCTTCTTTCCTAAAACCTTATGAAACCTTGTAGCTTCAAACATTTTCTCTGAAGCTTCCTAACCTCTCTCAGTTTTCATAGAACTGAATAGAGTTACAGCCTTTCTCTGGATTATGTTTTAGCTTAAAGGAATGTTGTATCTTGATTGATCTCATATCCAGACCACTAAAACTGTCTCCATATCATCATTAAACCTGTTTCACTTTCTATCAATCACTTTTTATCAACCTTATTATTGTTATTGAAGTAGCACTTTTAATTTTCTTTAAGAACTTTACCTTTGCATTCACAACTTGACTAACTGGCTCAAGAGGCCTAGATTTCTGCCTCTCTCACCTTACAACATGTTTTCCTTACTAAGAATAATCATTTCTAGCTTTTGATTTAAAGTGAGAGAAATGGGATTCTTCCTTTCACTTGAAGATTTAGAGTCCATTGTAAGGTTACTATTTGGCCTAATTTCAATATCATTATGTTTCAGGGAATAGGGAGACCTGAGGAGAGGGAGAAAAATGGGGGGATGGCGGGTTGGTGGAGCAGTCACAACACACACAACATTCATCAATCAAGTTTGCCATTTCATAAGGGTGAAGTTTGTAGTTCTCCAAAACAATTACAATGGCAATATCAAAAATCAGTGGTCACAGATCACCATAGAAAATGCAATAATAATGAAAAAGTTAGAAATATTGAGAAAATTACCAAAATGTGACACAAAGACAAGGAAAGATTGAGCAGTTGCTGTTGGAAAACTGGTACCGATATACTTGCTTGATGAAGTGTTACCACAAATTTTCAATTTGTAAAAAAATGTAATACTTGCAAAGCATAATAAAGCAAAGTGCAATAAAACAAGGTATGCCTATAGACTGCAAATTTTATGACTGTTCATTCTATTAAATCAATTATACAACTAAAATATATGAAAGTAAATGGTATAAATAGGTGTGAAAATGAAAGTACAGTTCCTTGATTGAGAATCAATGGACCTTGCATTTAGAGAACAAATAGATTAGCTATTAATAAAAATAATTAAAGTAAATCCTATAAGACCTCAAAGCAGACATACAGATTCTAAATATATTCACCCCCACAATACCAAAATAACCACAAATTATATAATGAGGGAAATCAAAGGAAGCCTTGAAAGAGATATTGTGACAAATAGAAGATAACATAATCAAGAATACATATGATTTTACAATAAATATAAAGATCTATTTATGAAAATAAATGTTTCATTGTTTATATCACAGGGAAAAAAGCCCTTTAAGTCAACATGAAACAACATCTGATGACATGGTATTAAGAGTTGAAGACAAAGTAAATGCATTGAACAAGATAAAGAATGTCATCTTGTAATTATTAAATTGCAATGAAATTTCAAGTAAAATTATATATACCTTATAGGATAACCAACACAATACTGAAGGAGAAAAACTAAGTTAGAGGACTGGCAATATCCAACTTCAACACTTACTTTAAGCTACAGTAATCAAGAGAGTATAGTGCTGGTAAAAGAATAGAAAATTAGACCAATTGAAAAAAAAATAGAAAGCCTGGAAATACACCCCCACCCTGCAAATATCGTCAAGGGACATTTGACAAAGGAGCAAAGAGAATAAAATGGAGCAAAGAGAGTCTTTTCAATAAATTGTACTGGAACACCTGGACTTCCACATGAAAAATAATAAACCTCTACACTCGTTTACTCTTCACAAAAATAACTCAAAACTGATCATAAACCTAAATGTAAAATGCAAAACTATGAAAGTCCTAGAAGATAACATAAGAGAAAATCTAGATAACCTTGGGTATGGTGATGCTTTTATAAACAACACCAAAAGGACAATCAACAAAAGGAATAACTGAAAGCTGAACTCCATTAAAATTAAGACTTCTGTTCTGTGAAAGACAATGTGAAGAGAATGAGAAGGCAAGACAGACTTGGAGAATATATTTGTAAAAGACATATCTGATAAAAGACCATAATCCAAAATATACAAAGAACTTTTAAAACTCAACAGTAAGAAGACAAACGGCCCCATTACAAAATGGGCCAAATAGCTTAACAGACACATCATCGAAGAAGATATCCAGATGGCAAATAGCATGTGAAAAGTTGCTCCATATAATTTGTCATCAGAGAAATGCAAATAAAAACAAAAATGAGATACCATTACATAACTATTGGAATGGCCAAAATCCAGAACACTAACAACGTTGAAAGCTGGTGAGAACATGGAACAACAATCATACATTATTGGTTGGAATACATTGTTGGTGAGAATGCAAAATGGAGTAGCCACTTTGGAAGACAGCTTGGTGGTTTCTTAAAAAATTAAACATAGTCTTAGCATAAAATCAGCAATTGCACTCCTTGGTATTTACTCAATAGAACTTAAAACCTATGTCCACACAAAAGAACTGCACATGGATGTTTATAGCAGCTTTATCCATAACTGTCAAATCCTGAAAGCAATCAAGACATTCTTTAGTAGGTGAATAGATAAATAAATGGTGGTACTTCCAGACACTGGGATATTATCAGTGTTAGAAATAAATGAGCTATCACACCATGAATAGACATGGAGAAATCTTAAATACATATTACTAAATAAATGAAGCTAATCTGAGAAGGTTACTGTGTGATTCCAATTATATGACATTCTGGAAAAGGCAAAACTATGGAGACAATAAAAAGATCAGTGTGTGCTAGGGGCTGAGAAGTGGAGAAATTAATAGGCAGAGCACAGAGGGCTTTTAGGGCAGTGAAAACACTCTTCATTATATTATAATGATAGGGATATGTCAGTATACATTTACCTAAACCCTAGAATATGGCATAATGCCAAGAGTGAACCCTAAGATAAATGGACTTTGAGTAATTATCATGTGTGGGGGTAGAAGATATATGGGAAATCTCAGTACGTTCCTCTCAATTTTACTGTAAAACTAAAAATTCTCTAAAAATGTAAAGAGTTAAAAATAATGAAAATAAACAAATAATAAAATGTCTTTCCTTACAAGGAAAATAACTAGAAACAATGGTAGAAATTGACCCCTGCTATTCTCTCTCACTCTATACATATAATGAAAAAAATAATCACAAATAATAAAAACACTGTAGCTAAAGAAATTTTGTTTTTATGTCTTTCTTTATGTATTTATATATATATATATATATATATATATATATATATATAAAGCTTAGAATTAGAGAATATAATTTCTAAGTGTTATGATTATTTAAAGCACATGGAATTACATTAATAAAAAATCAGATTGTGAGTGGGACTATTCACCTTCTTGCCTCTCTCCTTGTCTACATACCATCAGTACAATCATGGAGAAAACTTCTGAAATGGACAGTGCGTTTTAGTGATAAATTGTGTTTTAAGTGCAACTCACTTGTAGTAAATGACTCTCATTCTTTAGCATAATAGTTTCCATAATATTTTGAAGGGTTGCTATGACCCTCATTGGACAAGAAAAGGAAAATAGAAAAAGAAGCTAATTAAAATTGTCATGTTAGTTTCTTTCCTCCTAGGGAGAAGAGAGTGGCACTGTTTAATAAAAACATGGGTAGAAAAATTGTAAACCTGTTTATCTTCTTGTTTTCTAAGAAAACTATAGAGAAAAGACACCTCCCATCTATAAAAATAATCATACACTACATGTTGCTAAACAAGTGCCCAAAGAAAAACTAATGGACTGAGCTCTTCACTGAATAAGAAAGAATGAAAATATACTATGAGTAATTAGTTCAAAAAGCAAGAAAACTACCAAAGGGGGAAGAAATCACAAGGATAGAGAGAGAAAGATTTCATATGTAAAACCCACAAATTAACAAACTGAATTACTTAAAAATCAGAGGTCTTTCCTTTATGGAAAAAAAATAAAATTTAAAAATATAAATTCAAGCTACTCTTATTTTGAAAAGAAAAAAAACATTGAATTACACATGTGAATAAATATTAGATGAGTAAGCAATCACTTTTCTTATACACAAAAAATATGTATATATCACAAATTGGATTTAATGGATTCAACTTATATTTTATGAATAATAAAACTGACTCAAGATCACAGAACAACTGTAATACAATAGCTGAAGATTAATCAATATGTTATAATAATAACAAAAAAAAAATCAAGACCAGGAAGTTTTGCAGTATCTCCCTTAGGTCCTCTATGAAGCTACTAAGGAAAAGAGGATAATACTAGTTTAAATTTATGGAGATTGCAGAAAATATAGAAGTTTGAAAATATTTTTGTAACATTTCATTAAACGTAATATTAAGGATGCCCAACATCACTAATCATCCGGCAAATGCAAATCAAAATCACAATGAGAAATCACCTCACACCTGTTAGAATGCTGATGACTTGAACCCATATTAATACTAAGAACTTATAGTTTTATAAAACACCAATAAGAGAGTGAACATTTAACCAAAAGAGTACAAGTTATACACACTATATATTTCTGAAGAGAAGTGATTTGCATTTTTTTCCTTTAAAGTCTGTCAAGATGGTGATATAGGTCTTCCCCAACTTCAGTCCCCCTCACAAGAAGACCAACTAGCAACTAACCATAGACAACACACCATTGTGAAAATTCCTAGAGCCCCGTGGAGTGGGCTGAAGCACTCTCATGGACCACAGAGATCAAGGAGGACCACATTAGAAGGGAAAGAGAAGTGGCTCTTCTCTGACTGCATCTCTCCTCTTTTAGGCAGGCACAATGTTTCACCAAGGAGGCCTCCCTGGGCCTAAGGTTTCTCCAGTGGGAAAAAGAAACCAGAAGGTGAACATCCAGAATCCCCAGTATTGCAGGCTTCCCCAAATCCCACTCAGGTCTTGCTTCACAGAGATTACTGGGGGAACCTGGAAGGCTTGACAGCAGGGGATCCGATAGGGACTAAGAAGGCAGGTGACAATCATTTTATGAATATGACACCAAAAGCTCAAGCAAAACAAAAGCAAAAATAAGCAAGTGGGACTATATCAAACTTAAAAGCTTTTGCACAGAAAAAGAAATATTAACAAAATGAAAAGACAACATAGAGAATGGGAGAAAATATTTGCAAACCACATATCTGACAAAGGGTTAATATCCAAAATATATAAGAAACTCATAAAACTCAAGTAGCAAAAAAATAAATGAGTATATAAACTGATTAAAAAATGAGCAAAGTATCTGAATAGACATTTTTCCAAAGAAGGTATTCAAATGGGCAATAGGTACATGAAAAATTGCTCAACATCACTAATCATCAAGGAAATGCAAATCAAAACCAAAATGAGAAATCACCTCACACCTTTAAGAATGTCTGTTAGCAAAAAGACTAGGTAACAAGTTCTGGAGAGAATGTGGGGAAAAGGAAGCAGAAAATCCTGTGCACTGCTGGTATGATGTAATTGGTACAGCCTCTATGGAAAAGAGTGTGCAGCTCTTAAAACAAAACAAAACAACTAGACCTACCGTGTGACACAGCAATTACATTCTGGATATATATCTGAAGGACATTAAATTTTATCTCAAAGAGATATCTACACTCCCATGTCCACTGCAGCATTATTTGCCATGGTCAAGACATGGAAACAACCTAAGTGTTCATCAATGGGTGTATGGCTAAAGAAAATGTAAGATATACATATAGCTAAATATTATTCAGCCATAGAAAAGAAGGAAATCTGCCGTTTGCAAAAACAATGGATGAACCTTGAGGGCATTATACTAAGCAAAATAAGTCAGAGAAAGACAAATACTGTATGATCTCACTTTTATGTGTAATCTAAACACAAACAAACACACTGAAATAGAGAGCAGATTGGTTGTTGCCAGGGGTGGACAGTGACGTTTGAGGGAAATGGGTGAATGTTGTCAGAGGGTAGAAAATTGACAAAATTATAAGATAAATGATTTGTGGGGATGTAACGTACAGCATTGTGACTGTAGTTTACAATACTGGGTTGCATATTTGAAACTTACTAAGAGAACAGATCCTTAAGGTTCTCACCACACACCAAGAAAAACCCTGTAATTATGTGAGGTGATTGGATGTGTTAACTACCCGTAATTGGTAATTATTTTGCAATGTAAACATACATCAAATCTTTATATTGTGTATCTTAAACTTACACAATATTATGTTAATTATATCTTAATAAAAATGGAAAAAATAAAACCTCTCATAATCTAGAGCAAACATCTAAAACATTTAAAGTCTAGTGTTATAGACTATGTAAAATAATTAGCAAAATAGTTGATCATATCAATGTATGTTTAAATATAGTAATGCTAAGACACCAAGACACCATATATATTTCATTGACTTATATAACATTTTATAGCAAAGCTTTCTCTAAATCTGATATTCTTTCGCTTTGAAGACAATATTTAAAAATTTTTTTCAGTATTTATAACATATATTTTGTATATTAATTTTTCAAGAAAATTTAAAATGCTATGAAATACTTTATGAAGACTATGTGACAAAAAGGGAAGTTATAATGCAACATATAAGATACCATTCCCCTTTCAGGTATCATATTTCCTATCAAAGAAAATAAATCTAACTTTTTGAGTTAGATGATGAAATGTTTTATACCAATCAAAAGCAAGGTAAAAATTTAAAACAAGGACATATACTAGGTACTTTTCATTGAACAACATTTCAAGAATATTTTCTATTTAAAATAAGCAAAATAAAACATGAAATATATGTAACATATTGAATATATGCTTTTAAATAAAAAACACAAAATTTAACACAAATATTCTGTAACAGGAGGATGAATTGGCCATTATTTACTAAATATGCTGGAACTTTGTAATTCCCGCACAAGAAACTTTGTCTTTCCAAAAGTAAATAATGTGCTAAAGTGAATGATTACTTTCTAATCATGAATGGCAACAATCTTCTGATGAAGGCTTATGTCAGTAATTTTTTAAGCCTAGACAATAGTTTTCAATTCTTTCTTTCATTTTATCATACCTGGGTTATTACAGACAATATATTGTGTTTTGGAAAACTCTTTCCTGTACTTTCTAGCATTAAACAAACAGGCTTATTTCATTGATTAGAAAAGAGTGCATATATTATACAAAATATTCTAATTATTCTGAAGAGATAAGTTGGAATATAACAGTATAATCCAACTCCCTTCAAATATTTAAGAAGTGTAGAATTGAGTTTTAATAAAAGCATACCAAGTTTGGTGGTGCTTATATCTATAAATACTTTGAGAAATTTTTAGAAGGGGATAATTTTAGATAAATTATAAATCATACTATGAGTTTGGTATTTGAAAAGCATTCATTATATTAATTCATTAATTTTTATCATGGGTTCCTAGCTTACAGAATGAAATATTTATATTTGGAAATTATTACTGCATAATTAATATTATAGAGAATGAAATACACTGTATTCTGTCACATAAAAACTTACCTGCCAACATTTTACTATTTTGGCCCATAAAAACATCAATTCCATACGTTTCAACTAATATATCTATGAAGTAGAAAACAAGTAGTTTTACTGAATGTCATACTTAGGAAACCTCTCTCCATGTATATTGAAAAATAAAGTGCTCAAAAAATTGTATATGAATTTGTAATTGTGTTGGCATGCAACTATTTCTACTAAATGGAAAAACTTATCAGTAGTTATTTGATATCAAAAATGATATAGAACTCCAAGTACTGACAATAAAGATCTTTAATTTTATATAGAAGGGGTAAAATTTTCATATTCACAAACTCAATTACTTAGACTGTTTAAAAAGCTTAACACTGGAAGTTGTGATATAGGCTCTCAATCTATTGGCTAGTTTAGTTGACATTAGTTATCAATTAGATATCAATGTAACTGAGTAGTTGGAGTCAATCCTAACATCCAAGTTTCTATCTTAAAGGCTTAGGGAATAATGCCAGTAAATAAGAAATGGGAGAACAGAAAATCAAGACATTTAGGGTGAAAAGATCTGAGATCAATTTGGGACATGATGAATTTAAGATACTTATGACTTATCTAAATAAACCTGACTAGGAGGAAGGTATAAGTACATGGAGTTTCAGAAGAAGAGTTAAACAGGAGTTAACATTTTTGGAATTATCAGCATATTAAGTATATGGAAATCATAAGAAAAGATAGAATCTTCCATAAAATCTATCAAAAAAACAACTGCTTCCAGTCAAGTAGATAAAAAGGATAAGTTTCTCTTTACAGAGCTCTCATTTCAAAAGATAAAACACTATGTAAATGTCTTATATATAGCAAGGATGATCAACAAAAATTACACCAAATTTAAACCTTTAAAAGATAAGGAATGTATTCAATACCATTTGACCAATAAGTCAGAGAAAGAAAATGTAAAATTATAGCTTTATTATAACTTATAGATCATACAATTTAACCATTGTGAGTATACAATCAGTGTTTATTTAAGTAAATTTATAGATGTGTGCAAATATATCCAGTGTAAGAACATTTTTATTATCTTTAAAGTATCTCTCAAAATTCATTTTTACCCAATCCCCAATCACACCCTCCTAGTCCCAGGCAAACACTGATCCAATTATTATATCTATATGTGTCTTTTCTAGACACTTCAAACTAAATGGACTCATAGAATATTTAATATTTTTCATCTAGCTTTTACAATTAGAATGGTGTATTATTGAGGTTTACCATGCCAAGGAGTGTATCAGAAGTTTGCTCCTTTATATTGCCAAGTGGTATTCCATTGTATGGATTTGTGACATTCTTTTTATTCAAAAGTTGAACAATATTTGATGTATCCTAAAGTAAATTTCAGCATCTATTGGAACATTCTTCTTAATCTAGTAATATGTAAAAGAAAATAATTGCCCCTACCACCCTTCATTCCTTAACCAGTAAAATCAGATTATTTTAAAGACCCCTCAAGTTTTAGAAAATTAACTTGGCCTTCATCTCAGGTTTTCAAGTTTTAAACATTGGATGAATAAACATTATCTTTCTCTTTCCTTCTCCAAGTTTCCCTTTTGCACATAAATTGTGAAGTCTATTATATTCTCCCTCTTCTCTGTCTCAGACATCTATCTCTCTTTCCATTTGAAATGTCAGAAGTCTAAGAACTAATCATTTAGACATACTTTCTGGTAGAAAAGTACGTTCTGTGTTTTTGCTCAGAAATAAAAAAAAATCTTTCATTTCCAGTAAAGAATTCTGTAGATATAAATGTTTATGACCTCAAGAATGTGTCCTATTTTGATCCTTGTGCAATGGGATAGAAATGTGCACAGTTAATGGGAAAATTTTTCTTATGCTCTAGAAGTTAAGTATATCTCTCTATCATTCCTTAATATAACATAGGCATCTATTTTCAGTTATAAAACACTCCTTATCCAAACTACATAAATCAGAGAGTTTCTTTACAAGGAAATTTAAACACACTGTCCTTCTGCTTGCAAAATACACAGCTTAGAATGTGTGAGAAATGAAAAGATAATATACAGTATTTTTTTAAAAGGCAACATAAAGAAAATTTAATATCAGAACAAAAAAGGCCTAAAGAATGTAAAGGCAATTTTATATTAGTAAGAGTTTCAACTGACAAAGAATATAAGGGGCAAGTATTTCTATGCATAGAAGACACATAAATACATTTTTAAAAATTGAAATATGAGAAAACTGATAGTAACAGCTTAAATTGCAGATTTTAATAGACATCTCTTTGACAAAACAAATAAATGAACAAAATGATTCTATATGATATTTACAATTTTTGACAATACATATCAAATACTATGCCTTATCAACAGAAAATTCATTACAACTAGGCCACAAAAAAAATCCCATTTGTTTCCAAACAATAAAAAGCAATTCTCTTATTTGGATAAAATAATCAAAACGGTAGTCTTAAAGAGATCACAAAGATAAATAAACTAACTGAAATTTTGAAGGAAAATAATCTTTATCATTCATGAATTTAAAGTGATACTCATAATAGCAGTCATATTTCATATAGAAAATTGATTATGAAAATATATTCATTAAATCAAATCAATTGCAGTCAAAGATGCAATTAAAAACATAACTATAGTCTGAAACCTCTGAATTGTAGACTAAAATAACTAATGTAGAAATTTATGTAAAATAATAAAGCAGAAAAAAAAATGACCATAAACCTAAGAAATAAACTGAATAAGTTAAGATTAAAATCAAACCTAGAAATTAAGGAATCAATCTTAACATTTCTTTCTTACTTAATAAATCCAAACTCTGATTCTCAGGGAGAGGGACTAAAAATAACAAAAAGTAACAAAAAACTGGGAAGTTTGATAAAGAATGAGAGAGTTTACAAACACAAACTTGAGAAGGAAAAATGGAATATACAAAAGAGGTAGAAAGGATTTTGTTTGTGTTTATTTTTGTCTGTAATTATTTTTTAAACTAGATGATATTTATGCAACTCTATAATAATACTTTTTTTATAAAACAAATTATTTTCTTGGAAAATGTAAGTTAAAATGGACTGAAAGGAGAATGGTAAAAATTTGATTAGAGCAATAATCATCAAAGATTTAGAAAAAAACTTTCAGTGTAATCAAAAACCCATTTTCCTATTATGTTCCATTTATTTAAGTTAAAATACTTCTGATAAATTCTATCCTATATTTTTTTAAAACTTGAAAGAGGAAAAGTGCCAGAAGTATATGATGATGCAGTAATAGCCTAGATTTTTGTGCTCTACTAAACAAAAAAATTTACAGACCTGCTTCAAATATTAGCATTAATACAAAATGATAAATGAAATAGCATTAATTAATCAATAATTATCTGGTCAAAGAGAATTTACTATAGTAACAGAATTATTTAAGATCATATAAGTTTTAATATAATTTATCATATCATCTGTTCATAGGAAAATTACAATAAAAATTAACAATTCTAAATATGTATTGGTTCTATTTACATATGTGTGTTAACATTTTCTCTGGAAATATATTTTATTTATTTTCCAAATTCTAATATATATTTAAATTATTTGCAACAAAGTTCTTTTCTAGGAATTTATGCTACATAAGTAAAAATATTCTAAAAGCTGGGCATCAATTCTTAATTAAAAAAAATGCTAATATGGATTAAATGAACTGTAATCGATAATAATGTATTATTTTAGTATATCTGCTTATAATAGAATTGTATGAAGAGATTAAGTATTGTAGCCATGTTGCAAAAGAAGATTCAATGACTAAGGAATATGTTCAGTTTACATAGCACAGAAATAGAGGCAGATGGGTGAATAGCACACGATGCTATCTTTGTAAAACAAGTTAACAAGTGAACTGTCTGTTGTAGACATGTAGATGGGCAGAGGAGAAGTTTCCCCCCAAAAAAGTCAAGTAAATGGTATTTTTGTCCTCAGGGGTTAATTAGGCAATTTTAATTTACTTATTTGTTTCCAAAAGATCATATATACCATCTCTAGTTTAGATACAATTTAAATGAATATTTTTAATTGATTACCTTGGTAACCAAGATAAGGATATCAATATAGCTATTAATAAGAATAATATAATAGACAGAAATTCAAAATGAACAGCTACGTTATCAGCATCACTGATTCCTATCTTCTTCTATGCTGTACTTTATTGGTTCCTACAAATGTAGATATATGCTACTTTATTATCACTCTCCATTGTGTTTTATTCACCCAGTTCCACTTACAGAGCTATAAAACCTCACAGCTCACATAAAGAAAATCTATATATGTAAAAATGAAGCTAAACACTGTCCAAACATTTTTCAGAATGCTTTGCTGTGTTTAGCACAGGATGTACTTTACAGAGATTTGAAGTAATACTGACAGCAAAAGTCCTTATTCCAAATTGATACTAGTATAATTTGTCGTATAACTCTAGTCTTTTGCCTGCTATGCCTCAAATTTTTCATTTGACACTGCTTCTTTATGCAATATTCACAATGTGACTGAAAATTGGCATGTTTTCAGTTCTTCAGAATACTGTTGACATATAACTGTCCATTTTTCCTTTATTTTAATTTTAAATGTCTCACGTTTAGAAATATGTTCCCTGTAAAATGGACTAGTGTTTGTATAATCACCAACAGTATGCTAGTATATAATTCCCCTCATTTTATTCCTCTGAGGATTAAATTTTTGTGGTCCCAAGTATGATGCTATTAGATTAGAAACCAATTACAAAAAAAAAAAAAAAAAAAGCATTAAAAAACACAAACACATGGAGATTAAACAATATGTTACTAGACAACTAACTGATCACAGGAGAAATCAAAGAAGACATCATATCATGAACAAAATACTAATAAGCAGAATTCAACAACACATGGTGTATGATCAATTCCAATTGGTCATATGCCATGATCAAGTGGGATTTATCCTGGGGATGCAAGGATTCTTCAATATAAGCAAATCAAACAATGTGATATACCACATTAACAAATTAAGGAACAAAAAACATACAATCATCTCAATAGATGCAGAAAAAGCTTTTGACAAAATTCAACACCTATTTATGATAAAAACTCTCCATAAAATGGGCATAGAGGGAACCTACCTTAACATAATAAAGGTTGTATATGAAAAACCCACAGCAAGCATCATACTCAGTAGCAAAAAACTGAAAGCATTTCCAATAAGATCAGGAACAAGACAAGGATGTCCACTTGTGCCACTCTTATTCAACATAGTTTTGGAAATCCAAGCCATGACAATCAGACAGGGAAAAGTAATGAAAGGAATACAAATTGGCAAAGAAGAAGTAAAACCATCACTGTTTGCAGATGACATGATACTATACATAGAAAATGCTGAAGATGCCACCAGAAAACTACTAGAACTAATCAATGAGTTTGGTAAGGTTGCAGGATACAAAATTAATGCACAGAAATCTCTGGCATTCCTACACACCAACAATGAAAAATCAGAAAGAGAAATTAAGGAAACAATCCCGTTTACCATCAAAACAAAAAGAATGAAATACCTAGGAAAAAAACATGCCTAAGGAGGCAAAAGAATTGTACTCAGAACTCTAAAACACTGAAGAAAGAAATCAAAGATGACATAAACAGGGGGAGGAGGAAACAAGATGGCAGAGTAGAAGGATATGCTCTCACTCCCTCTTGCAAGAACACCAGAATCACAACTAGCTGCTAGACAATCATCGACAGGAAGACACTGGAACTCACCAAAAAAGATACCCCACATACAAAGACAAAGGAGAAGTCACAATGAGATGGTAGGAGGGGCACAATCACAGTAAAATCAAATCCCATAACTGGTGGGTGAGCGGCTCACAGACTACAAACACTTATACCACAGAAGTCAACCCACTGGAGTGAAGGTTCTGAGCCCCACGTCAGGCTTCACAACCTGGGGGTTCAGCAACAGGAGGAGGAATTCCTAGAGAATCAGACTTTAAAGCCTAGTGAGAATTGATTGCAGGAGTTCGACAGGACTGGGGGAAACAGAGACTCCACTCTTGGATGACACACACAAAGTAGTGTGTGAATCGGGACCCAGGGGAAGGAGCAGTTACCCCAGGGTAGACAGAACCAGAACTACCTGTTAGTGCTGGAGGGTCTCCTGCAGAGGGGGGCAGTGGCTCTCTTTCACCATGGGGACAAGGACCCTGGCAGCAGACGTTCTGGGAAGTACTCCTGGGTGTGAGCTCTCTCAGAGTCTGTCATTAGCCCCACCAAAGAGCCCAGATAGGCTCAGTGTTGGGTTGCCTCAGGCCAAACAACCAACAGGGAGGGAACACAGCCCCACCCATAAACAGTCAAGTGGATTAAAGAGTTACTAAACTCTGCCCACCAGAGCAAAAGTCAGCTCTACCCACGAACAGTCCCTCCCATCAAGCCTCTTAGATAGCCTCATCCACCAGAGAGCAGACAGCAGAAGCAAAAAGAACTACAGTCCTGCAGCCTGTGGAACAAAAACCACATTCACAGAAAGATAGACAAGATAAAAAGGCAGAGGGCTATTTACCAGATGAAGGAACAAGATAAAACCCCAGAAAAACAACTAAATGAAGTGGAGATAGGCAACCTTACAGAAAAAGAATTCAGAATAATGATAGTGAAGATGATCAAGGACCTCAGAAAAAGAATGGGGGCAAAGATCGAGAAGATACAAGAAATGTTTAACAAAGACCTAGAAGAATTAAGAACAAACAAACAGAGATGAACAATACAATAACTGAAATGAAAACTACCCTAGAAGGAATCAATAACAGAATAATTGAGGCAGAAGAATGGATAAGTGACCTGGAAGACAGAATGGTGGAATTCACTGCTGCAGAACAGACTAAAGAAAAAAGAATGAAAAGAAATGAAGACAGCCTAAGAGACCACTGGGACAACTTTCGCATTATAGGGGTCCCAGAAGGAGAAGAGAGAAAAGACCAGAGAAAATAGTTGAAGAGATTATAGTCAAAAACTTCCCTAACATGGAAAAGGAAATAGCCAACCAAGTCCAGGAAGCACAAAGAGTCCCATACAGGATAAACCCAAAGAGAAACACGCCAAGACACATAGTAATCAAATATGCAAAAATTAATGACAAAGAAAAATTATTGAAAGCAGCAAGGGAAAAATGACAAATAACATACAAGGGAACTCCAATAAGGTTAACAGCTGATTTCTGAGCAGAAACTCTACAAGCCAGAAGGGAGTGGCATGATATACTTAAAGTTATGAAAGGGAAGAACCTACAACCAAGATTACTCTACCCAGCAAGGATCTCATTCAGATTCGATGGAGAAATCAAAAACTTTACACACAAACAAAAGCTAAGAGAATTCAGCACCACCAAACCAGCTCTACAACAAATGCTGAACAAAATTCTCTAAGTGGGAAATAAAAGAGAAGAAAAGGACCTACAAAAACAAACCCAAAACAATTAAGAAAATGGTAATAAAACATACTTATCAATAATTACCTAAAACGTGAATGGATTAAATGCTCCAACCAAAAGACACAGGCTTGCTGAATGGATACAAAAACATGACCCACATATATGCTGTCTACAAGAGACCCATTTCAGACACATACAGACTGAAAGTGAAGGGATGGAGAAAGATATTCCATGCAAATGGAAATCAAAAGAAAGCTGGAGTAGCTATACTCATAACAGATAAAATAGACATTAAAATAAAGTATGTTACAAAAGACAAGAAAGGACATTACATAATGATCAAGAGATCAATCCAAGAAGAAGATATAACAATTATAAATATACATGCAACCAACATAGGAGCACCTCAATACATAAGGCAACTAACAGCTATAAAAGAGGAACTCAACAGTAACACAATAATAGTGGGGGATTTTAACACCTCACTTATGCCAATGGATAGATCATGCAAAATGAAAATAAATAAGGAAACAGAACTTTAAATAACACAATAGACCAGATAGATTTAATTGATAATTCTAGGACATTCCATCCAAAAACAGCAGATTACACTTTCTTCTCAAGTGTGCATGGAACATTCTCCAGGATAGATCACACCTTGGGTCACAAATCAAGCCTCAGTAAATTTAAGAAAATTGAAATCATATCAAGCATCTTTTCTGACCACAACACTATGAAATTAGAAATGAATTACAGGGGAAAAAAAACATTAAAAACAAAACACATATGGAGGTTAAACAATACATTACTAAATAACCAAGAGATCACTGAAGAAATCAAAGAGAAAATCAAAAAATACCTAGAGACAAATGACAATGAAAACCCAATGATCCAAAACCTATGGGATGCAGCAAAAGCAGTTCTAAGAGGGAAGTTTATAGCTATACAAGCCTACCTCAAGAAACAAGAAAAATCTCAAGTAAACAATCTAACCTTACACCTAAATGAACTAGAGAAAGAAGAACAAACAAAACCCAAAGTGAGCAGAAGGAAAGAAATCATAAAGTTCAGAACAGAAATAAGTGAAATAGAAACAAAGAAAACAATGGGATAGATGAATAAAACTAAATGTGGGTTCCTTGAGATGATAAACAAAATTGATAATCATTAGCCAGACTCATCAAGAAAAAGAGGGAGAGGACTCAAATCAATAAAATTAGAAATGAAAAAGGGGAAGTTACAACAGACACTGCAGAAATATAAAGCATCCTAAAGGACTACTACAAGCAACTCTATGCCAATAAAATGGACAACCTGGAAGAAATGGACAAATTCTTAGAAAGGTGTAATCTTCCAAGACTGAACCAGGAAGAAATAGAAAATATGAACAGACCAATCACAAGTAATGAAATTGAAACTGTGATTAAAAAATCTTCCAACAAACAAAAGTCCAGGATCAGATGGCTTCACAAATGAATTCTATCAAACATTTAGAGAAGAGCTATCACCCATCCTTCTCAAACTCTTCCAAAAAATTGCAGAGGAAGGAACACTCCCAAATTCATTCTATGAAGCCACCATTACCCTGATACCAAAACCAGACAAAGATACTACAAAAAAAGAAAATTACAGACAAATATCACTGATGAATATAGATGCAAAAATCCTCAACAAAACACTAGCAAACAGAATCCAACAACACATTAAAAGGATCATACACCACGATCAATTGGGATTTATCCCAGGGATACAAAGATTCTTCAGTATATGCAAATCAATCAATGTGATACAGCATATTAACAAATTGAAGATAAAAACCATATGGTCATCTCAATAGATACAGAAAAAAGCTTTGACAAAATTCAACAACCATTTATGATAAAAACTCTCCAGAAAGTGGGCATAGAGGGAACCTACCTCAACATAATAAAGGCCATATATGGCAAACCCACAGCAAACATCATTCTCAATGGTGAAGAACTGAAAGCATTTCCTCTAAGATCAGGAATGAGATAAGAATGTCCACTCTCACCACTATTATTCAACATAGTTTTGGAAGTCTTAGCCATGACAATCAGAGAAGAAAAAGAAATACAAGGATTACAAATTGGAAAAGAAGAATTTAAAATGTCACTGTTTGCAGATGATGTGATACTATACATAGAGAATCTTAAAAATGCCACCAGAAAACTACTAGAGTTAATCAATGAATTTGGTAAAGTTGTAGGATACTAAATTAATGGACAGAAATCTCTTGCATTCTTATACACTAATGATGAAAAACCTGAAAGAGAAATTAAGGAAACACTCCCATTTACCACTGCAACAAAAAGAATAAAATATCTAGGAATAAACCTACCTAGGAAGACAAAAGGCCTGTATGCCAAAAACTGTAAGACACTGATGAAAGAAATTAAAGATGATACAAACAGATGGAGAGATATACCATGTTCTTGGATTGGAAGAATCAATATTGTGAAAATGACTATAATACTGAAACAATCTACAGATTCAATGCAATCCCTATCAAATTACCAATGGCATTTTTTTTTTTCGGTATGTGGGCCTCTCACTGTTGTGGCCTCTTCCATTGCAGAGCACAGGCTCTGGACATGGAGACTTAGTGACCATGGCTCATGGGCCTAGCCACTCCATGGCATGTGGGATATTCCTGGACCGGGCCATGAACCCATGTCCCCTGCATCGGCAGGTGAACTCTCAACCACTGCACCACCAGGGAAGCCCCACTAATGGCATTTTTTACAGAAGTAGAACAAAAACTCTTAACAGTTGTATTGAGACACAAAAGATCCTGAATAGCCAAAGCAGTCTTGAGGGAAAAAAAACGGAGCTGGTAGAATCAGACAACCTGACTTCAGACTATACTACAAAGTTACAGTAATCAGGACAATATGGTACTGGAACAAAAGCAGAAACATAGATCAATGGAACAAGATAGAAAGCCCAGAGATACACCCACACACCTATGGTCAAATAATCTATGACAAAGGAGGCAAAGATATACAATGGAGAATAGACAGTCTCTTCAATAAGTAGTGCTGGGAAAACTGGACAGCTACATGTAAAAGAATGAAATTAGAACAGTCCCTAACACCATACACAAAAATAAACTTAAAATGGATTCAAGACCTAAATGTAAGACCGGACACTATAAAACTCTTAGAGGAAAACATAGGAAGATCACTTTTTGACATAAATCACAGCAAGATCTTTTTTGATCCACCTCCTAGAGTAATGGAAATAAAAACAAAAATAAACAAATGAGACCTAATGAATCTTCAAAGCTTTTGCACAGCAAAGGAAACCATAAACAAGACTAAAAGACAACCCTCAGAATGGGAGAAAATATTTGCAAATGAATCAACAGACAAAGGATTAATCTCCAAAATATATAAACAGCTCATGCAGCTCAATAGTAAAGAAAGAAACAACTCAATCCAAAAATGGGCAGAAGACCTAAATAGACATTTCTCCAAAGAAGACATACAGATGGCCAAGAAGCACATGAAAAACTGTTCAACATCACTAACTATTAGAGAAATGCAAATCAAAACTACTATGAGGTATCACTTCACACCAGTTAAAATGGGCATCATCAGAAAATCTCCAAACAACAAATGCTGGAGAGGGTGTGGAGAAAAGGGAACCCTCTTGCACTGTTGGTGGGAATGTAAATTGATACAGCCACTGTGGAGAACACTATGGAGGTTCCTTAGAAACTAAAAATAGAATTACCGTATGATCCAGCAATCCCACTACTGGGCATATACCCAGAGAAAACCACAAAAAAGATACATGCACTCCAATGTTCATTGCAGCACTATTTACAATAGCCATGTCATGGAAGCAATCTAAATACCCATCAACAGACACATGGATAAAGAAGATGTGGTACATATATACAATGGAATATTACTCAGCCCTAAAAAGGAATGAAATTGAGTCATTTGTTGAGACGTGGATGGACCTAGAGACTCTCATAGAGAGTGAAGTAAGTCTGAAAGAGAAAAACAAATATCTTATATTAACACATGTATGTGGAACCTAGAGTAATGGTACAGATGAACAGGTTTGCAGGATGGAAGTTGAGACACAGATGTAGAGAACAAACATATGGACACTAAGGAGGGAAAATCGTGTTGGGGTGGGGATGGTGGTGTGCTGTATTGGGTGATTGGGATTGACATGTATACAATGATGTGTGTAAAATTGATGACTAATAAGAATTTGCAGTGTAAAAAAACAAACAAAGCAACTAATACTAAACTTTATTTGGGTTATATGTATGGAAATATGTTAATATAAATGTTTCAGACACATGAAATTTCTAAAAATCTTATATGTTCTGGTATAATGTTATAAGTCATAATTCTAGTTATTACTTTAAAATGTATATCTCAGAAATAACTAAATTTCCTTGTCAATTGCATTATTATGAACTTTCATCAAATCTTTAACCATGGTCATTTTTAAGTCTTTTGTCATTTACAAACAGTTCTGGGTGTATTCTGATGCTTTTGCAAAAATGTTCCTATAAAAGGGTTTCATCTTCAAGGAATTCACAGAAAAGACTCTGACAAGTACAGGTTTCTGGTAACTGACTATACTGCTGAACTGAATGTATAAGCATTTTCAGAACTCTAATGGAAAACTGTTGAATTCTTAAAAGTGCTAACAAAAGATCAAGATGAAAAAAAATTAATTACATGGGACTGAGAGAAATGATGAGGATGATTATAATTTTTGTGACTTTCTGTTTTAATTAAAAAAAAATCCCACAAGGACTCAGAGGCAAAAAATATACAAATCAATTTTCACTGCAAAGTAAAGGGGCTGTTACAGTGGAGGATTACTGGACTGAATGTCAATATTATGACATAGTATGAGTGTGTTTTGTGTTTGGTAATTACAATCATTGTTGATTTTGTTGTGATCATCCATTTACAATGCTTGGTGTCAGTTTATTTATCTCTTGTAAAAATAAAATACAGTGTGTGTGTGTGGAAATAAAAAAAAAAAAGATGACATAAACAGATGGAGAAATATACCATGATCTTGGATTAGAAGAATCAATATTGTGAAAATGACTATACTATCTAAAGCAATCTACAGATTCAATGCAAATAGAACAACCAATGGTATTCTTCACAGAATTAGAACAAATTTTTTACTATTCATGTGGAAACACAAAAGACCCTGAATAGCAAAAGCAATCTTGAGAAATAAAAACAGAATTGGAGGAATCAGGTTCCCTGACTTCATACTATATCACAAAGCTACAATAATCAAGACAGTATGGTACTGACACAAAAACAGAAATATAGACCAATGGTATAGGATGGAATGCCCAGAGATAAACCCACGCACATATGGTCACCTAATTTATGACAAAGGAGGCAAGAACATACAATGGAGAAAAGGCAGTCTCTTCAATAAGTGGTGCAGGGAAAACTGGACAGCTACATGTAAAAGAATGAAACTAGAACTCTACCTAACATCATACACAAAAATAAACTCAAAATGGATTGAAGACATAAATGTAAGACCAGACACTATAAAACTCTTAGAGGAAAACATAGGACAAGCACTCTTTGACATAACCCAGAGCAAGATCCTTTTTGACCTGTCTCCTAGAGTAATGGAAATAAAAACAAAAATAAACAAATGGGACTTAATTAAACTTAAAAGCTTTTGCACAACAAAGGAAACCATAAAAAAGACAAAAAGACAACCTTCAGAATGGGAGAAAATATTTGCAAATGAAACAACAGACAAAGGATTTAATCTCCAAATTATAAAAAGAGCTCATGGACTTCAGTATCAAAAAAAGCAAACAAGTTAAAAAATGGGCAGAAGACCTAAATAAACATTTCACCAAGGAACACATACAGATGGCCAAGAGGCACAGGAAAATATGCTTAATATTACTAATTATTAGAGAAGTGCAAATCAAAACTACAATGAGTTATCACCTCATTCCAGTCAGAATGGCCATTATCAAAATATCTAGAAACCATAAATGCTGGAAAGGGTGTGGTGAAAAGGGAATTCTCCTGCACTGTTGGTGGGAATGTAAATTGATACAACCACTATGGGAAAAAGTAAGGAAGTTCCTTAAAATATGAAAAATAAAACTACCATATGACCCAGCAATCCCACTACCATATGACCCAGCATATACCCTGAGAAAACCATAACTCAAAAATAGATGTGCCACAATGTTCATTGCAGCAGTATTTACAATAGCTAGGATATGGAACCAACCTAAATGTCCATCGAGAGATGAATGGATAAAGAAGATGTGGCACATATATACAATGCAATATTACTCAACCACAAAAAGAAATGAAATTGAATTATTTGTAGTGAGGTGGATGGACCTAGAGTCTGTCATACAGAGTGAAGTAAGTCAGAAAGAGAAAAACAAATACTGTATGCTAACACATATATAAGGAATCTAAAAAAAAAAAAAAATCGTTCTGATGAACCTAGGTCAGAGCAGGAATAAAGATGTAGACATAGAGAATGGACTTGAGGACATGTGGTGGGAATGGGAAGCTGGCGCGAAGTGAGAGCGACAACATATATACACTACTGAATGTAAAATAGCTAGTGGGAAGCAGCAGCATAGCACAGAGAGATCACCTCAGTGCTTTGCGATAACCTACAGAGGTGGGATAGGGAGGTTGGGAGGGAGGCTCAAGAGGGAGAGGATATGGGGACATATGTATGCATATGGCTGATTCATTTTAGTATACAACAGAAAGTAACAAAGTATTGTGAAGCAATTATACTCCTGTAGAGATCTATTTAAAGGAAAAAAAAAAAAAAAAGTACACAGGGACAATGAAAACACCATGATCCAAAACCTATGGGATGCAGCAAAAGCAGTTCTAAGAAGGAACTTTATAGCAATACAATCTCACCTCAGGGAACAAGAAAAATATCAAATAAACAACCTAACCATATACCTAAAACAAGTAGAGAAAGAAGAACAAACAAAACCCAAAGTTAGTAGAAGGAAGGAACTCATAAAGATCAGAGCAGAAATAAAAGAAATAGACATGAAGAAAACAATAGTAAAGATGAATGAAACTAAAGCTGGTTCTTTGAGAAGATAAAAAAATATATATATTTCAGCCAGACTCATTGAGTAAAAAAGGGAGAGGGCTCAAATCAATAAAATTAAAAATGAAAAATGAGAAGTTACAATGGACACCACAGAAATACAAAGGATCATAAGAGACTACTACAAGCAAATATATGCCAATAAAATAGATAAGCTAGAAGAAATGGGCAAATTATTAGAAATGCAAGGATTCTTCAATATTCACAAATCAATCAGTATGATACTCCACATTAACAAACCAAAGAATAAAAAACATGTGATCATCTCAATAGATGCAGAAAAGGCTTTTGACAAAATTCAACATCGATTTATGATAAAAACTATCCAGAAAGTGGGCACAGAGGGAACCTACTTCAATATAATAAAGGCCATATATGACAAAGCCACAGCAAACATCATTATCAATGGTGAAAAACTGAAAGCATTTCCTCTAAGATCAGGAACAAGACAAGGATGTCCACTCTTGCCACTATTGTTCAACATAGTTTTGGAAGTTTTAGCCACAGCAATAAGAGAAGAAAAAGAAATAAAAGGAATCCAAATAGAAAAAGAAGAAGTAAAACAGTCACTGTTTGCAGATGACAAACCGTCATCTTTACATCAAAAGTTACTATACTTCAAAAATTCTGAAGATGTTACCAGAAAACTACTAGAGTTCATCAATGAATTTTTTAAAGATGCAGGATACAAAATTAATACACAGAAATATCTTGCATTTCTATACATTAACAATGAAAGATCAAAAAGAGAAATTAAGGAAACAATCCTATTTACCATTGAAACAAAAAGAATAAAATACCTAGGAATAAACCTACCTAAGGAGACAAAAGACCTATACTCAGAAAAATATAAGATACTCATGAAATAAATCAGATATGACACAGAGAGATATACATTTTCTTGGATTGTAGAATCAATATTGCCAAAATGACTATATTACCCAAAGCAATATACAGATTCAATACAATCCCTATCAAATTACAAATAGTACTTTTCATAGAATTAGAACATTTTTTTTTAAATTTTTATGGAAACACAGAATCCCTGAAGAGAAAATGCAATCCTGAGAAAGAAAAAAGGAACTAGAGGAATCAGGCTCCCTGACTTCAGACTTTACTACAAAGCTACAGTAATCAAAACAGCATGGTACTGGCACAAAAACAGAAATATAGATAAAAGGAAGAGTATAGAAAGTCCAGAGATAAACCCATGCACCTATGGCCACCTAATCTATGACAAAGGAGGCAAGAATATACAATGGAGAAAAGGCAGTCTCTTCAATAAGTGGTGCTGGGAAGACTAGACAGCTACATGTAAGAGAATAAAATTAGAACACTCCCTAACACCATACACAAAAATAAAGTCAAAATGGACTAAAGATCTAAATGTAAGGCTAGACACTATAAAACTCTTAGAGGAAAGCATAGGCAGAACACTCTCTGACATAAATTGCAACAATACCATTTTTGGTCCACCTCCTAGAGTTATGAAAATAAAAACAGAAATAAACAAATGGGACCTAATTAAACTTAAAAGCTTTTGAAAAACAAAGAAACCATAAACAAAATTAAAACACAACCCACATAATGGGAGAAAATATTTGCAAACAAATCAACTGGCAAGGGATTAATCTACAAAATATACAAACAGCTCAAGCAACTTAATATCAAAAAACAAACAACACAATAAAAAAATGGGCAGAAGATCTAAATAGACATTTCTCCAAAGTAGACATATAGATGGGCAAGAGGCACATGAAAAGATGCTCAATATCACCAACTATCAGAGAAATAAAAATCAAAAGTACAATGAGGTATCAATTCACACTGGTCACAATGGCCATCATCAAACAACCTACAAACAATAAATGCTGGAGAGAGTGTGGAGAAAAGGGAACCACCCTACACTGTTGGTGGGAATGTAAATTGGTATAGCCACTATGGAGAATAGTATGGAGGTTCCTAAAAAAACTAAAAATAAAGCTATGATATGACCCAGCAATTCCACTCCTGGCATATATCTGGAGAAAACCATAATTATAAAAGATACATCCACTGCAATGTTCATTGTAACACTATTTATTGTAGAGAGGACATGGAAGCAACCTAAATGTCCATTGACAGAGGAATGGATAAAGAAGTGGTACATTATACAATGGAACATTACTGAGCCATAAAAAAGAACGAAATTATGTCATTTGCAGCAACAGGGATAGACCTGGAGATTGTCATACTGAGTGAAGTAAGTCAGACAGAGAAAGACATATATCATATGATATTGCTTATATGTGGAATCTTAAAAAAAATGGTCCAAATAAACTTATTTCCAAAACAGAAATAGAGTCACAGATGTAAAAAATAAACTTATGGTTACCAGGGGAGAAAGGAGGGGGAGAGGGAAAAATTGGGAGATTAGGATTGACATATACACACTACTATATATAAAATAGATAACTAATAAGGACCTACTGTATAGCACAGGGAACTCTACTCAATACTCTGTAATGGCCTATATGGGAAAAAAATCTAAAAAAGAGTGGATACATGTATATGTATAACTGATTCACTTTGCTGAACATCAGAAATTAACACAAAATTGTAAAGCAACTATAATAAAAATTTTTTTAAAAATGACTGCATTCACATTCACTCAGTGTGCTGCTTGAGAATTCTAAAATTATGACTATATGACCAAAATTACTATTTAAAAAAATCCAAATTAAAAACTTTTATTGGAGTTTCTTAATTTGCTCTGATTTGTAAAGCATTTTAAATTGTGAATAAGAAGTGTTATATAAATACAAATGATTGATTGAGAGATAGGTTACAGATTAGTGAACAGGAAGTCAACAGTTATTAACAGAAATTATGTTAGAAACAAAAACTCTTCCTAGAGAATGGTAAAAAACTAAATATCTCAAACACCTCTAAAACAAAAATTCAGTTACTAAAACGCCCACCAAAATTGTATATATTTAAAAACAATAACAACAAATACATTTTTAAACAGACAATTCAAATTACAGAAAATTTAATGGATATTCAACTTAAATATCTTGTATTGAATATAAAATCACAGGGCAACAAACATATTGAACTTTGTTACCTTGCTATTTACCAGCAGAATTATAACTTAAACCTGGTCATTCCAGTTTCCAATTCAATACTTTCTGGACAAAATATATTTGAATTTAGATAGAATAAGAGATAAAACAATTAAAATTCTAATTTTAATGTATTTTTAAAAACACACAATATCATCAATGACATTATGAAAAGTGACTGTTATTTTTTTTTCTTTAAAAAATGTGGTTCAATGAAATGTTCTGTGATATGTCTCTCCTTCTCTCTCTCCCTCCATCCCTCCCTCTCTCTCTCTCCCTCTCCACCAGACTTTTATTAGATAGAAATGAATACCTGAAAAACAAAAGTCTTTGAAATGTTGATATTAAACATTTTCATTAAAACAGGGGTGGGGAGTAAATTACTTTTTCACTGAAGTCTTCTAAGATCAGAACATTTAAATGTTTGCAATGGGTTGATAATCTTAAAAATCAAAAAACAAAAAAAACTCCACTTAGTCTAAATTCTAATGGAAATATATCTAATGTGATTATGTTCACAGTATTTAAAAATAATAGAAGTATGTTTTTCTCCTGATTAGCTTCTTGTATATATGTTGGCTAAGCCAGACTAGATTAAAATGGGTTCTCTTTAGGACAAAATATTTACTAATGCAAAGGGTCACTTTAGGCTTCACTAAAATAATAATTTAGTATTTGGGATGTTTGTGTGCATGTACAAAACATTCACCATTGTGCTTCTACTCTACAGTGGGGACTAGTCCAGATTTTTCTCAGCAAAAGGATTCTTGTTCACTGAGCCCCCCTTCATTGCCTGTTTATTTCTACCAATGTTGTCATTTTTCAAAGGTTTAAAAATGCTGAATTATGAAATCAGTAGAATATTTGTTTCAACTGGTTTTGGATAAACTACCACTCTGTTTTAAGAAATTAGACTGGCTCAACATGGTTTTCATGTCACTTCCCTAAATCAAGCATGTTACATTAGATTAGGAAATGCATATTAGAAGTATGTCACTAAAGCACTCAACTTCTCTACTGAAGTTCAACTGCAATTACATTTTAACATTTTTTTCTACTGTATTATTATATACATTATGATACAGTAAGCTTTCTTTATTACCCTAATGTTTTTCCTTCCCATGCAGTTAAAAAGTGTGTGGCAGCAGAGAAGTTCATGATATCTGAAGGACAACATGACAAAGCAGCATTCCAACACCAGACTCAACAAAGTGTAGCAAAAGGAGAGAGATAAAAACCTAAGTGAGAAAGTGAAATAGGCTTCTATTGAAGTATGTTAGATTGCAGAGTGGGATCCCATGGGAAGTAGCAGAAGCTCTTTTACTGGAATCATTTAAAAGCTTTCTTAGACAGAATATTTAAGCATATATTTCCTGGAACAATCTCATATTGGAACAGAGAGAGATAAGATGACCTAGAAGTCTTTACTTTCTCTAGCTTCTAATACTTTAATACTTTAATACTTCTAATACTTCTAATACTTGTATATTAAAGTCTGAGGTGCAGTTTTAGACAGCATTAAATTGTTTGTATAGTTTTATAGTTGTGTACAGAAATGTCAGGTAGTGGTCTATAGGCAGAAATACTGCAGAAGAGCACCCTGAAATTTACAAATGGATTATGTTAATGTACCAATGTAAGTTTCTGCTGAACTTAACCACCTTTTATATTCATGCAGGATAATGTGGTCCTCTAAAAACAAGGTACTGAAATTTATATTGTGTTCTGTGTGCAGTGTACTGAACCTATGAAATATGGTGATAAAATTTTTGTTGAAAATCTAGTTTATAAAATAAAAGGAAACTAAACTCTGGTTATTCTTACTGACACATGTCTTCTAAAAATTAAAAATGTCTTTGAATATATTTTAAAAATATAAGTGAATATATGAAAAATTATTTATACTTTTCAAAACTAATATTATAACAATTTAATTTTAAATGTAGTCAACTCTAAAAATAGTCTGAAACCTTGCATGTCTACTTCAAACTATCATAAATATGTACTTACTCTGCTATGGAAAATGTACTTACTGGGCAAAAATATTCTTTGAGCTTGTTCTTAGATGCATCATTGTATGATTACAACTTGACAAATCTAAAAAAAAAAAAAAGATGATTTGAGTAAAAAGCTTACCTAAAATACAGAATGAAATTCCTTTTAAGTAGTACATTTTAGGCAGAAGTATTTATTTATTTATTTTTTGTGGTACATGGGCCTCTCACTGCTGTGGCCTCTCCCGTTGTGGAGCACAGGCTCCAGACACGCAGGCTCAGCAGCCATGGCTCACGCACCTAGCCACTCCACGGCATGTGGAATCTTCCCGGACCGGGGCACGAACCCGTGTTCCCTGCATCGGCAGGTGGACTCTCAACCACTGTGCCACCAGGGAAGCCCACGATTCTAAAAGAGGTAGTGTTGAAGTTTCATGATGGGTTCAAAGAAATCCATGATGCTATTCTCCCTATATTTATGTATGCTTAGAACACTTTCATATTTTTTAAAGTAATATCTGATCATCATAAGAAAGTTGTTAACTGTATAAAGAAAAAAATCACTCATAATCAATTACTTGAAGCTTTTCTATTCATTTACAGTGTTTATTGCAGTTGTTTTTCTACATTTTTACTATTATTGATGCTCAGATTAATATGGCACCAGTACAGATTTTCCTTCTTTTGTACTATGAATGATAATATAGGAAAGTACAAAAAATATGCATTTATTTTCTTCATGGATTTTTTTTTCCTTTCTGGAGATTCTATTTAAGAGGCATTTACACAGATAGTTTGTCTTTATGTTGTCTTTCTTGGGTTTTATCAATAGTTGTGTTTATCAGTTGTAAAATGATATTTATGCATATTCAATAACATATTAATACATACAAATTTCAGGCTGTATAAATCATTTAACAAACTTTCTATGATTGCTCCTAAACCTACTTCACACAAACAAATTTTGGGTGCTAGGTGTATAGTCAGTGACACTGGATCAATATTGTAAAATCTCATGGGGAAAAAAGGTTTATTATTTTATACACATACTCAAAAATTTTAGGCCTTGAATTTGTAGAGGGTGATTGTCAATGTATACAACAGCTGCCTGAAACATTATTGTTGGTCATTTCAGTTACTCTTCAAGGGGTTCTGAATAGCATTTCTGCTTAAATATCTACCTCTTCCACCTTAAAAGAAAATCCCTGCCATTAAGAACTCCTCACAATTAAGGCTACAGTCACCTATCAATTGTTTTTCCTTTTGAAGTTAAGGTAGATACTGCAAAATAAAATAAACATGCTATAGATTAAGTTTATAGGGTCATCAGAAAACTTTTCTAACCAAAACCCAAGAGAGTTACCATTAATTACATTTAATTCTGCATGTATTACAGAAGAAAATGCTCCAGTGAACTTTGGTAAGCCAATGACACACTCAGTAAGACTTTTCTAACATTTACTGAGGTCTACTATGGGACTCAAATTTCTTAAGTGTTTTTGAAATTGAAATGTAAACTAATGGCTGATATTCTTAATATTCCTAATATGTTAAACAAGTATTTATGAGCAAGTTTAAATACATATATGGATATATTTTTATCTTAATGTTCATTAAGAATAAAGACAATAAAGCTTAATGGGAAATATTAAAATAGGTGTGAAATATAATACTAATTGAGAATAAGTCACAAATTTGTATAGAGGGAGCATAAGGAGAGAAAACACATACTTATACAATTCAGAAAAGCACTTTCAAAAGAGAGGAGATAAATTTGCTTAGGTCACTTATTTTCAAAGCTAATCAACTGCACAGTTGGAAAAGTGGCCCACATAATATTTCTAATTCTCTTTCAGTTCCTTAGGGGAACAAAAGTAAAATCTTGATGTTCTCATACCCCTTGTAATGATCTACCTGTGGGACAAAATACTGTCTATAAATAATTTTAGTAACTTATCAAGTTCACTGAAAATGGTGACATATGGACATTGAATTTAACATGATATTAAAGAAGTATAACAAATTATTTCTAGAAAAGATAGAAGAACAGGAAAGTTTATCTTCTGTGAGGCTGGAGAAGAAAATATTACGTTTCTTCACAGTTAGGGCTTTCTGAGTTAATTTTACTAAAACTAAATTTTATTTACTAAAATAAAAGCCTAAAATTTAAATTATGACTAATTAGCCAGTGAGATAAATATCCCTGGAGTTTTATGTTTACATTTCAAGAGTAAATAAATCACCCCTTCTGTGGGTATACCCCCAGATAAAAAATCTGCAGATACTAGTATCATCTTTCCCCTGAAAAATTTTACTTTCCAAAAGACTAGGGTAAGAACATAAGATCTTTCCCATTATATTTCTGAGGAGACTCGGAGTGGGAAGGGAGACTCTTTCCTATATAAATATCCACATTTACTTTTTTTGGATTTCTCCTTTTCATTAGACTACATTATATATAAAATTACATCTCCTGGTTCTCCTTGTTTTACCCCAGGGTGAAATACTGGGGCAAAGGCAAAGACACACTTGTTATTTGCTATACATAAATAGTATTTACTTTGTCTCTCTCCATGCACCTTGTGTTGGCATTCATGACAATATTAATACATATAGATATTAAAAGCTGAACATCCATATTGTGGAAATTTACAGGAAACTGGCAAAACAAATACAGTCCTTCTTAAATAGAGTCATTCAATACTACATAGGAATTCAATAATAGTTTAAGGATCCAGGAAGATAAAAAAATTAAAACCTTTAGTTTTACATAATTTAGATTTCACAGAATGTTATTTCATGGATGCTTCCTCCAGCTTAACCCAGTGTTAACATCTTGCATAACTATAGAACAATGTCTAAACCAGGGAATAGACATTGATGCAAACCATAGACATTATGCAGATTTCATCAGTTATACCTGCACACGTTTGTACATATAACTTTGCACATAGTTTTGAGTGTGTGTAGCTCTATGCAATCTTATCACAATTGGGACTTCACTTGATAGAGACTTCACCACCAAAATCAAATTACTATTGTCCCTTGATCTCAAGACTCCAACATGTTACCCTTGTAGCACCATATCCTACCCTTCACCATCTCAAACCCCTAATGACCATTAATCTCTTTTTCATCTTTATAATGATGTTATATATATTCACATATATTACATATATACTCACGAATGTTATATAAGTGCAATCATGCAGTATGTATTGTTTTAGATAAGTTTTTTTTTCCCCATTCAGCATGATTTGAGATTCACACAATTTGTGTGTATTAATAGTTTGTTACCTTGTATTGCTGATTAGTATCCCATGATATGGATGTACCACAGATTGCTTAACAGTTCAACATTGAAGGACATTTGTGTAGTTTCCAGTTTCTGGCTATTACTAATAAAACATTTATGAATATTCATTATCAAATTTTAAAATGAAAATAACTTTTAATTTCTCTAGGATATTTTCTCAAGAATGCAATTGCTGGGACATACTGTAAGTCCATTTTATTTTTTAAAATAATTTGCCAAACTATTTTGCTAAGTGGCTCTACACTTCTACATTTCCACCAACAATGTGTCAGTGATCCAGTTTCTCTGCATCCTCACCAGCATTTGGTGGGATCATTAATTTTATATTTAGCCATTCTGGTAGGTGTGTAGTGATATCTCATGGTATTTTTAATTTGCATTTCTAGATGTTGACTTTTTCTCATTTGTTTATTTGTCATCTTTTTATCCTCTGTAGTAAAATTTCTGTTTATGCACTTTAACCGTTTTCTAATTATATTGCTGTTGAGGTTTCGGGGTTCTTTTTGTTTTGCTATTTTTTTTGGCAAATGTTTTCTTCCAGTCTATAATTTGCCTTTTCATCCTCTTCACACAATCTTTCACAGAGCAAATTTTTTAATTTGATAAGGTCAAATTTATCCATTTTTTTAATGTATTGTATTTTTGGTGTCAAGTCTAAGAATTCTTTTCCTAGTCCCAGTTCCCAAATATTTTCCATTTTTTTCCTATAAGTTTTATAGTTTTGTGTTGTACATCTAAATTCATGATCCATTTGAGTTAAATTCCGAATATAGGGTAAGGTTTAGTTAAGTTTCATCTGTTTGTCTAGGAATGCCCTATTTATCCAGCATCATTTGTTGAAAAAGCTAACCTTCCTCAATTGAATTGCTTTTGCTCCTTTGTCAAAAATTAAATGGGCATATTTATGTGGATATATTTCTGTGTTCTTAAGCTATTTTTTATGAAGATATCTCTATGGCATTATATCACTCAGAAAAAAAAAAACAGAAATAAAGGCAGATAATCAACTTGCATTTAAGCTAAGAAAAGAGGACAAACCAGCCTCTCAAAGACTATACTTCCTGTTCTGATTCTATTATTTAGAATTGTTCGATAATTGGGAAATATCACATCAGTACAGTATGACTGACTCAATTAGAATTCATTGTTAATCAAGGAAATAATATCCATATGCATGATCTCAATTTCTGTCTACAAGATGATGGTCTTCAAGACCTGCCACATCTCCGTATGGAGCCAAAACATATATTTCCAATTTTTTCTAAATATTCTTCAATTGAATATCCAGAAAACTCAATATCTTTAAGTTTAAATCTGAATTTATGGGGGTTCCCTGATGGTCCAGTGGTTAAAGACTCTGTGCTTCCAATGCAGATGTTGTGGATTCGATCCCTGGTGGGGAAACTAAGATCCCACATGCTGCGCGGTGTGGCCAAATAAAAATAAAAATTGAAAAAAGTCTGAATTTATGATTTCCTCAAGGTAAGAATGAGACACTTTCTTTTCACTGTTTTCACAATTTTAGTTAATAGCAGTTTTATTTATTCAGGCACCTAAACACATGGTCAAATGTGACTGTATTTTTTTTCCTGATTTTAAAGATCCAGCAGATTACCATATTCTGTCAGCTAAGGATCCCAAATATCACATAAATCATGTATGCTATCTCCATTTTCTAATGCTACTGCATTAATTTGTGTTTTTAATATTTCTTCCTTGGATGTCTATAGTAGTCTTACCTTAGCATTCTAAAACAATGACCATGTCACTATTTCTTAATTCTGATTTCCTCAATGCTTTTGGTCACATTGCCAGAAAGTAAAATCCATAACTAAGATATCTAGCTTCTCTTTCATCATCTGTAAAATGACAGTTAATTTACCAAAGTTTTAATGCCATTCAAAATAAAAAATTAAAAAACATTTGACACAAGCTACTTAGATCAGTGACTGGCATGTAACTGCTTAAGAAATGGTAACTATTTTCATTATCATTAGTAAGTTATACAAAACCCTTGATATTTGAAACCTTGACTACATTTTCAAACTAATATTACTCAAACTTCCATGAGTAGTTTAAACTCACCCTAATGTATCCCAGTAGCCCTGTTAATGACTGAACTCCAACCAATCCTTTGGGATTCTGATCAAACATCATCTGCTTGGTAAACCATTGCCTGTTCTCTCTGGACAGTTAGACATTTTCTCTTCCTTCTCTAAAGTAATATATAATGTGTGTATTAAATTGTTATATATATTTTTCAATATTTGTACAATTTATTTCCTTCCCTAAACTGAGTTTCTAAAGATCTGGTACCTGAGCTATTATTGTACATTTTCTGTGCTTAAATGTCTAGTTAAATTAATGGAAACTTTAGTTATTAAATATATTCAAATAAGAAACATGAGATTAAAATACACATTAAAACACTTGGTTGAAAATTAGAAATAATGACACTTCCAAAATGAGTTAAAATAGTATTTTTTCATAATTTTCTAATATTACCCTCACACTTTCTTAATACATTCTCCTTAGACTAACTAGAATAAGAAAAATTGTGGTTTCAATTTCCCTTGTTTATATACTTACATGAATGACTATATCCTAATAAAGCTGTCTTTTATAGCTTTATTTTCTAAAGAAAAAAAATCTAAATATAATCTTCAACTTGTTTTTCTTTTCTTTTGTTAAATCATGGATATACCTACAAATCTGTAGCTAGAGTGATCAGTGATCCAACAATATCTTTTTTTTTTAAAAGAATTGTTTATTTTTTATTAAAGAATAGCTGATTTACAATATTATATTAGTTTCTGGTATACAATAGACTGATGTGATATTTTTATAGATTATACTTCATTTAGAGTTATTACAAAACTGGCTATACTTCATTTAGAGTTATTACAAAACTGGCTATATTTACCTATGCTGTACAATATATCCTACTTGCTTATCTATTTTGTACATAGTAGTTTGTACCTCTTGATCCCATACCCTTACCTTGTCCCTCTCCAGTGATAACCACTAGTTTATTCTCTGTGTCTGTTTCTGTTTTGTTACATACATTCATTTGTTTCACTTTTTAGATTTCATATATAAGTGATAAAGTAGAGAATTGGTCTTTATCTGATATTTCACTAAGCGTAATACTCTCTAGGTCCATCCAAGCTTTTGCAAATGAGAGAATCTCATTCTTTTTTATGGCTGAGTAATATTGCATTATATATAGATATAGATATAGACATACACACATACACACACACACACACACACACCACATCTTCTTTATCCACTCATCTGTTGATGGACATTTGGATGCTTCCATATCTTGGCCTTTGTAAATAATGCTGTGAACATTGGGGTGCATATATATTTTCAAAACAGTGTTTTCATTTTTTTTCCAGTTATATACCCAGGAGTAGAATTGCTAGATCATATGGTAGTGCTATTTTTATTTTATTTATTTATTTATTGTTTTTTTGATGTCTGATCTTATTATTTGTTACTTTAGAACATCTCATTTTTGACTAGACTCAGACTTAGAAGTAGAAGCTCTCAGAGAGGACAGCCTTGACTCTTGGCAGTCTGTTCCTGGCATTTTTCTTTGGCCTCCTTCATTCCCCTGGCCAAAAGTTTAGTATATTCTGTAGCCTTTTCCTTATTTTTCTTAGTTGCTGTTCCTTCAGAGCAATATGCCAATGTTTTTGTTGCAGAACACGTGGAGTAACAAGATGCTGAATCCTGGGTACTTTTGTCCTAGGTTTCTTACCTTGTTTGTTTATGAGCTTTCTCACAAGATACTGGCAGACATCGTCTTCTTTAGAGAGATTGAAAAGCTTGCAGATTCTGCTAGCTCTTTTGGGCCCCAGATAACGAGGCACAGGAATATCCTTCTCCCCTTTTTTTATGGTGACCCAGTTGAACACTCAGATTGGCATCCACAATGCAACCCTGTACACATTTGCACTTTCTTTCTTCAGTCCTCCTTGGTCTGTAACAGGAATGCCCATTACTCAGTAGCAGGCGGACTTGATCGTGGATCAAGACACCTGCTTCCTGGTGAAACCTTGTTTGTCATTCCCACCACTGATTCAAACCACATAACACTTCCATTCTTCAACCAGAACATCAGTAGCCACTTCTGTGGCCATACCTTTCTCATAAAAGGTACGATGTTTTCATTCATTGTCCACTTCAATGAGTTTCTGACAACCAGTGGCTTGGAAAGAGATATTCACCTTTGTCCTGAAGCAGCTAATGGCCTCCAAATCACCGTGAAGAAGAGTGGTAGTACTATTTTCAGTTTGAGGAACCTCCATACTGTTTTCCATAGCGGCTGCACCAATTTACATTCCCACCAACAATGTACAAGAGTTCCCTTTTCTCTACATCCTAGCCAACATTTATTTGTAGATTTTTGATGATAGCCATTCTGATAGGTGTGAGGTGACATTTCACTGTGGTTTACATTTCTCTGATGATTAATGGTATTAAGCATGTTTTCATGTGCCTGTTGGCCATCTGTATGTCTTCTTTGGAAAAATGTCTATTCAGGGCTTCTGCTTTATATATATATATATATATATATATATATATATATATACAGTTCTATGAGCTGTTTATATATTTTGGATATTAACCCCCTATCAGTAATATCATTTGCAAATATTTTATCCCATTAAGAATGCTGTGTTTTCATTTTGTCAATGATTTCTTTTGCTGTGTAAAAGCTTTTAAGTTTAATTAGGTCCCATTTATTTATTTTTGCTGTTATTTCTTTTGATTTAAAAAAACATTGTTATGATTTATATTAATGAGTGTTCTGCTTATGTTCTCTTTTAGGAGTTTTATGGTTTCAGGTCTTACAGTTAAGTCTTTAATCCATTCTGAGCTTATTTTTGTATATGATGTGAGGAAATGGCCTAATTCGTTTCCATGTATCTGTTCAGTTTTTCCAGTACCACTTATTGAAGAGACTGTCTTTTCTTCATTATGTATTCTTTTCTTTTATTTATTTATTTTTGTCTGCATTGGGTCTTCGTTGCTGTGCACAGGCTTTCTCTAGTTGTGGCTAGTGGGAGCTACTTTTTGTTGCAGTGCACAGGCTTCTCATTATGGTGGCTTCTCTTGCTGCGGAGCATGGGCTCTAGGCACATGGGCTTCAGTAGTTGTAGCATGTGGGCTCAGTAGTTGTGGTGCACAGGCTTAGTTGCTCCGTGGCATGTGGGATCTACCTGGACCAGGGCTCAAACCCATACCCCCTGCATTGGCAGGCAGATTATTAACCACTGTGCCAGGGAAGTCCCTCTCCATTTTATATTCTTGCCTCCTTTTTAGTAAATTAACTGGCCATAGGTGCATGGGTTTATTTCTGGACTCTCTATTCAGTTCCCTCAATCTGAGTCTGTTTTTGTGCCAGTACTATATTGTTTTGATTACTGTAGCTTTGTAGTATTGTCTTAAGTCGGGAAATTTGATACCTCCAGCTTTGTTCTTTTTTTTCAAGATTGCTTTGGCAATTCTGGGTCTTTTGTGGTTCCATATCAATTTTAAGATTATTTGTTATAGTTCTGTGAAAAATGTCATGGATATTTTGATAAGGATTGTGTTAAATCTGTAGATTGATTTGGGTAGTATACACAGCTTAACAATATTAACGATTTTCTTAATTTACTTATCACCTAAGCACACACACACACACACACACATACAAATTTCACATATATGGCATCATAGAAATATGTAGGAGGTTTCTGAGAAGTTTCTTTACCTTTTATTTTTTTCTTTCCTTTTTCTCCAAAAATATTGTCCTAAACCACACATACACTCAATAATAGACATAAGGTTATGTTTCATATTTATGTATCATCATAAACATATAGAAAATTATAAAATATACACATTTGTAACCACATGCTTTCAGAAATGTATTATTGTAGGAATTAAACTTTTTGGCACTCAATCATTATGTAAATACTTTAAAGTCATTTGACATAATTTTAATTGCTTCTTCTGAATGCTTTTATAAAGTATGCAAAATCAATTATGCCAAAATTTGTCTCAATTCACATTGTTGCCTTCTTTTGCCATTACAGTGTTCCAGCACACATGTATATCCATTAATGCTTCTATTTCATTTTTTTTTTTTTTTAAATCACAGGAGCAGGCTTGACGGATACAAGAGAAAATGCATCTCTAAATTTTGATATTGTGGTACAATTTGCATTTGCCTTAACAATGAATAAAAGCACCCTACATACACCTATGAAAGTCTGATGGTGGTGAAACAATTTAGCAACTTTACTAAATTTTAATTTCTCTACTTTGCAAATAGGGCAACCACTTGGTAGCTAACACCCATTGTTGCTGGTTTGCATTCTTGTCCTAAAGCACCAACTGGACTTTATACTACTCTATTAGCCTTTGCTGGAAGGGTGGAGAGCAGGGAGAGAGAGATAGACAGAAAAACAGAGACAGAGACAGAGAGGGAGGGAATGAGTTTAAGAAACTGGCTTATGCTATTGTGGAGTTCAGCAAGTCCAGAATCTGCAGTGTAGGCTAGCAGGCTAGGGACCTAGGGAAGAGTTGATGCGACAGTCTGAGTTGGAAGAAAGTATGCTGGTAGAATTCTCTTTTCTTCAGAGGAGGTCAGTCTTTTTCTATTAAGTACTTCAACTTATTTGATGAGGTCCATTCACATTATGAAGTATAATCTGTTTTACCCAAAATCTACTGATTTAAATGTTAATCTCATCTAAACAATACTTCACAGAAATATCTGGAATAATATTTGACCAACTATCTGAGTACAGTGGAGAGCCAGGATGACAACTAAGTTTAACCACAACTATGTATATGATTTCATCTTCCTACACACAAGGAAACTGAGACCCAGTACTGTCAAAATGCTGTGTTAAATCAAAAACAGACATTTTACATTTAACTAATTTTGTAGCTGAAACCACTAGTTTTCCCCCAGAGTATTTTCTTCCCTTCTTTCTTAGAAATAGAATTCTGGAATTATTTGGATACATGGCCATTTGGAATAAACACTGTATTTCCAAGACTTACTTGGAAATAGTTGTAGTCGTGTGACTAAGATCTAGCCAATGGAATGAAAGAATATTTATCAGCTGTCTTTTCCAAGAAGTATCTTTAATAGGAATGGGTGTGTTCTTCAGTTTTCTTTTATCACAATTGAATCTGGAGTAAATTAACATGCTAAGTATGGCAGACCAGGTAGATACTAGTAAACTGGCTTCCTTTATAAAAGCTTTAGACTGCTGTCACATTCAATTTGCTTGAGGAAGAAAGATGTTTCTATGTTGATTAAGTCACTATTATATTAGGCTTTTTATTACTAACAGGTAAATAGTACACTTGTTTTAGATAAACTCTGGTGGCTGATCACAATGTGCCTTTCTATGTTCTATACAAATCTTTCTACTTACATAGAATGGCCCACTAACTCATTGTCAAATAAAATTATTTTTCAATGATATTTTTTCCATGCTACCAATTATCTGGCATGACTTTCCAATTAATTATGAACATATTTCACTTCCATTAATTAAGGAAATATAAAATTTTAAGGTACATTTACAAATCAATGATCTACATGATATACTGACACATTGTGGGAGAGTCCTAGAAGTTTCTCAGTTATTTAGACAAAATATCAAATAACTTAAGACCTTTATCACTTTTAAACAAGGATTTTTTTCTAATTCTGCTTACTCATGATTTTGTTTTTTAAAAAAACAATCAAAACAGTAAAGTTAAAGCCATTGCAATCCTTTTGTTCTAATAATATTACAGATTTTTATAAAATCAGTGTTTTTATGATGCTGGAGTAATATATCCATTCAATTATTCTTTCAAACATTCATTCATTTATCCAGCTATTTATTCTATGAAAGAATTAACAAGAATCGACTGAATACTAGCTCTGAGGATAAAAGTATACATAAGGCACAGGGTCTGATTTCAAGCTTCTGGTAATCTTTGAAGAAAAAAAAAAGATATTTATCATGCCATGTATCAGATACATGAAAGGAATAAGTATAGGATATTCATGTTGCTAACTTAATGTTGGTTTTAATAATTCTCTCTGTTGATGTCCTCCCATGAGAAGTAGAAACCTGGAGCTGTGAATATTGATTTCTCAATGCCTGGAGTTTTTCTTCTTTAGAATTGCTGAGAAACTAAGAGAAGAATGGAGAGTCATTTGGACATAGATTAATGGACACCTCTTTAACGTGGATCCACAGGGACTTTCAAAATTTCTCTGGTCATTATATGGCTAGCACCAATATCTCAAGAAGCTTGGCACTCATTTTTTTTTTTCCTTTAAACAACAGTTTTGTGGTAAGAATGAATCCCTAGGGGCGTATAAAGTGTCAGTTGTTTGTATTCAAAAGAATACTCTTCTCAGACTGCAGTGGTAAATATTACTCTTTCTTTCTTAAGTAACTCATGTTGTCTGAGTCTAGGAAGAAATAACATAGACACGGTTTTTCAATATATCTCAGAAGAAAATATCACAGATGTGTCCCATCCTTTTCAAGTTCAACCTGTACCCCCACTGGATTTATCAATATTTCATGTTGATAAAAACAAACGGGGCGAGGATGAGATTTGATCAGATTTGATGAGTCTTAAAGGAGGAAACAGAACTTAGCAGTATCTGATAAAACTGTTAAATGGCTGAAAATAACCATAAGATATTCTGAAACCTTTACAGGCATGCTTCTGCAGTTTTCATGATGTTATGGGTGGTAAGTAGAGGTACATAAATGTGAATCATTTTACTCATTTGTTTAGGAAATGTAAAATGATTAATTTAGTCAAGTAAAGAAACTTTTCATTCCGTAAATGTAGGTAGCCTTTGTCTTGAAGTTATGGATTATTGAGTAATTAGAAGAATCCATGGGCATTTATGAGTGAGATTTTTTTTTAATTTATAAAAAATATCTCCAGACTTGGACAACAAAAAATGCTTGCTCAGAAGAGAAGCAAAACAGAGTGCATAGCTGAAAGAATTCAAGAAGTCAGGGAGAATTGGAAAAAGACTAAGCAAATATTATAAAGAGATGCAGGAGTAAAAGAAAAGGACATATTTAGACTTATGACCTTAATATTTTCAAGTAGAGAGAAAGCAGAAAACCTTTCATCAGAAATCAAGATTATTGTCTGACGTACTTCACTTAGTATGATCATCTCTAGTTGCATCCATGTTGCTGCAAACGGCATTATTTCATTCCTTTTTATGTCTTAGTGATACTCCATTGTATATATGTACCAGATCTTCATCCATTCATCTGTTGATGGGCATTTAGGTTGCTTCCATATCTTGCTTCCAGTGTTGCTATTAACACTGGAGTGCATGTATCTTTTTGAATTAGAGTTTTCATATTTTCCAGATATATGCCCAGGAGTGGGATTGCTGGATCATATGTTTATTTTCAGTTTTTTAAGGAACCTCCATACTGTTTTCCATAGTCACTGAACCAACAGTGACATTCCCACCAACAGTGTAGGATGGTTCCCTTTTCTCCACACCCTCTCCAGCACTTATTATTTGTAGACTTTTTGATGATGGCCATTCTGACCTGTGTGAGGTAGTACCTCACTGTATTTTTTATTTGCATTTCTCTAATAATTAAAGATGTCGAGCATCTTTTCATGTGCCTGTGGGCCATCTGTATGTCTTCTTTGAAGAAATGTCTACTTAGGTCTTCTGCCTGTTTTTTTCTTGTGTTTTTTTGGGTTTTTGTTATTGAGCTGTATAAGCTGTTTGTATATTTTGGAAATTAATTCCTTGTGGGTCACAGGTCACATCATTTGCAAATATTTTCTCCTATTCCATAGTTTGTCTTTTTGTTTTGTTTATGTTTTCCTTTGATGTGCAAAAGTTTTAAGTTTACATAGGTCCCATTTGTTTATTTTTGCTTTCATTAGTCTAGGAGAGAGATCCCCCCAAAAATATTGCTGTGATATATGTCAAAGAGTGTTCTGCCTATATTTTCCTCTAGGAATTTTATAATATCTGGTCTTATACTTAGGTCTTTAATCCATTTTGAATTTATTTTTGTACATGGTGTTACAGAATGTTCTAACTTCATTATTTTACATGTAGCTGTCCAGTATCCAGTACTATTTATTGAAGCGACTGTATTTTCTCCCTTGCATATTTTTGCCTCCTTTGTCATAGATTAAGTCAGATTGAGAAAGACAAATATCATATGATATCACTTTTATGTGGAATCTTTAAAAATGATACAAATGAATTTACTTACAAAACAGAAATAGATTCACAGACATAGAAAACAAACTTATGATTATTAAAGGGAAAAGGGTGTCAGGATAAATTAGGAATTGGTGATTAACAGATATACACTACTATATATAAAATAAACAACAAGGCCCTACTGTAAAGCACAGGGAACTACATTCAATATTTTATAATAACCTATAATGGAAAAGAATGTGAAAAACAATAAAAATATATAAATTGATTCAGTTTTCTGTACACCTGAAACATTATAAATCAACTATACATCATTTTTTTAAAAAAATTTTAAATAAAATAAAGCAGCTAATGAATGACCATTCTTGATGCTCCTAGTCAAAAATTACAACATGACAGTTACAGCCTGAACGTATAAATGACAAACAACTCTCTGACTTACCTTCATCTAATATGAACTGCCATGTTGTTTTTGGTTTATGGAATCTAATCCTCTTCCTAAAGTTGATGCTATCTGACTCCAGTCCCCAGATCTGTCAAGTCCTGGACCTTGTCTCTAAGCCTGATGTTCTTTTAAACTAAAAATACTAGAGCTAATTATAAATTACCATTGGTTCTCAGTTTTAAACATATCTCTTTTAATTATATGCTTGAGTTATTGATAAATTCATGGCCTAAAGTAGGACCAGCCTATTTTTCTACTGTTTCTCTTATAATCACCTTCTAGAAAATAGTCTTCTATTTAATCTCAAAACCTGGGCTTGGAGTCTTTATGTTAGCTGAAAGACTTGTCTGGTGCCAACTTTTTGCCTGCCTATATTTCTATGGATTATTCCCAAATTTCCATTATATTCATTCACAAGTAATCTGATGAACTTTAAAAATATTGAAATGATTAAACCATAACTTGATGGCTTTACAAATTCATTGTATAACATTTTTTCTACTTGAAACTTCTCTTAAGTTTTTAATTGCATGTGTACCCCCAATTAATTAAAATAAATAATATGGTAGCCAACCCACAGAACTGTGAGAAAGGTATACATATTTTTGTGTTAAGACACTAAGTTTTGGGATGGCTTGTTATGTGATAATAGATAACTGCTGCATAAACAGATGAACTAATGCAGAAATGGGCTGCTGCCATAACCAAAATTTAAACTATGTGGCTTGAATTTGATATAAAGCAACAAGCTCAGTCTGATAATGCAATACAGAAACTGTTAGAAAAGCTTGGAAAATGACAACTTACATTTGTAATAGTGAAATATTGAAAAATGTTGTCTGTGATGACTTGGAACATAAAAACATGCATATAATATTCTTGTAAATGGTATAAGATTATTACCAGGTAAAAATTTAGAAGTATCATTGGCTTTTTAAAACTATCAATGGTAATATACAAGAAAGATATTAACTAAACTCAAATATTAAAGTTTGCAGAAATAATTTAGAGAGAATATAAATGATCCAAAACTTTCTGATTTAGAAAATAACACTTGGTTATCAATTCCAGGCTCTCAAGTTTCAAAAGATTTTTAGACCAAGAGATAGCCTCAAGGTCAAAAGAAAATTTAAGATGCAGGCAAGAACCAATGATTAAGACTACTGAGTAACTTAAATTGATGCCTAGTACACTCCCTCAACTAGACAAAAAATCTTCTAAGAATCTTAAAAACATTGTGTTGCAGCAGCCTGAAATTTCCAAAGTTTATAGATACCTACCTCAATTATGAGTGTGATGATTGAGGAAAGCAAAGGAACACCAGTCATGTTTATGGGAAACCCACAGGATCTTTAAGAAAGTTGTATTGGTGAAAGTGATGCCAACTTGGACTAAAAAGGTTCAAATGCAAAACGTTTTTAAAAAGGGTCTTTCAGCCCCTACCATGCTATGAAAAGGAAGTAGGTTAAGAAAGACACTAAGCTACACACATGACATATTTTATAGAAAAAAAGTTAGATCATTGGCCAGATATCCCCAGATAACAATGGACCAGATGCTACTTTAGGGCAGAATACAGGCCAAATCAAGAAATATTTGATAACTTCAGATTTGGGAGCACTTTTCAGCTGCCACATTGCTATGGAACAGTGATTGCCATGTACCTACCATTTTTTCCATTTTCAAATGTGAGTGTTTATATGACTGTTACTCTGTCCTTACATAATCATTGTATGTTGGTTGCATTATAAGTCAATGAGAGACTCATCTGAGAAACCATCTCTGCATACAATTTTAAGGCATGAGATTCTGAACTCATTATCTGATGTCATGATTGAATGAGACATTTGGGAGTGTTGGGAGTTAATATATGTATTTTTATGTTGGAGGGGACATAAATCAACTGGAAGAAAATTACTGTAGATTGCTCACATTAATATGTTCTCCTTTTTATTAAAGTATAAGTAATAATACTCCTTTTTATGTGTATATACCTTGATAGTTTCCTGCCACAATGACACTTATACAATATGTCTTCAGACTTCTTTGGTCAATGGAATACAAGAAAAGTCAAGCCAGTGAATTTTTAAAAATATTTATACATATTGGCTTACCCCCTTTTGCTGTTTTTGGTATCATATGACTGCTATATGAAGAATTTTCAACTAGTCTGCTGTATGATTAGAGACTTGTAACTCAATTTCATCTGTTATGTCATCCAACAACAACCTGCCAACTTCCAGATAAGTGATTAAATCCATCCTACATTATCTAGCTATCTGCTGACATAATAGATTGTTTCAGTCACATCAGCAAGTTCAAGCAAGTTTAGCTGAGCCAGTTCAAACATAAAGTATCAATAACTCAATCCACAGAATCTTGAGATAAATGAATGATTTTTAAGAGCCTGTATTTTTCAGTGTTTTGTTGTAAGCCAAAGGTAACTGATAGAAATAACTGGACATGTTTCATAATATATTTTGAACTAGATAATAAAGACTTATCCAATGCAATTGACCTGAAAACACAAATCATTTTATAGGAACCCTTGTATTATATTAATATTGATAAGATGCAGAATAATAAAATAGAATCAGTAGAAGAAAATAGAGAAAGGAAATAATTATTTCAGATTTTCACACTGAAAAGGAGATACATTTTAAGAAGATAGTTGCATACCATAAGGTGTGGAATTTGTAGGATAATAGTATAGATTAACCAATTACAAGGACACTGAACATTTAAAAATTATTTTCTAAGGGATTTTTAGATTTGAAGCAATTTTACGAGAGATAAACTCAGTACGAAAATATGAACAAGTTGTGTAGTGCAATATGTCAAAAAGTTTAGTGATAAAATCAGTCAATTTTGTCTTAGAAGTAACTACTATGTCACTACCATACACAAGAATTCATTCTCGGTAATGAAGGTACAAACATACAATCACTTTCCTTAATGAGCCTAGTGTCTACTAGGTGACTAGAAAATATATTTAGGAGATATTTAGCTCAAAAAAAGGCTATATAATTATTATTTGTTTCTTTGATTATTATAAAATAAATAATATCAGACAAGATTTGAAGTCAGAGTTGAACAATCTAATATACAGTGACAGTCTGGAGTCTCATTGTTAACAAGAACCTGAGCATGCAACAGAATAAAATTATGACTTTTAATATTAACATCTGGTTACTTCTCCATTAACTCTGTGTTTCAGGGAAAAAACTGTCTGAGAATTACTATACCACTAAAGCTACTTGGTCAGTTTGTTAGAGACTATATTTTACTCCTAGCATGTAAAGTGGACAAAATCTAACAAACTGGCCAAGCAGCTTTAGGTAGAGTAACTCTACTTCAGACTTGCACATTGATTTCTGAGTTTTTCAATGAAAACTGCAAATAAGAGACATAATAAAATAATCTGCTTCAAGCTGAGGGGGTTATCAATTAGGAAAAGATGGTTACAAAGTCACTATCTTTAAAAAAAAGTAAATAAGTTAAATCACTGATTGTGAAGGGCATAATAACAGATTACCTAGATGCTACCCATTGTGTAATTCAAGGTTAACATTTTATGGGTTGGTACTTATTGGTGATCCTAGAAAGTTTCTGGAAATACCATAGATAGACTAAGGCTAATTTGGAAAAAATGTTTGCGTATTCTAAATCTCTCCACATCATGAAAAAAAGACATAACTGTGACTGTCTTCTATTAGGACCCAGACCTAATGAAAAATTAACTTTTGTTTTGGTTCCCAGATGATTATGAGGCAAAGATTTTGTAAAGTCCATGGCCCTTACTTCATGAACTGTTATTGCCAGTGAGTAGAGACACTTCCAATTATTTCCATGTGTTCTCCTTTCCTCAATCCAGGGGCCTGATCTATCATGAGAATGCTAATTCTGACTTTATTCAGGAGAAAGTAGTTTTATCAGATTAAGCAACTATTATTTATCAAAAATTTAAATGATCTATTTATTGATATTATTTTGATGCTGCATGCTTCTAATTTTTTCAGGTAGAAGAGATGAGGCCATTGGTGGCTTCTACTATCTCTGAGGATGCCTTCTTGAAACCTCCCCTTAGTGAAAAAGCACAACTGGCAGGTGATTTAGTCATGCTCTCTTCAACTGAATCTCCTTCTTGAAATACAGGCATCAAAGAAGAGTCTGAATTTTTGTGTGACCTGATATACAGTTTGATATTTTAAACCCCATGCTTTCAGCAAGGCAAGATTTTAGCCTTATTGTATTATTCAGTATTATTCTATGATAAAATGGCCTGTTGTCTTTGTACCACACCTTCCTCCAGCCTGAGATTGTCACTGTCACCAAAGAGATAACTGCACAGATAGAACTGTTTCTACAATTCGTTAACAAAACTTCAAGTCTTCATAGGATCAAGGACAAAGAGTTAAAGGAGCTGGTGTACTCTCCTCCCTCTCCAGCATGAAAATTGTCACAGGCATTGAATCAACTCTACCCTTACAAGAAAAGAAGGTGAAAGTGTTAGGAGCATGCCTTTTACACACTCTGGACAATGATTACCTTCTCACAGTCTGTACATAAACCTCATCAGCAAAGTTTTCTGAAGGTGCAATCTGCCTCTTTAGTAAGAAACAGCAAAAGTAACTTTCAAATGTTAAATATATGGTCATCTGGTTTTAGTGTAGTCTGGTTACAAAAAAAAAAAAAAAAAAAAAAAAAAAAAACCTCTAAATGACAGTCTTATCTCTGTTAAAATAGAAAGACAATTTCCAAATAGTAAGCTTTTGTTCACCAGTATGTTATTGTGACTGTTAAAAAGATAACTTTATTTTTGGTGTTGTCAACCACTTTCTTCATATCCTGTTCTAACTCACTGGTGAATCTAACCACCTTCTTCCTGTTTCAGTAGGGCTCCCTTACTTCCTTGATATATACATTCAATTCAAAACTTTTAAAAATTATTATTTTATAGTATCTTCCTGCTTGAGAATTTTGAAATTGGTGCTAAGGATTGTGTCTCTAAAAGTCAACACTGCCATTTCTGCTGCTATTCTTCCCTTCCCCTCTTAGTTTATCTGTCACATATACCAAGTTGGTCCACCCCAACTGGTTACATCTACTACCCAAGGAAGCCTTATAATCAAGACCTCTGACATTACAGACTTTACCATCAATATCTTTCTTGAGGTTTCAAGAAGCCAAAAATGCCTTGTGTGCCCTTTGAAATTTGTAATACATGAATAAGGGAGGAAATGTCTCCATCTCTATTTTCATTTAAGGCTCTTAGAGAGTTAACGAAGTATAGTGAGATAGATTATTTCACATAAAAATCTCTATTTATTTGTCTTTGAAACACTTTCTCTCTAGAATAGGATTTCCTGAAGTTGGTACTATTGATATTCTGGCATAACACTTACTGGGGTGGGGGAGTTTCCTTTGCATTGTAGATGTTTAACAGCATCCCTGAGTACTACTCTGTGGGTGTAGATAATATCCTCATCATTTATAGCAAACAAAGATATCTCCAGACATTGTCAAATATTTCCTGAGTGTCAAAAATGAGAACTACTAGTTAAGAACCACTGCTATAGAATTTGAGTATCATTACATGGGGCTAATCCATGGAACAAATCTGAGTGAAAAATATTTTCACTAAAATCACATTTCCCTCCAAATAAGATTTTATTACTAAGAAAAGTTTGCCTGAGTGATTCCTCTCTTATGGTGCCCACAGTATACCTGCCTGTCAGTGAACCTCCAAAACATGCCTGGATACACCTATTTCATATGCTGAAAAACTGGGTTTTCAACACTGGCTTCTTCATGACGTGTTTTTTTGTCACCATAGTCAACAAATTGCATGTAAAAAAGGCATATGATGAAATGAGCAATGATTTTAAAATTACTACTAAATGCTTAATCATCTATACTCTGTCAGAAAAACACAATAGTTCATATTGTTGAGATGACCCCAATCTCTCCCACAAAAAAGATAAGCTTAAAAAAGTATAAATATAATGAGCTTCAGATATCCAGCAACTTGAAATTCTAAGAAATTTTGAACATTTTCTTTGCAATGTGTCTAATTTGTGTGCTGTCAAAATAATCTTCTAAATAATCATGTGAGATGAAAATAGATATGTTTCAGATATGGAATGTTTCAAAGGTATAATCAGATGATCAGTCAGACGTGAAAAAAATAAGTTTGGAACATTCTGTTCCCTTCATTTTTTTCCTGGCAATATGTGGGTTATTTTTAAATTTTAGGTATGATTTTTGTACTGTTCTGAAAGTATGTGTGTGTATTTAAGCTTTAAGTCCTAGCCTTGGCTTTAAATGGACAATGATAGGCTTCAAACTGGGTAAATAGAATGATTTTTGGTTACACAGAAAAATTGAATTTTAAAAGGCCTAAGTAAGTTATGTCTGTTGGTCTTTTCTTTTGGAGATGTAGTAGTCTTCTGTCACTTCCTGCAACTGAGTTGATTAATTTGCCCTAGGGGCAGGACAGGAATAAAGATGCAGACATAGAGAATGGACTTGAGGACACGGGGAGGGGAAAGGGTAAGCTGGGACAACGAAGTGAGAGAGTGGCATGGACATATATACATTACCAAATGTAAAATAGATACCTGGTGGGAAGCAGCCACATAGCACTGCTTACGGAGATCAGCTTGGTGCTTTGTGACCACCTAGAGGCATGGGATAGGGAGGGTGGGAGGGAGACACAAGAGGGAGGGGATATGCAGATATATGTATACGTATAACTGATTCACTTTGTTATACAGCAGAAACTAACACAACGTTGTAAAGCAATTATACTCCAATAAAGATGTTAAAAGTAAAAGAAAAGACTGCAAACCAAAACACCTTCCAGCCCTAGTAAGGTCAGTGGTTCTCAAGGTTGAATCTCTGGGTGAGTTGACTCAGTATCACCTGAGAACTTTTTAGAACAGTAACTTGTCTGACTGCCTTATACCAACAAATGCCCTCCTCCTTCCTCATCCTCATCTATTTAAAGTGTGGGTGTGGGAAGCAACAATCTGTGGTTTAACAAGAATTTCCAATGCTACTAATGCATGATCAAGATTGCAAACCACTGAGTTAAGGAAACTGGAAAACTCACATAATTAATATGGTTTGGTGAAGACCAAAGACTACAGCAAATTATTAGAGAATGTGTATCCTGTTTTAAACCTGTTGTTTTCAATTTAACACTCCGCTAGTTCAAAAAATAAAAAAACAACTTTCTGTAGGATAAATTCTGCCTATTCTACCTACATGCTGCCAGTTTTTAAGGCTTTTAAACCTATGCTGTTCTTTTTTAACTCACAGACTCATTTTATACTAATAATTATGTCACTTTTCCTACTTTCTCGGTTTTAATTTTATGTATCACCTGAACCATGTCGTTCAGGTCCTAACTTCATGAATTAGCTATTTTTAGAAAGTGTTATGTAATGTGATCTAAAATATTTATTCAAGAATTAAAAAGTCACTTTTTATATCTGCAAATACTCCTGTGTTATAGTCATCAAATAACATGATAAAATATTTTAAAAATCAATTGAATTAGAAAAACACCAACTATTCAGTGGTTGATGGGTTATTTTTACCCTCAGCAAAGAAATAGAAAAAGTCAACTGCAACTCTGGTATTTAAAAATAGCTAATCTTCTAGCAGTTCTGATTTTTTAAAATTTTATTTCAATTGTTCTTATGGTTAGTGGTGCTAAAATTTTTATATTGAATTTTAACATGATTTTATTTTCTATACTTAAAGAGTTATTTTCACTCCATAGAAAATAGGAACTAGAGGTTTCTTGCAAGTCTTTGCAGGTATTCTGGTATTTTTTAATGGCATTTTCTTAACTAGGTGATTAGAACAATGGCACATTAATGAATTACTCATAGGGTGATTGGCCAAGGTCACTGGAGCAAAATTTTATAAATCTAAACCTTGGTTTTTTTTTTCCCAGAATGCAATAAAATCTAGTTTATAATAAATGAAATATGTGAACTCAACCTCAGGGATATAAAAAGTCAGCTGAAAGCCCTGGTTTATGTGGTAAGTTTCCTTCATGTGAAATGTCAGGGATGATTTTTAGACTTATACTCGGTTATATTGCTTCAAAAATTAATTTATTTAAATATTTCCTTTAATGCCAACATTTTTGGATGATAAAAATAATTAAAGGATGAGACTGCTATTATTCACTTGATACTGTAAAAAATTTAAATACCCACAAAGTATAGACATACCAGAATTTGAACTTCTAACCTTTCACAATATTATCTGAACATCTTGTCTTCTAAGCTGTGCAGGGGTTTTGTTTTGGTTTGGTTTGGTTTTAATAAGAACGTGGGATTTTGTGTGTGTGTATGTGCTGAGAACACTTAAGGATCTGGTCTCTTAGCAAATTTCAGGTATACAATATTGTTAACTATGATCACCATGTTATATATTAGATCCTTAGAACATACTCAGTTTCTAAATGAAAGTTTGTACCTTTTCTCTCCCCATTTCTCCCACATCCCAAGTCCTGGCAACTACCATTATATTCTCTGGTTCTGAGTTCAAAGTTTTTAAATTATCAGATATTAGTTTTTAGATTATTATTTAAATTTTAGATCTCACATCTAAGTGATATATATATATATAAATTGGAAAAAAGTATCTTGACTCAAAATTAAATTTCTAAAAATCAGTTTTCCAAAAATAAAATAAAATAAAAAATCATTTTTCCTAGAAAAAAAGCTTACTTTAATTATTAATTTTTTTTTTTAACATCTTTATTGGAGTATAATTGCTTTACAATGGTATGTTAGTTTCAGCTTCACAACAAAATGAATCAGTTATATATATACATATATTCCCATATCTCTTCCCGCTTGCGTCTCCCTCCCTCCCACCCTCCCTATCCCACCCCTCCAGGCGGTCACAAAGCACCGAGCTGATCTCCCTGTGCTATGCGGCTGCTTCCCACTAGCTATCTACCTTACGTTTGGTAGTGTATATATGTCCATGCCTCTTTATCACTTTGTCACCGTTTACCCTTCCCCCTCCCCATAGCCTCAACTCCATTCTCTAGTAAATCTGTGTCTTTATTCCTGTTTCACCCCTAGGTTTTTCAGTGCTTAAACCAAAAACATACAAGTCTTTTCATTTTAAAATGTTATGCTTCTGACAGTTTTGAGTTTATATTTTTGTGTTTTAAACTTTGGATAAGAAAATTATTCAAACCGGTAAATAGGTGTATGTGTGTGTGTGTGTGTGTGTGTGTGTGTGTGTGTATGTGACCCAGGTAAATCATTTGACTATTTTTATATGAGGGTTTTGCTCTTTTACTTACTGAATCATGTATTCTTTATATATTCTGAAATAATTCCTTTCTCATAAATGTCTTCTTTCAAACCCATGATTTGTTTTGAGAAGCTAAAGATTTTGCTTTTAATGAACCTTATTGTGTCAATCATTTTCTTTTTGATTAGTGCTTTTCTTCTCTTTTGAAGAAATCATTTTCTATCTCAAGTCATATAGATAATCTATCTCCTCTTTTATCTTTTAACCTTTCAAATTTAGCTATATGATGTTCCTGGGCTTGATTTTGATGTATGCTATGAAGTAGGAGTTTAAGTTTATTTTTATTTTACTTTTCAAGTAATTAAGCATCTTTATGAAAAAAATCCTTCATTTCTTCAGGGCACTGCAGTGGCATGCATATAACAACATAGATGCAGGTACATTTTTAAACTTCCTATTCAGTTTTGATGGTCAATTTATACAAATACCAGACTAGTGTCTTCTTTACATTTTACAGTCTTAAGACCTCATCTTCTTCAAGATGTCCTTGAGTCTTCTTGTACTTCTGCATATATATATATATATATATATATATATATATATATATATATATATATTAGTATATGCTTATCAACTTTTGCTAGAAAAAAAATACCTGGAAATTGTATTAGTATTGTTTCCAATCTATATCAATTTGGGGAGAATTACCAGCTTTGCAATAATGAGTCTTATATACATAGTATATTCCTCCAATTACATGTAAAGATTTTTTTCAGTAATATTTTGTATGTTTTATTGCCAGGTGTAAATATAGAGGTAAATATTTCATTGGGATTATTCCTAGCTATATATTATGTAATGCTAATGTAAATGAAGTTTTTTTGAAATGCCATTTTCTAATTTCTCCTTGCTAGATATTGAAATTATTGTTTTTCTATATTGACCTTGCATACTACAACATTGTGGAATTTACCTCCTAGTTACATATTTATCTATAAATTTCTTTTACACTTTGTTTTATAATTGTGTCACCTGCAAGTATTTCTTCCTTTTTAGGTTTTATATATTTTATTGCTTTTTTCTTCCTCATTATATTACACAAATCCTCTACTACATAGTTGAATAGGAGCAAGTAGAGCATACATTCTTATTTCATTCCTAACCTTAAGGAAAATGTTTTCAATATCTCCTCTTTACAACTGATTTTAAGGTAGTTATTCTTTATCAGATTAAGGAAGTTTCTTAATATTTGTAGGTGGTTAACTATTTTATCAGACCTAATTTTATCAAAAGCTTTTTTTTGCATACTTTGAGATTATCATATTTTTCCTTTTTATTTTTTTAATGTGGCAATTACATTGCCTGATTTGCAAATATTAAACCCATCTCATTTTTCCACAGGAGGAAGAAACTTTGTTATATATATTGATCATTTAATGAATTGCTGGATTTCATTTCCTAATTTCATTTCATTTGAGATTTTTGTGTCTGTGTGAAACATTTGCCTGTAATTTGCCTCTCTTTTGTATGTTATATGGTGTGTGAAAATTATGTGGAAGTATTTTTTTCTATTATCAGGAAGAGTGCCATTTCCTTTATTTCTAGTTATTTTTATTGTTTCTCTATTTTCATTTATTCATGTCATTTCATGTTGTCTGATATTTTGTGATAAGAAGGATTTGAATAACCACTCACAGTTTTGACTTCTTTGAAAAATTTCATATGATTCATCAAATTTGTTTACTTCTAATTAGTTAGATTGTGAAAGACATTTTTTCATCCTCAGGTTAAAAAAAAAAGCCCTCTAATTAGTTGTTTGATTCAAGTCATTAATCCATTGAATCTAAACATAGAATTCATGGAATGAATTCCATGTGCACTGTGGATGACAGTGCATTTCATATATATTGTCACAGTCAATTTAATATGAGTGCAACATATATTTTAATTGAAAATTTTATAATTTCAAATTCTTCCATAAAAATTTCCCATTGTGGATGATAATGATTACCATGCTCCTAAAACTTGGTGTGTAGAAGATCCCTTTTGACCCTTCATAATTTCTTTATGTTTCTTAGTTCTGACTATCATTGTGCCTTCTTTCAAAAACTAGATTTTATGCTTAACAGCAATTCTAATTTTTTTTTCCTAATTGTTTCTTTTTTTATTGAGGTATAGTTGATGTGCATTATATAAGCTTCAGGTTTGTGACATCGTGATTTACAATTTTAAATGTTATATTCTATTTATAGCTATCATAAAATAGTATAAAATATTCGCTATATTCCCTGTGTTGTACAATATATCCTTGTAGCTTGCTTATTTTATACATAGTAGTTTGTACTTCTTGATCCTCTACCCTTATCTTGACCCCCCCCTCCCCCCCAGTAACCAGTAACTTGTTCTCTATATCTGTTAGTCTGTTTCTTTTTGTTTATATTCACTAGTTTGTTTTAATTTTCCGATTCCACAATAAGTGATGTCATACAGTATTTGTCTTTCTCTGAGTTATTTAACTTAGCATAATACACTCTAAGTCTATCCATGTGGTTACAAATGGTAAAATTTCATTCTTTTTTATGACTGAGTAGTATTCCATTCTATATATATACAACAACTTCTTTATACATTCATCTGTTGATGGGCACATAGGTTGCATCCAAATCCTGACAATGGTAAACAATGTTGCAATGAATATTGAGGTGCATGTATCTTTTCAAATTAGTGTTTTGTTTTGTTTTGGTTTGTTTTTTTTCAGATATATAGCTAGGAGTGGAATTGCTGAGTAATATGGTAGTTCTATTTTTAGCTTTTTGAGGAAACTCCATACTGTCTTCTATATTGGCTACACCAATTTACATTCCCATCAAGAGTCTATGAGAGTTCCCTTTTTTCTACATTCTAGCCCACGTTGGTTATTTGTGTTCTTTTTGATGATGACCATTCTGAAAAGTGTGTGGTGATATCTCATTGTGGTTTTGATTTGCATTTCTCTGAGGATTAACAATGGTGAGTATATTTTCATGTGCTATTTGGTCATCTGTATGTCTTCTTTGGAAAAATGTCTATTCAGGTCTTCTGCCCATTTTTCAATTGAGCTTTATGTTTTTTTGCCTTTGAGTTTTATGAGCTATTTATATATTTTGGGAATGAACACCTTCTCTGTCATATCATTTGCAAATATCTTCTCCCATTCAGCAGGTTGTCTTTTCATTTTGTCAGTGGTTTTCTTTGCTATGCAAAAACTTTTAAGTTTACCTAGGTCTCATTTGTTTAGTTTTGCTTTAATTTTCTTTGCTTAAGAGAGAGACCCAAAAAATATTATATGATTTATGTCAAAGAGTGCTCCCCCTATGTTTTCCTTTAGGAGTGTTATGGTTTCTGGTCTTACCTGTAGGTCTTTAATCCATTTTGAGTTTTTTTTTTTTTGTATATAGTATGAGGAAATGTTCTAATCACATTCTTTTACATGTAGCTGTCCAGTTTTCCCAGCACCAATTATTGAAAGGACTGTCTTCTCTATTGTAGATTTTTGTTTTTGTCATAGATTAATTGACCCTAAATGTATGGGTTTATTTCTGGGCTCTCTATTCTATTCCTTTAATCTGTATGTCTGTTTTTGATTGCTGTAGCTTTGCAGTATTGTCTGAAGTCAAGAAACATGATTCCTCTAGCTCTGTTCTTCTTTTTCAAGATTCTTTGGCTATTCAGGGGCTTTTATGCTTCTCTACAAACTAGGACTATTTGTTCTCTTTCTGTGAAAAATGTCCTTGGTATTTTGATAGAGATTGCAATGAATCTGTAGATTGCCCTGGGTAATATGGTCATTTTAACAATATTAATTCTTCTAATCCATGATTAGAAGTTTCCATCTGCTTGTGTAGTCTTCAATTTCTTCCATCAATGACACTAATGAGAAATTGTAGGTAACACAAACAGATGGAAAGATACACCATGTTCTTGTTGTTTCATTGTTTTAGGTGAATTCTATCTTTTACACTGTGCATTACCTGTCTCCGTTGATTTTATATTATGTCTTATTCACACATTTTTGCACTCCATATCTTGTTATTATGAGCATGTTAGGTCCATGTTAATGACTCATCCAATACCCTTCTGGAAGGATTTCTGCCTTTACTAGGATGGCCATGCATTGATGTTTGGTCAGGAGTGTCCACGTTTATAACTCTTGTCTTGAAATTATTTTTAATATCTCTCCTTCATGGTCTTAAAATTACCAATAGTTCCCATTTACATCCTTAAAAATGACTTAGTTTCGACAATACATTGCACGATCACACTAAATATACCCACTTCTAGAATGTACACTAGTAGATGATATTAGATCTTTTCATCATTTCCTTCACTGGTGAATTTCTTTACTTATTAACTACATTAAAAATGATGAAAGAAACACAAATTACTCCATTTTATCTTCTGAATATCCTTATTTCCTTGTTTTTCCACCGTATTCACATACTGATGGTCAATACTGATCATGCAAAATTGCTTCCTCAAGCTGTTCACACTGAAACTTCTAAACTCCGGTTGCTATTGAACGTCATAAAACATTGTATATTCAGCCCTCCCCATCTGTGGATTCTGCATCCATGGATACAACCAATCACAGATCTAAAATATTTGAGGCACCCAGGGAAGATGGCAGAAGAGTAAGACGTGGAGATCACCTTCCTCCCCACAGATACACCAGAAATACATCTACAAGTGGAACAACTCCTACAGAACACCTACTGAAGGCTGGCAGAAGACCTCAGACCTCCCAAAAGGCAAGAAACTCCCCACGTACCTGGGTAGGGCAAAAGAAAAAACAGAGACAAAAGAATAGGGACGGCACCTGCACCAGTGGGAGGGAGCTGTGAAGGAGGAAAAGTTTCCACACACTAGGAAGCCCCTTCATGGGCGGAGACTGTGGGAGGCGGAGGGGGGAGCTTCGAAGCCGCAGAGGAGTGCACAGCAACAGGGGTGCGGAGGGCAGGGAGGGGAGATTCCCGCACAGAGGATCGGTGCCGACCGGCACTCACCAGCCCAAGAGGCTTGTCTGCTCACCCGCTGGGGCGGGCGGGGCTGCGAGCTGAGGCTTGGGTTTCGGTTTCCGTCGGAGCGCAGGGAGAGGACTGGGGTTGGCGGCTTGAACATAGCCTGAAGGGGTTAGTGCACCACGGCTAGCCGGGAGGGAGTCCGGGGAAAAGTCTGCACCTGCCGAACAGGCAAGAGACTTTTTCTTCCCTCTTTGTTTCCTGGTGCGCGAGGAGAGGGGTTTAAGAGCGCTGCTTAAAGGAACTCCAGAGACGGGCGCGAGCCACGGCTAAAAGCGCGGACCCCAGAGATGGGCGGGAGACGATAAGGCTGCTGCTGCCACCACCAAGGGGCCTGTGTGCGAGCACAGGTCACTATCCACACCCCTCTTCCGCGGAGCCTGTGCAGCCCGCCACTGCCAGGTTCCCGGGATCCAGCGACAACTTCCCGAGGAGAACGCACAGCGGGCCTCAAGTTGGTGCAACGTCACGCCGGCCTCTGCCGCTGCCGGCCCGCCCCGCACGCACTGCCCCTCCCTCCCCCCTCCCCCGGCCTGAGTGCGCCAGAGCCCCCGAATCAGCGGCTCCTTTAACCCCGTCCTGTCTGAGCAAAAAACAGACGCCCTCCAGCGACCTACACGCAGAGGCAGGGCCAAATCCAAAGCTGAGCCCCGGTGAGCTGTGAGAACAAAGAAGAGAAAGGGAAATCTCTCCCAGCAGCCTCAGAAGCAGCGGATTAAAGCTCCACAATCAACTTGATGCACCCTGCATCTGTGGAATACATGAACAGACAAGGAGTCATCCCAAATTGAGGAGGTGGGCTTCGAGAGCAGGATCTATGATTTTTTTCCCTTTTCCTCTTTTTGTGAATGTGTATGTGTATTTTCTGTGTGAGATCTTGTCTGTATAGTTTTGCTTCCACCACTTGTCCTAGGGTTCTATCCGTCCATGTTTTTTTTAAAATTTTTTTTCTTAATAATTAATTTTAATTTTTAATAACTTCATTATACTTTACCTTCGTTCTTTCTTTCTTTCTTTCCTTCCTTCCTTCCCTCCTTTAGACAACGAATCATCCCAAATTGAGGAGATTTTGTCTATATAGCTTTGCTCCCAACATTTGTCCTAAGGTTCTATCCATCCCTTTTTTTTTCCTAAATAAGTATTTTTTAATTCAATAACTTTATTATACTTTATTTTATTTTACTGTATCTTCTTTCTTTCTGTCTTTTTTCCTTCTTTCCCTCCTTCCTTCCTCCCTCCCTCCCTCCCTCCCTTTCTTTCCTTCTTTCTTCCTTCTTTCCTTCCTTCCTTCCTTCCTTCCCTCCCTCCTTTCTTTCTTTCTTTCTTTCTTTCTTCATAATTCTACTAATTCTCTCTACTTTTTCTCTTTTATTCTGAGCCTTGTGGATGAAAGGCTCTTGGTGCTCCAGCCAGGAGTCAGGGCTCTGCCTCTGAGGTAGGAGAACCAACTTCAGGACACTGGTCAACAAGACATCTCCCAGCTCCACATAATATCAAATGGCGAAAATCTCCCAGAGACCTCCATCTTAACACCAGCACCCAGCTTCACTCAACGACCAGCAAGCTACAGTGCTGGATAACCTATGCCAAACAACTAGCAAAACAGGAACACAACCCCACCCATTAGCAGAGAGGCTGCCTAAAATCATAATAAGGCCACAGACACACCACCAGACGTGAACCTGCCCACTAGAGAGACAAGATCCAGTCTCATCCACCACAACACAGGCACTAGTCTCCTCCACCAGGAAGCCTACACAACCCACTGAACCAACATTAGCCACTGGAGACAGACATCAAAAACGGCGGGAACTACGAACCTGCAGCCTGCAAAAAGGAGACCCCAAACACAGTAAGATAAGCAAAACGAGAAGACAGAAAAACACACAGCAGATAAAGGAGCAAGATAAAAATGCACCAGACCTAACAAATGAAGAGGAAATAGGCAGTCTACCTGAAAAAAAATTCAGAATAATGATAGTAAGGATGATACGAAATCTTGGAAATAGAATGAACAAAATGCAAGAAACAGTTAACAAGGACCTAGAAGAAATAAAGATGAAACAAGCAACGATGAACAACACAATAAATGAAATTAAAAGTACTCTAGATGGGATCAATAGCAGAAGAACGGATAAGTGACCTGGAAGATAAAATAGTGGAAATAACTACTGCAGAGCAGAATAAAGAAAAAAGAATGAAAAGAACTGAGGACAGTCTCAGAGACCTCTGGGACAACATTAAATGCACCAACGTTCAAATTATAGGGGTTCCAGAAGAAGAAGAGAAAAAGAAAGGGACTGAGAAAATATTTGAAGAGATTATAGTTGAAAACTTCCCTAATATGGAAAAGGAAATAGTTAATCAAGTCCAGGAAGCACAGAGAGTCCCATACAGGATAAATCCAAGGAGAAATACGCCAAGACACATATTAATCAAACTGTCAAAAGTTAAATACAAAGAAAGCATATTAAAAGCAGCCAGGGAAAAACAACAAATAACACACAAGGGAATCCCCATAAGGTTAACAGCTGATCTCCCAGCAGAAACCCTACAAGCCAGAAGGGAATGGCAGGACATACTGAAATGATGAAGGAGAAAAACCTGCAACCAAGACTACTTTACCCAGCAAGGATCTCATTAAGATTTGATGGAGAAATTAAAGCCTTTATAGACAAGCAAAAGCTGAGAGAGTTCAGCACCACCAAACAAGCTTTACAAAAAAGGCTAAAGGAACTTCTCTAGACAAGAAACACAAGAGAAGGAAAAGACCTATAATAACGAACCCAAAACAATCTAGAAAATGTGAATAGGAACATACATATCAATAATTACCTTAAATGTAAATGGACTAAATGCTCCCACCAAAAGACACAGATTGGCTGAATGGATACAAAAACAAGACCCTTATATATGCTGTCTACAAGAGACCCACTTCAGACCTAGAGACACATACAGACTGAAAGTAAGGAGATGGAAAAAGATATTCCATGCAAATGGAAACCAAAAGAAAGCTGGAGTAGCAATTCTCATATCAGACAAAATAGACTTTAAAGTAAGGACTATTAGAAGAGACAAAGAAGGACACTACATAATGATCAAGGGATCAATCCAAGAAGAAGATATAACAATTGTAAATATTTATGCACCCAACATACGAGCACCTCAATACATAAGGCAAATACTAACAGCCATAAAAGGGGAAATTGACAATAACACATTCATAGTAGGGGACTTAAACACCCCACTTTCACCCATGGACAGATCATCCAAAATGAAAATAAATAAGGAAACACAAGCTTTAAATGACACATTAAACAAGATGGACTTAATTGATATTTATAGGACACTCCATACAAAAACAACAGAATACACATTTTTCTCAAGTGCTTATGGAACATTCTCCAGGATAAATCATATCTTGGGTCACAAATCAAGCCTTGGTAAATTTAAGAAAATTGAAATTATATCAAGCATCTTTTCCGACCACAACGCCATGAGACTAGATAACAATTAGAGGAAAAGATCTGTAAAAAATACAAACACATGGAGGCTAAACAATACACTACTTAATAATGAAGTGATCACTGAAGAAATCAAAGAGGAAATAAAAAAATACCTAGAAACAAATGACAATGGAGACAAAATGACCCAAAACCTATGGGATGCAGCAAAAGCAGTTCTAAGGGGAAAGTTTATAGAAATACAAGCCCACCTTAAGAAGCAGGAAACATCTCGAATAAACAACCTAACCTTGCACCTCAAGCAATTAGAGAAAGAAGAACAAAACAAAACAAAACAAAACTAGCAGAAGGAAAGAAATCATAAAAATCAGATCAGAAATAAATGAAAAAGAAATGAAGGAAATAATAGCAAAGATCAACAAAACTAAAAGCTGGTTCTTTGTGAAGATAAACAAAATAGATAAAGCACTAGCCAGCTCATCAAGAAAAATGGGAGAAGACTCAAATCAATAGAATTAGAAATGAACAAGGAGAAGTAACAACGGACACTGCAGAAATAAAAAAGATCATGAGAGATTACTACAAGCAACTCTATGCCAATAAAATGGACAATCTGGAAGAAATGGACAAATTCTTAGAAATGCACAACCTGCCAAGACTGAATCAGGAAGAAATAGAGAATATGAACAGACCAATCACAAGCACTGAAATTGAAACTGTGATTAAAAATCTTCCAACAAACAAAAGCCCAGGACCAGATGGCTTCACAGGCGAATTCTATCAAACATTTAGAGAAGAGCTAACACCTATCCTTCTCAAAATCTTCCAAAATACAGCAGAGGGATGAACACTCCCAAATTCCTTCTACGAGGCCACCATCACCTTGATACCAAAACCAGACAAGGATGTCACAAAGAAAGAAAACTACAGGCCAATATCACTGATGAACATAGATGCAAAAATCCTCAACAAAATACTAGCAAACAGAATCCAACAGCACATTAAAAGGATCATACATCATGATCAAGTGGGGTTTATTCTTGGAATGCAAGGATTCTTCGCAAATCTATCAATGTGATACACCATATTAAAAAATTGAAGGAGAAAAACCATATGATCATCTCAATAGATGCAGAGAAAGCTTTTGACAAGATTCAACACCCATTTATGATAAAAACCCTGCAGAAAGTAGGCATAGAGGGAACTTTCCTCAACATAATAAAGGCCATATATGACAAGCCCACAGCCAACATCATCCTCAGTGGTGAAAAACTGAAAGCATTTCCACTAAGATCAGGAACAAGACAAGGTTGCACACTTTCACCACTCTTATTCAACATAGTTTTGGAAGTTTTAGCCACAGCAATCAGAGAAGAAAAGGAAATAAAAGGAATCCAAATTGTAAAAGAAGAAGTAAAGCTGTCACTGTTTGCAGATGACATGATACTATACATAGAGAATCCTAAAGATGCTACCAGAAAACTACTAGAGCTAATCAATGAATTTGGTAAAGTAGCAGGATACAAAATTAATGCACAGAAATCTCTGGCATTCCTATATACTAATGAAGAAAAATCTGAAATTGAAATCAAGAAAACACTCCCATTTACTATTGCAACAAAAATAATAAAATATCTAGGAATAAACCTACCTAAGGAGAAAAAGGACCTGTATGCAGAAAATTATAAGACACTGATGAAAGAAATTAAAGATGATACAAATAGATGGAGAGATATACCATGTTCTTGGATTGGAAGAATCAACATTGTGAAAATGACTCTACTACCCAAAGCAATCTATAGATTCAATGCAATCCCTATGAAACTTCCACTGGCATTTTTCATAGAACTAGAACAAAAAATTTCGCAATTTGTATGGAAACACAAAAGACCCCGAATAGCCAAAGCAATCTTGAGAATGAAAAAAGGAGCTGGAGGAATCAGGCTCCCTGACTTCAGACTGTACTACAAATCTACAGTAATCAAGACAGTATGGTACTGGCACAAAAACAGAAAGATAGATCAATGGAACAGGATAGAAAGCCCAGAGATAAACCCACGCACATATGGACACCTTATCTTTGATAAAGGTAGCAGGAATGTACAGTGGAGAAAGGACAGCCTCTTCAATAAGTGGTGCTGGGAAAACTGTACAGATACATGTAAAAGTATGAGATTAGATCAGTCCCTAACACCATACACAAAAATAAGCTCAAAATGGTTTAAAGACCTAAATGTAAGGCCAGAAACTATCAAACTCTTAGAGGAAAACATAGGCAGGACACTCTATGACGTAAATCACAGCAAGATCCTTTCTGACCCACCTCCTAGAATAACGGAAATAAAAACAAAAATAAACAAATGGGACCTAATGAAACTTCAAAGCTTTTGCACAGCAAAGGAAACCATAAACAAGACCAAAAGACAACCCTCAGAATGGGAGAAAATATTTGCAAATGAAGCAACTGACAAAGGATTAATCTCCCAAATTTACAAGCAGCTCATGCAGCTCAATAACAAAAAAACAAACAACCCTATCCAAAAATGGGCAGAAGACCTAAATAGACATTTCTCCAAAGAAGATATACAGACTGCCAACAAACACATGAAAGAATGCTCAACATCATTAATCATTAGAGAAATGCAAATCAAAACTACAATGAGATATCATCCCACACCAGTCAGAATGGCCATCATCAAAAAATCTAGAAACAATAAATGCTGGAGAGGGTGTGGAGAAAAGGGAACACTCTTGCACTGCTGGTGGGAATGTGAATTGGTTCAGCCACTATGTAGAACAGTATGGATGTTCCTTAGAAAACTACAAATAGAACTACCATATGACCCAGCAATCCCACTACTGGGCATATACCCTGAGAAAACCAAAATTCACAAATAGTCATGTACCAAAATGTTCATTGCAGCTCTATTTACAATAGCCTGGAGATGGAAACAACCCTAGTTTCCATCATCGGATGAATGGATAAGGAAGATGTGGCACATATATACAATGGAATATTACTCAGCCATAAAAAGAAACGAAATTGAGCTATTTGTAATGAGGTGGATAGACCTAGAGTCTGTCATACAGAGTGAAGTAAGTCAGAAAGAGAAAGACAAATACCGTATGCTAACACAAAAATATGGAATTTAAGAAGAATAAAAAATGTCATGAAGAACCTAGGGGTAAGACAAGAATAAAGACACAAACCTACTGGAGAATGGACTTGAGGATATGGAGAGGGGGAAGGGTGAGCTGTGACAGGGCGAGAGAGAGTCATGGACATATACACACTAACAAACCTAAGGTAGATAGCTAGTGGGAAGCAGCCGCATGACACAGCGATATCGGCTCGGTGCTTTGTGACCACCTGGAGGGGTGGGATAGGGAGGGTGGGAGGGACGGAGACACAAGAGGGAAGAGATATGGGAACATATGTATATGTATAACTGATTCACTTTGTTATAAAGCAGAAACTAACACACCATTGTAAAGCAATTATATCCCAATAAAGATGTTAAAAAAAAATTTGAAAAAAAATTCCATTAAATTTCAAAAAGCAAAACTCAAATTTCCTTCATACCAACAAATATTTACATACATTTACACTGCATTAAGTATTGTAAGTGTTCTAGAGATGATTAAAAGTATACTAGAGGATGTGCATAGTTTACATGAAAATCTATGCCGTTTTATATAAGGGACATAAGCATCTGTGGATTCTGCTATCCACAGAGAGTCCTAGAAACAATCACCCATAGATACTGAGGGACAACTATAGATTGTTACCATCATAAATTCTAATTATACAAAAACGGTTGTGCTCTCAGGAATGCACCGTTGTCCCTTTTTTACCCAGGTTCAGACATCTCTCCTATTCTCTTCAGTAGCTCTTTCATATCTACACTAAACTACACAGATCATCAGACTGGCTTCTCACATCTGAGAGACACTGACTACCCCTGCAGTCATAGAGATGTAGCATATCTATGATCTCCTTTATACCCACTTACTTAGTGATACACATAATTTTACACCGCAAGAGTCTTGTCACTTTAGAAAAAATATATATTATACTTCCACTTATTATTTGCAAGCATGTCATTCTCCCTGTCTTAATAACAATTCAAAGTCTGAACATACTGAAAAATCAACAACTCTTGGATTCATGAGAGATGAGAATACAAGGCAAATCACTGCTCCCATGTTTGAAGATATAGACAGGTGAACATAGGGAGTCACAACTTACTGGAAACGAGACTCACAACTACAAACATCCATGGTAACTGGTGTTGGAGTAGGAAAATAGGAACTATAATTGATGAATTGTTGGAGACTCAATATGAACAATTTTGAGAGTTAAAATTCTCAGGGGCATCCTAGTCATAAAGGGGTCCCCACACTTTTGTAAGTTTTACCATGTTGAGCTCCACCAGGTTACCACAGTAAATATTAGAGGGGAAAATAAAAAACAAAGCAAAACAAAAAAACCTTGTGGGGTTTCCCTGATGGTGCAGTGGTTGAGTCTGCCTGCCAATGCAGGGGACACGGGTTCATGCTCCGGTCTGGGAAGATCATGCCACTGAGTGGCTGGGCCCATGAGCCATGGCCACTGAGCCTCCGCGTCTGGAGCCTGTGCTCCACAACGGGAGAGGCCAAAAAAAAAAAAAAAATCCTTGTGCTTCTGAAGGGAGCAGAAGAAAAGAGGCCAATTTAAAACATATTTAAAATACACCATAGTGCTCTGTTTTTCATGAGGTATTTCCTCAGGAATAATTAACCAGAGTCTAACTTGCCAAGATATTATCAGAGCCTAAATGACCTGGGGAAAGAGAAATACCCAACTAGATTCAGCTCTAGCCTTCCAAGTAAGAGAAGGAAAATACTTAACTCCAGTCAACTCTAGCCATTCTATCACACCTAAGAGGGAGAAAAAAACTGAGAAGCATTGTGAAGTTTACCTTCCAGAGTCAGGCTAATTAAAAGTTTGAGACCCAATCATAAAACTATAGACCACTTCCCCTCCTCAACACCTAACCACCACATTACTAAAGGTCTCTATATACACAAGTTGCATTTACCTGGTACATTATATCTGGATATTGAAAAATAATTACAAGGCATAAAAAGGCAAAAACACAGCTTAAGGAGACAGAGCAAGCATCAGAAACAGAAATAACAGGGATGCTGGAATAATCAGACCAAGATTTCAAAACAACTGTGATTAATAAGCTAAGGACTCTAATGGATAAAGTAGACAGCATACAACAAGAGATGGGCAATGTAAACAGAGATAAAAATCTTATTAAAGAACCAGAAAGAAATGCTAGTGGTCAAAAATACTGTAACAAAAATGAAGAATGCCTTTGATCATCTTATTAGTAGACTGGACATGGATGAGGAAAGAATCTCTGAAACTGAGAATATCTCAATAGAATTCTACAAAATTGAAAAGCAAAGAGAATAAAGACTGTAAAAAAAGTGAGAACAGAATATTTGAGAACTGTGGGACAGCTACAAAAGGTGTAACATATGTGTATAGGAATATCAATCAGGAGAAGTAAAAGAGAAAGAAAAGGAAGAAATAGTTGAAGCAAAAATGAGAATTTTCTCAAATTAAGGCCAGAAACCAAACAACAGATTGGGAAACTCAGAGAACACCAAGAAAACAACATGTAGGCATATCATTTTCAATCTACAAAAATTAAAAATAAAGATACAATCCTGAAAGAAGCCAGAGGAAAATAATACCTTATCTATAGGGGAGCAAATATAAGAATTATGTCCAACTTCTCCTTGGAAACTATGCAAATAAAAAGAGAGTGGAGGGAAATATTTAAAGTGTTCAGAGGAAAAAAAGAAAGAAGAAAACATCAACATAGAATTCTGTAATTTGCAAAATTATCCTTCAAATGTTAAAAAGGAAATAAAGTATACTCTCAAACACACAAAAATTGAGAGAATTTGTTGCCAGTAGACCTTCCTTGAAAAAAATGTTAAATATTTTTTTTTTGGAAGAAGAAAATAATTTGTGTTAGAAGCTCACATTTTAAACACTAAAGAGAATGGAGGAAAGAATAAAAAGTAAAATAAAACTTTCATTCTCTTATTCTTAATTTAACTGATAACAGTTTCTTCAATATAATATTAGCAACAATCAATTCAATTCTGCATATATATTATGTGTGTATACATATACACATATAGATATATATACATACCTACTTATGTATACAAGTATATAAGTAAAATGAATGACAACAATGATACAAGGGATGAAGTGTAAGATTATTTTGTTATTTTTAAGTACTTACACGTCCCTTGAAGAGGTAGAGTGTTATTTAAAAGTGGACTTGAAGTAGTTGTAAATGTCTATTGCAAGTGTAGGACAACATTTAAAAAGTAAAAACAAAACAAAAAACAGAAATATAACTGAAACTGATATGCCAAGAGAGGAAAGAAAATGGAATGATATAAAATGCTTAATTAAAAAGACAAAAGGCAGAGTTTTTTCAAGATGGTGGAGGAGTAGGAGAACGTGGAGTTTATCTCTCTTCACAAATGCATCAAGAATATACCTACTGATGGAACACTTCTCACAGAGCACCAGCTGAACACTAGCAGAAGACCTTGGACACCAGAAAGGACAGGAAAGATCCCCATGTAACCAGGTAAGATGAAAGAAAGAACAAGGGAAAAAGAAGAGGAGAGGAAGCAAGACAGGACCTGTGCCCCTGTGGGAGGAGCTGAGGAAGAGGTGAAGTTCCTGCAACTGGGGAAGCCCCTTCACCAATGCGGAAATCACTTGGGACAGAAGGGGAGCATCTGAGGCTGTTGGATGAGGGTGAAACAGCTGGTCTGGGGCAGACAGGAAAGAGTATGACCTACACAGATGGTCTGTGCCATGGCTCTGTACATCTCAGACTGGGACATGTGTCAACTGGTGTGCACGAAGGCAGGGAGCTGGAATGTGGGGATTGGAGAGCAAACCTGGGGAGAACACTGCAATTGGCTGCACGGAGACAGCCTGAGGGAATGGGAGAGAGGTAATCCACAACCAGGAAGGCTTATGGAGGAAACCCAGACTGCCACAGAAGCAAGGCACTACTGTTCAGTGATGTGCATGGGTAGAGCCACCATTGCAGCCTCTATCTCTCCACATGCCAGTCCCTGCCCGTCTAGGCACTAGGAAAGGGCCCCACCAAGGCTAGTTCTCGTGCATCTGCTGCCAGACACTAGGAAAAGCCCCTACCGGGACTGGCCTTCTTGTTCCTGCTGCCAAGACCTAGGAAAGGTCCAAGCCAAGGCTGGCACACATGTGCCTGTCACTAGGCACTAGGAAAAGCCCCTACTGGGGCTGGCCTTCTTATGCCCGCTGCCGGGCACTAGGAAAGGTCACTTCCAGGGCTGATCCTCTCACAACAGGTGCCAGGCTCTAGGAAAGACTCCCACTAGGGCTGGATCTCTCATACCTGTGGCCACAGGCTTCCCCACACACCTCCTTACCAGCAGTGCTGGATCTCTCATAGCTGCCAAACCCCACACCATGAACCTGTAACCACTGGAGCTACCATGACCCTGGCAGCCATGCCCACTCTGCACCCTGTCCTAACTGGGGCAGATCCGAGTGCTCCAGGGAAGCCTTGGGAGTAGATCCCTGAGGGTGGCCCACATGCAGAGGTGGGGCTAAAACCACAGCAGAGCCCCAGGGGCAGACAACTAAGGAAGAAGAATGAAAATCTATCTGTGCAGCTGCAAAAGCTGCAGATTAAATCCCCGTGACTGGCTTGGTAAACCCTGCATAAGTGGAATATCTGAATGGACAACGAGTGTTCCCACAATTGAGACTCATCTATGGGGACAAGTACATGAGAGTGTTGGGCCAGGTCAGAATCTGAGCTGCCTCCAGTGTCCACAGCACGTCCAGAGACCTACCTAGAGGTATTGGAGGGCCTCCTGGGGAGGTGGAGGTTGGCTGTGACTCACTGTGGGGGCAAGGACACTGACACTCCAGGAAAATATTATTATTACTTTTTAATGTTTTTTTCTTCTGTTTTATTATTTTTTTATTTTTTTAATTAAAAAACTTTAAATATATTTTTCTTTCTATTTTTTTTTCTTTTTCTATTTTTACTTCACTTTTTGCTGTTTTGTGTTTTTTGCTTGTTTTGTTATGGTTTGTTTTTAATTATTTTTATTGTTTTAGTGTTTGCTTTATGTGTTCTATGCTTATTTTAATTTGCATTCAGCTTTTGTTTTGTTTCTGTTTTTTTTTTTTAAATTTAGTTTATAATTGTTTGATTTCATTTCTGAGTACTTTTATTTGTCTGCTTATTACCTTGTTTTTTTTTCTTTGTTTTTGCTTGGTTTTTTGTATGTGTGTGTGTTTCTTTGTTAGTTTTTGTTTTGTTTGTTTGGTTTTGCTTTTAACATTTATCTTGAGTTTTACTGTTCTGTTCATTTGTTTTCTTTTTTTCCTTTTTTAAACTGTTGTTACTGTTTGTTTGTTTTTGTGTTTGCTCTTTGTCTTTGGTTGTATTAGTCTGTTTGTTTTCTCCCCCCTCCTTACTTTTCTTATTTATTTATTTATTTTTGCCATACCATGCGACTTGTGAGGTTTTTGTTCCACAGCCAGGGATCAGGCCTCAGCCACTGGGGTTGGAGTGCCAAGTCCAGGATGCTGGAACACCAGAGAATTCCTGGCCCCAGGGAATATTAATTGGCAAGAGTTGTCCAGGATGTCTCCATCTCAACTCCAGGACCTGGCCTCACCCAACTGCCTGTAGGCTCCAGTGCTGGATGCCTCATGCCAAACAACAAGCAGGACAGGAACACAAACTCACCCATCAGCAGACAGGCCACCTAAAGACATACTAAGCTCACAGACACTCTAAAACACACCAGCTGACATGGCACTACCCATGAGAAGGACTGCACCCACAAGAGCAGAGGCACCAGCCTCCCTCCTACCAGAGACCCACTGGACCACCTCACCTACCAGGGATAGATACCAGAAGCAAGAGGAAAAATAACCCTGCAGCCTGCAGAAAGAAGACCTCAAACACAATAAGTTAGAAAAATGAGAACAATGAAATATGTTGCAGATGAAGGAGCAAGGTAAAAATGCACAAGACCAAATAAATGAATAGGAAATAGGCAATCTACCTGGAAAAGAATTCAGAGTAATGTCTGTAAAGATGATACAAAATCTCAGAAACAGAATGGAGCCACAGAATGGATTGAGAAAATACAAAAAATGTTTGACAAAGACCTAGAAGAACTAAAAAACAAAGAAGCAGTGATGAACAACACAACAACTGAAAGGAAAAATACACTAGAAGGAATCAATAGCAGGATAACAGAGGCAGAAGAACATATAAGTGAGCAAGAAGACAGAATGGTGGAAATAACTGCTGCAGAGAAGAATAAAGAAAAAAAAGAAAAGAAATGAGGACAGTTTCAGAGACCTCTGGGACAAAAATAAGTTCACCAACATTCAAATTATAGGGGTCCCAGCAGAAGAACAGAAAGAGAAAGGGTCTGAAAATATTTGAAGAGATTATAGTTGAAAAATTCCCTAACATGGGGAAGGAAATAGCCACCCAAGTAAGGAAGTGCAGGGAGTGCCATACAGAATAAACCCAAGGAGAAACATGCTGAGACACATATTAATCTAACTAACAAAAACTAAATACAAAGAAAAAATATTAAAAGTAGCAAGGGAAAAGCAACAAATAGCATGCAAAGGAATACCCATAAGGCTATCAGCTGATTTTTAAGCAGGAACTCTGCAGGCAAGAATGGAGTGGCAGGATATATTTAAAGTGATAAAAGGGAAAAACCAACAAACAAGATAACTCTATCCTTCAAGGATCTCATTCAGATTTGACAGAGAGATCAAAAGCTTTACAAACAAGCAAAAGCTAAGAAGATTCCACACTACCCAACCAGCTTTACAACAAATACTAAAGGAACTTCTCTAGGCGAGAAACATAAGAGAAGAAAAAGGACCTACAAAAACAAACCCAAAACAATGAAGAAAATGGGAATAGGAACATACGTATTGATAATTACCTTAAAGGTAAATGGATTAAATGCTCCAACCAAAAGACACAGACTGGCTGAATGGATACAAAATTAAAAGATCCATATATATGCTGTCTAGAAGAGACCCACTTCAGACCTAGGGGCACATACAGACTAAAAGTGAGGGGATGGAAAATGGTATTCCATGTAAATGGAAGTCAAAAGAAAGCTGGAGTAGCAATACTCATATCAGATAAAATAGACTTTAAAAATAAAGACCGTTAAAAGAGGCAAGGAAGGACACTATATAATGAACAAGGATCAATCCAAGAAGAAGATATAACAATTGTAAATATTTATGTACACAACATAGGAGCACCACAATACATAAAGCAAATGTTAACAGCCATAAAAGGGGAAATTGACAAGAACACAAAAATAGTGGGGAACTTTAGCACCCCATTTACACCAATGGACAGATCATCCAGACAGAAAATTAGTAAGGAAACACAAGCCTTAAATGACACATTAGACCAGATAGATTTAATTGATATTTATAAGACATTCCATCCAAAAGAAGCAGAATACAATTTCTTTTCAAGTGCACATGGAACATTCTCTAGGACAGATCACATCTTGGGTCATGAATCAAGCCTTGGTAAATTTAAGAAATTGAAATTGTATCAAGCATCTTTTCCAGCCACAACACTGTGAGATTAGAAATCAATTACAGAAAAAAAAAAAAAAAAAAAAAACAACTGCAAAAAACACAAATACATGGAGGCTAAACAATATGCAACTAAATATCCAAGAGATCTGAAGAAATCAAAGAGGAAATATTAAAAAATGCCTAGAAACAAATGACAAGGAAAACGCAACAACCCAAAACCTATGGGATGCAGCAAAAGCAGTTCTAAGAGGAAAGTTTACGCCAATACAATCCTTCCTCAGGAAACAAGAAAAATCTCAAATAAACAACCTAATCTTACACCTAAATCAACTAGAGAAAAAACAAACAAACAAAAAAACCCCAAAGTTAGTAGAAGCAAAGAAATCATAAAAATCAGACAAAGCAGAAATAATGAAATAGAAATGAAGAAAACAATAGCAAAGATCAATAAAACTAAAAGGTAGTTCTTAGAGAAGATAAGAAAGATTGATAAAACTTTAGTGAAACTCATCAAGAAAAAGAGGGAGAGGACTTAAATCAAGAAAATTAGAAATGAAAAGGGAGAATTTACAACAGACACTGAAAAAAAACAAAGCATTATAAGAAACTACTAAAAGCAACTATATGCAATAAAATGGACAACCTGGAAGAAATGGACAAATTCTCAGAAAAGTACAACCTTCCAAGACCGAACCAGGAAGAAATAGAAAATATGAACAGACCAATCACAAGCACTGAAATTGAAACTGTGATTAAAAATCTTCCAACAAACAGAAGTCCAGGACCAGATGACCTCACAAGTGAATTCTATCAAACATGTAGGGAAGAACTAACAACTATCCTTTTCAAACTCCTCCAAAAAATTGCAGAGAGAGCAACACTCCAAACTCATTCTACAAGGCCACCATCACAATGATACCAAAACCAGACAAAGATATCACAAAGAAAGAAAAGTATAGGCCAATATCTCTGATGAACATAGACGCAAAAATCCTGAACCAAATACTAGCAAACTAAATCCAACAAAACATTAAAAGCACCATATGCCATGATCAAGTGGGATTTATCCCAGTGATGCAAGGATTCTTCAATATATGCAAATCAATTAATGTGATACATAATATTAACAAGTTGAAGAATAAAAACCGTATGATCATCCCAACAGATGCAGAAAAAGCTTTTGACAAAATTCAACATGCATTTATAATAAAAACTCTCCAGAAAGTGGGCATAGAGGGAAGCTACCTCACCATAATAAAGGCCATATATGACAAACCCACAGCAAACATCATTCTCAATGGTGAAAAACTGAAAGCATTTCCTGTAAGATCAGGAACAAGAAAAGGCTATCCACTCTTGCCACTATTATTCAACATAGTTTTGGAATTCCTAGCCACAGCAATCAGAGAAGAAAAAGAAATAAAAGGAATCCAAATTGGAAAAGAAGTGAAACTGTCACTGTTTGCAGATGACTTGATACCCTACACAGAAAATCCTAAAATGCCACCAGAAAACTACTAGAGCTAATCAATGAATTTAATAAAGTCTCAGGATACAAAATTAATACACAGAATTCTCTTTCATTCCTACACACTAAAAATGAAAAATCAGAAAGAGAAAGTAAGGAAACAATCCCATTCACCATTGCAAAGAAAGTATTAAATACTTAGGAATAAACTACCTAAGGAGGCAAAACCTGTATGCAGAAAACTATATGATGCTGATGAAAGTAATCAAAGATGACACAAACAGATGGAGAGATATACCATGTTCTTGGATTGGAAGAATCAATATTGTGAAAATGACTATAATACCCAAAGCAATCTACAAATTCAATTCAATATGTACATTGTATCTGTATCAAATTACCAATGACTTTTTTCACAGAACTACAACAGAAAATTTTAAAATTTTTATGGAAACAAAAAGGACCCCAAACAGCTAAAGCAATGCTGAGAATGAAAAACAGAGCTGGAGGAATCAGGCACCCTAACTTCAGACTATATTACAAAGCTACAGTAATCAAGACAGTATGGTACTGTCACACAAAAAAGAAATATAGATCAGTGGAACAGGATAGAAAGCTCAGAGGTAAACCCACACACATATGGTCATCTAATCTATGACAAAAAAGTCAAGAACATACAATGGAGAATAGACAGGCTCTTCAATAAGTGGTCCTGGGAAAACTGGACAGCCTCATGTAAAAAAAATGAAATCAGAACACTCCCTAACACTGTACTCAAAAATAAACTAAAAATGATTAAAGACCTAAAGCTAAGGCCAGACACTATAAAACTCTTAGAGGAAAACATAGGTAGAACCCTCTTTGATATAAACCACAGCAGGATCTTTTTTGACCCATCTCCTAGAGTAATGAAAATAAAAACAAAACTTAACATATAGGACCCAATGAAACTTAAAAGATTTTGAACAACAAAGGAAACCATAAACAAGATGAAAAGACAACCCTCAGATGGGAGAAAATATTTACAAACAATGCAACTGACAAAAGATTAATCTCCAAAATATACAAATAACACATACAGCTCAAGATCAGAAAATCAAACAACCCAATCAAAAAATTGGCAGACAATCTAAATAGACATTTCTCCAAAGAAGACATACAGATGGCCAAAAAGCACATGAAAAGATGCTCACCTTTGCTGATTACTAGAGAAACGCAAATCAAAACTACAATGAGGTATCACCTCACTCCAGTCAGAATGGCCATCATTAAAAATACTACAAATAATAAATGCTGGAGAGGGTGTGGAGAAAATGTAACCCTCTTGCACTGTTGGTGGGAATGTAAATTGATACAGCCACTATGGAGAACAGTATGGAGGTTCCTTAAAAATACTAAGCATAGGTCTATCACATGATCCAGCAATCCCACTACTGGGCATATACCCAGAGAAACCATATTTCAAAAAGACATATGCACCTCAATGTTCATTGCAGCACTATTTACAATAGCCAGGTAATGGAAGAAACCTAAATGTCCATCAACAGAGTAATGGATAAAGATGATGTGATACATATGGAATATTACTATGCCATAAAAAGGGATGAAATTGGGTCATTTGTAAGACATAGATGGAACTAAAGACTGTCACACAGAATGAAATAAGTCAGAAAGAGGAAAACAAATCTCATATAATAACACATATATGTGGAATCTAGCAAAATTGTATAGATGATCTTATTTGCAAACGAAATAGAGACACAGATGTAGAGGACAAACGTATGGACACCAAGTTGGGAAAGGAGGTTTGGGATGAATTGGGAGATTGGGATTGACATATATACACTATTAGTACTATGTATAAAATAGATAACTAATGAGAACCTACTGTATAGCACAGGGAACTCTACTCAATGCTCTGTGGTGATGTAAATGGGAAGGAAGTCCAAAAAAGAGGGGATATATGTATACTTATAACTGATTCACTTTGCTGTATACTATTAACTAACACAACATTGTAAAGCAACTATACTCCAATAAAAATTAATTTAAAAATGACAAAAGGCAAAATAAAAGAAACAGAGAAGTAGGGCAAAAAAATTGTAAAACAGTAACAAATGTGGTGAATATGAATTCAAATATCTAAATAATCATTTAGAATGTCAACTATTTAAAGACCAATTAACAGGCAGAGGTTGCTGGAGTGGATCCAGAAACAAGATCCACTTTGTGTATAAAGAAATATAAAGATTAAATGCAAAAGGATGAAGTATAATATATAATGTTAAAAGTAGTCAAAATAAAGCAGGAGGAGCTATATTAAATTCTGACAGAATGGACCTTAAAGCAAGGAAATTTCTCAGGGATCAAGTAGGGAATTACTTAAGGATAATTGTACCAGTTAAGCAAGAAACAACAATTCTTAGTGTGCAAATACCTAACAACAGAGCCTCAAACTATGGGAGGCATAAACTGGTGGAAATTCCAGGAGAAATAGATGAATCCATTACAGCACAATACACATTCCTCTCCATCTCACATGGAATGTTCATCAAAATGACCACATTCTGGACCACAAAACATAACTTACTTATTAAAAAAAAAATTGTATAAGGTCTGCTATGAAAATACAATGTAATTAAACTAGAAATCAATAACCAAAATGTAAAAGGAAAATATTGAAAATTGTGGAGATTAAATAAATTAAATTTAATAATTAATTAAATTTTAAGATAAAGTTTTAAATATTTTGAATTAAATTGAATAACAATAGGGGCCTGGATCAAGATAGCAGAGTAGGAAGATCCTAAGTTTACCCCCTCCCACAGATACAGCAAAACTAACACAGCAAATAGAAAAACTATCTCTGAGAACAACCAGAAGAGCAGCAAAACAGATTTTCTACAACAAATGATATAAAGAAAATACCACACTGAAAAACATAAAAGACAAGAGATATCATCTATCTAAAATCCATACTGCCTGTGTAGGACCAACAAGTGAGAGGGAGAATAGAACCACAGAACTCCCCTGGAGGAGTGAGGGAAGTTGGGCTCCCCAATATTGAGTACCTGATCCAGAAAAACAAGCACGTATAATGTCTGGCTTTGAAAACCAGTGGGGTTTACATCTGGGAGAGCCTCAGTGGCATAGTGAGACTCTCTTATGAAAGGCTTATGCAAAACTCACTATATATGAGTTCCAGTACAGAGGCAGCAAGTTGAAAAGTACCTGGGTCCTATAAGGAGGAGATTCATTGCCTGGACCTAGTGGAACATTCTCAAGGAATAGAAGCACTGATGGGTCCTCGTTTTTGTTTTTGTTTTTGTTTTAATCTCTCCTTCCTCCTATCTGATCCATTGATGCCATTTCTATCACTCCATAAAACTGGCTAAAATATTGCAACCCACCCCAAAGTCCCTATGAGGACCAGACCCACCCACTCCACCTCTCTGGTTGATCTCACCAAAATGGCTTTACCCACCCCATACATCAGTCAGCCCTGACACAAACAAGCATTCCTCGAAAGTGACTCCCATTCCAAGGATCTAACCCTGTCCCTGACCATCAACAGATGGAAAGTGAAGTGATAAAGAAAGATATTCCATGCAAATGAAAACAAAGAAAACCTGGGGTAGAAATATTTATTTGAGACAAAATGGACTTTAAAACAAAGACTGTAAAAAGAGAGAAAGAAAGGAATCATAAAATTATAAAGGGATCAATCCAACAAGAGAATATAACAGTTGCAAATATCTATGTACCCAACAGAAATACATAAAGAAAATATTAACAGGTATAAAGGAAGATATTGACAGTAAGGCAATAAAAGTTGCTGACATTACACCTATTATATCAATACATAAATCATCCAGGCATAAAATCAATACAAAATTATCAAATGTAAATGATACATTAGACCAGATGTAATAGATATATATAGAACAGTACACTGAGAAACAGTAGAATACACATTCTTTTAAAGTGCACATGGAATATTCTCCAATATAGATCTTATGCTAGGCCACAAAACAAGTCTCAGTAAGTTTAAGAAGTTTGAAATCATACAAAGCATCTTTTCTGACCACAAAAGTTAAAACTAGAAATAAATTACAAGAAAACTAGAATAGAAACACAGGGAGGTTAAACATACTACTAAACAAAAAAATAGTCAATGAAGAAATCAAAGAGGAAATCAAAAAAATACTTTGAGATAAATGAAACTGGAAACACAGTATTCCAAAGTCTATGGGATACAGCAAAAGTAGTATTAAAAGGGATGTTTACAGTGATACAGATCTACTTTAGAAAACAAGAAAAATATCAAATAAAAAATCTAAACTTACACCAAATGTAAGTAGAAAAATAAGAACAAAAAAGCCCAAAGTTAGTACATGTAAGGAAATAATAGATGAGAGTGGAAATATATAAAAGAGACTAAAAAGTATACAATAGAAAAATTCTAGAAAACTGAAGACTGTTTCTTTGAAAAGATAAACAAAATTAATAAAACTTCAGTCAGATTTATCAATAAAAAGATGTCTCAAACAAATAAACTTTGAAATTAAAAGGACAAGTTACAACTGACACCACAGAAACACAAAGCATCATAAGAAGTTACTATGAACGATTATATGCCAAAAAATTGGGCAACCTAGAAGAAATGGATAAGCTCTTAGAAGCCATCTTCGAAGACTGAATTATGAACAGTTAGAAAATATGAACAAAGCGAGTAGAATCAGTAAAAAAAAAAAAAAAAAAAAAAAAAAAAAAAAAAAAAAAAAAAAAAATCTCCCAACAAACAAAAGACTAGGGCAAGATTGCTTCACAAGTGAATTCTACTACACATTTAAAGAAGAGTTAAATGTTAGAGTTAAATGAGTTAAATGTAAAGATTTGCCTATCCTTAAATTATTCCAAAAACTTAAAGAGAAAGGAATGCTTACAAACTCATTCTATGAGGCCAGCATTACCCTATACCAAAGCCAGATAAAGCCATTACAGAAAAAGGAAATTACAGGCCATTATCCCTGATAAACATAAATGCAAAAATCCTCAACAAAATATTAGCAAATTGAATTCAACAATAGTTTATAAGGATCATATACCATGCCTAAGTGGGATTTATTCCAGATAGCAGTACTCCCAGATTGATTCACATACTGTATGTAATTCCTATCAAAGTCCCATTTGCCTATTTTTAATAAATGTACAAGGAACCCTTAAAAGCCAATGCCATCTTGAAATAGAACAGAGTTGGAGAACTCACACTTAATTTCAAAATTTACTCCAAAGCTACAATAATCAAAACTGTGTGTGGCCAGTGTAAAGATAGACATATTGATCAATGGAATAGAATTCAGACTTTAGACATGAACTCATAGATTTCTGGTCAATTGCTTTTTGTCTAGGGTGCCAAAACTATTCAACTGGGCTGGTCTTTGCAGCAATGGCAATGTAACAACTGGATATTTGCATGCAAAGTAATGAAGACAGAATCCTACTTTATACCACATTTAAAAGGTAAGTCAAAATAGATCAAGTATCGAAATGTAAGGGCTAGAACTATAAAGTTCTTTGACATGAATATAGATATAAATAAATCTTCATGACCTTGGAATAGGTACTTTTTTTTTTTGGTACTTGTTTTTAAAATATGAAAACAAAAGCATAAGCAATAATAAAAATTGGTAAACTGAAGTTCCTCACAATTAAAAATTTTCCATGTCAAAGTACATTATCAAGAAAGAAGATGGGGGCTTCCCTGGTGGTGCAGTGGTTGTGAGTCCGCCTGCCGATGCAGGGGACACGGGTTCGTGCCCCAATCTGGGAGGATCCCACATGCTGCAGAGCGGCTGGGCCCGTGAGCCATGACCACTGAGCCTGCACGTCTGGAGCCTGTGCTCCACAGTGGGAAAGGTCACGACAGTGAGAGGCCCGTATACCACACACACACACACACACACACACACACACACAAAAAAGAGGATGGACCTCCTAATAAGAAAAACTATTTAAAAATATTTTAACAGGTAAGAGTTTAGTATCTAGGATGTATAATGAATCCTTAAAACTCAGTAATAAAAACATCAGTAACTCATTTAATAAATGGACATAAAACTTTTCTTCAAAGAAGATATACAAATGGTCAGTAAATGTGTGAAGAAATGCTCAATATCATTACTACCGGGGAAATGCAATAAAAACCACAATAAGATACCACTTCACATCCAATAGTTTGCCTATAATAATATTTAAAATATTATTTTAAATAAAAATAAGAAATAGAGAAAAAAATAGTATTGGAGAGGATATAGAGAAATTGTAATCTTCATCTACAGATTATAGGAATGTAAAATGGTGCAGCCATTTTGAAAAATAGTTTGGCTATTCCTCACATAATTAAACATAGAGTAACCATATGACCCAACATGTTCACTCCAAGATATATATCAAAGAGAAGTGAAAACATGTTTATACAAAAAATTGTGCATGAATTTCATAGAAACATTACTACTACAAGCAGAAAAATCAAAATGTCTATCAACTGATGAAAGTATAAACAAGTCTAGTATATCCATACAATAGAATATTTACCCTTAAAAAGAAATTAAGTAATGATACATATAACAGCATGAATGCACCTTCAAAACATTATGCTAACTGAAAGAAGCCAGACACAAAAGGCCACACATGGTATGACTGCATTTATATAAAATGTCCAGAACAGGAAAAACCACAGAGACAAAAAATAGACTAGAGGTTTCCAATTGACAGAGGAAGGAGAGAATTGCAAGTGACTGTTAACAGGTCTGGGGTTTCTTTTTGGGGTTGTGGAAATGTTCTTGAATTTGGTAGTGATGATGGTTGTGCAACTCTGTGAACATACAAAAATCACTAAATTGTACACTTGAAAATTGTTAAATTGGTGAATTTTATGTCATGAGAATTTTATCTCAAAAAATTCTTATACAGAGGAAATTATTTAAAAATAAAGGTGAGGGCTTCCCTGGTGGCGCAGTGGTTGGGAGTCCACATGCCGATGCAGGGGACGCGGGTTCATGCCCCGGTCTGGGAGGATCCCACGTGCCACAGAGTGTCTGGGCCCGTGGGCCATGGCCGCTGGGCCTGTGCATCCAGAGCCTGTGCTCTGCGACAGGAGAGGCCACAGCAGTGAGAGGCCTGTGTACCGCAAAAAAATAAATAAAATAAATAAAATAAAATAAATAAAGGTGAAACAAATAGGTTTTCTAAAACAAAAGATGAGAAAATCCACTGTCAGTAGACATTCTCTATAAGAATTACTAGAGGAGGTCTTCAGACTGTAAGAAAATAACCTCAGATAGAAACATTAAACTATAGAAAGAAAAGAAGTCAGTGTCATGGATAAATATGTGAACAAATATGAAAGATATTGACTATTAAAAACAAATACAATAAAACATCTTGTGAGATGTAGAAGTAATGTAGAAATAAAATAATTGACCAAAAGACAAATAACCAAAGCCAAGATTGGAGCTTTAAAAATGCAATTAATTTTTAAAACTGTTTTAAAGTTCTTACTTTTGGGGAAAACAATTTAAGTACTAACCGAAGACAGACTATAGTAAGTCAAGATGCATATTCAAATACCTGGTGTGACCAATTAGGAACCATACAAAAATACAAAATTTAAAATGTGATTTAAAACTAACTGGAGAATTAAAAATGGTTAATTATGCCAAAAGAATAGAATAAAACAGAATTAAAGAATAACTAATAGGGCCTCCCTAGTGGTGCAGTGGTTGAGAGTCTGCCTGTCGATGCAGGGGATACAGGTTCATGCCCCAGTCTGGGAAGATCCCACATGCCACGGAGCGGCTGGGCCCGTGAGCCATGGCTGCTAAGCCTGTACATCCAGAGCCTGTGCTCCACAACGGGAGAGGCCACAACAGTGAGAGGTCTGTGTACCACAAAAAAAAAAAAAAAAAAGAATAAATAATAGGCAACAGAAGATAAATAGAAACATGAAAGACATAAGCCAAACTACATCAGAAATTAAATTACATGTAAATGGAATAAACACTCCAATTGAAGGCAAAGATTATCAATTGTAATAAAATAACAATGCATCTCTATGTTATTTGCATCTGAAATATTTCCAATATAAAGATACAAAATGATGAAATGTAAAAATATGGAGGAACATACACCATAGAAATACTAATCCTAAAATATTTGTGTAGGTCCCTTAAAATCAGGCAAATTAAATCTTAAGGCAAGACATACTACTAAACAAAAATAATGCTTTATTGTGACTTTTGTCAATTCAATTAGATGGTGAAGCAGTTCTAAATTTGTATGTACCTAAAAAAGTTTCAAAATCTAGAAGTCAAAATTTTACAAAATTAACAGGGAATAAATAGGCAAATCAGAGTTGATATTAACACACTTCTCTCAGTAACTAATAAGGACATTTTTCTTTAGATAACCTATAACATGTGTATTATAGTTTATATAGGGATTAGTCATAGTGAATTTGAATCCCCAGTACCTTGAAAATATTAGAGCCTATTACATATAATTGTTGGGAATATCAAATAAGTATGCTAGGCAGATTTCTAAGATAGTCCCATGATAGCACCCTGGTATTATACCCCTTATAATCCATAAGTGTGAGTGGGGTCTGTGACTTGCTTCTAATCAATAGAATATAGTGACAGTAATGGATGCCCCTCTTTGATTAAGCTATTTTTATGTCAGAGGAAAATGTGACATTACTCCCTTGATTAGGTTATATTTTAAGACAATGGTGATGGGATGTTTCTAGCATTATTGTTATATCAGACTCTATCTTAGAAAACAGAATTCAAGGTATTCTTTCTGTCTTAGAGGGAGTAAGTTTCTATGTCATGAGAAGGTCATATGGCAAAGAGCTGTATGTTCATCCTCAGGAACTGAGAAAGCCCTCCATCTGAAATCCAGCAAGAAAACCTGTACTCGTCCCTACAACTATAGGGAAATGAATTCTGTCAATAATCTGTAGGAGTTTGGAAGGGTATCATTCCCCAGTCAACACTCTAAGTGAAAACACAACCCAATAAATACATAGCCTTCTGTAACCCTCAGTAGCAAACCCAGATAAGCTCTGCCCCAACTTCTGACCTTCAAAAACTGAAAGATAAAAAATGTTTGTTTTTTTCAGTCTTAAGCTGCTGAATGTGTGCTAATTTGTTAGCTGTAATAGAAAATGGGTACAATTTAATTACTCTAGAAAATGTATTTCCTTATCCTGACTGGTAGGTAGGCACTCAATGTCATTTTAATTGTGTCTTATCTTCTGTTTCTCACTATATACAATTATTATATCTTAAACATAAATAACACAATATAAGCCTTCCAGTTGAAAAATGCACATCACATCTATATAGCAAGATGGGTAGTCATATACCTAAAAATGAAAGAAGAGTGAGAAGGGACAAATAAATCAGGAAAAACAAATACATTAATAATTTTGAATTTTCTTTAAAAAATCTATCACTACCTCACAAATTTTATGATTCATGCACTTGAAGAATATAGTGAAATGTTATTCTCTTCCTAGGTTATGAAGAACCTGATGACTTTTCTGAGCTCATTTTCTGTCCCTTTAAAATAGCCTCCCTTGCTCTTACCATACTAGCTTCATTTTCGCACCTTGAACATGTTAATCGTGTTCTCTACTCAGGGCTTTTGTATCCCCTCTGGTTGGAATTTTTTTTTTGTTGCTAGCTTCATGGCATTCAAATCTCAGCTTAAGTTACTATCTCAAAATGGCTTTCTCCTTTTCTTATTCAAAATAGTCCTAAAATCACCATCTATCATTCTCTGTTTCATCTCTGCCTAAATATTTTTAGTGATTTTTAAATTTTTTTTAATTTTATTATTATTATTTTTTTGCGGTACATGGGCTTCTCACTGTTGTGACCTCTCCCATTGTGGAGAACAGGCTCCGGACGCACAGGCTCAGTGGCCATGGCTCATGGGCCCAGCTGCTCCGCGGCATGTGGGATCTTCCCAGACCGGGCCACGAGCCCGTGTCCCCTGCATCAGCAGGTGGACTCTCAACCACTGTGCCACCAGGGAAGCCCTTTTTTTTATTTTTGAGAGTTTTTTTTTTCCATAATCCCCTAATGAAATTTACATTGAAAGAGTAGGAACATTCTCTGTCTCATTTCTCACTATACCCCAGTACCTAGAATATATCATGACCCATAATAGGTGCTCAGTAAATACCATAAGAATTGGTGAATTTAAAAGAAAAACTACTAGATTTTTATTCTTCCTTTGAACTAGGCCCTTCTTAGCCTAGTTTGAAAAGACAATTCTATATTCAGATTTATCAGTGTTTTCCATTATACTGTATTTTGTTCTATAACTGAATTTTCATGCTGTCTTTGTTATTAATAATTTTAAAGTAGCACTCAGAAAAATATTACTGCATTTAAAGTTTGTTTTTTAAACTCTAATAATATGTTTACGAATACTATGTATACTGCTCAAAAAGTGACTTCAAATTTATTAGACCAGGACCCAATTTTGAGAGAGTTGACAAAGAAATAGGTGAGTTTGATTCTACTATAGTTTAAAATATCTTTCTTGTTATTTGACTGTTGCTCATAGAGTGTTTTCATTTATTGCATTCATTTCTAACATCATGTAAGCTCTGGTACTGAATTAATTATTTGTTCTTTTATTTATCCCAGTGAATTTTATGTGATTATAAAAGATTAATTTGATCTTGTTCAAGTAAATTATGATTTTCCACAGGGTTATCTTTTAAATTATGTCCTCTATGTTATTTGCATATTTGTATTAGAATTATTTTTAGGACATGAGTTATGAATTATTACTGTTTCATGTATTAAAAAATTTTATCTGTGCCACACTGAAGATGTAAATATAAATTCCTATCATGAACTATATTCAAATATGATTTTTATAAACACCTAAAGATTGAAATTATATTTAAATTAACGTGAATGCTCTCCTAGCATCCAAGAACACAAGCACTCTTTTTTGACTTAGTTTTGTGATAACACAAAGAAAAGGCCTAATAATTGATAGAACTTATCTTTCTGTCCATTTTGACATACTTATATTAATAGACTAATAATATTTGACATGGACCAATGATAATGCATGCATTTGCAACATTCTGAAATAATAGAACAATCATTTATTAGATTTTGAAGTTTCAAAGTATTTAAATTACTGTGCCACACCACAGTATATCATATGGCCCATGAATACTACTTTCCTATGAAACATTGCTAAAATTTCAGGAAAAGAGATATTCTTATCTCTCTATTCCCAGGACATGGATCTTGTTTGGATCATGCCCCATACCCAGTGAGGGAAAAGAAGTTAAAGCAGCTGACCTGTGACCTATTTATTTCTCAATACTGTGGCTTCAGAGAGAGGACTAGGAGAGGTTTGATCTCAATTTTTATAAACATGATCACTGGAACTTCTGAAAAGTAGACCAATGATATGTACAAGAAAGTATGCTTTCCTATGTAATGCTTTTAGTACTGGTTTAACATTGGTTATTTCAAACAAACCTAGAAAATATTGATTTGTGAGATATGATTCCCTATAAAATGTCACATAATCTATGCTACTATTTGACGTACAAAATGGAGATATTTTATAAACATTCCATGACAATACTCTCGTATAGAGACCTGTGTTTGGTTTAAGAACAAGAGACCTTGGGAGCTGCCTTCACTATCCCAGACATTCTCTCTGCTTTTCCTCTGTTTCTTAATTGCTTATCTTCATGAAATTATTAGTAAAACTTGATATTGAGTAAGATATTTGACTCATGTGATTCTGAGTTTATAATACTATTGAGTTTGTCAGCTCACCCAGTTTCTACTCCTAGGAACGTTGACAAGAACCCAGAGGAATCAAGTTGTGGTACCATAGCAGTCATAATCTCAGGATAGTCTCATCTATATCTGTCTATTCCAAGGGGAAAATAAGGTAGAGACATAAAAACCCAGATCACCTCACAATAGCCTTTCTTCTTTCTGCCTTTGCTCACTCCCTCAATTTCTTTCCTTCCTTCTTTCCTACAAATTTTACAGTTGTAGCTGTTTATTAGTAAGTAACATGAAAAAGGCCACATCAGAAACATTCTCATAATCAAATTACTCCCCAGAAAAATGCCTACAACTTGTATGTAACCTACTTTGAGTATCTTACACACAGGCATGTGCGCATGCACTCTCTCTCTCTCTCTCTCTCTCTCTCACACACACACACACACACACACACACACACACACACACACAGTAAATATGTGGCTTCGTTTATGTAAATAGGATCATAGTCTATATTTTGTATTTATGACTTGCTATTTTTCACAATGCATTTAACAAAATGTATCAGAAATTTATTTCTCCCTTTAAATTCTCATTTTCTTTTTCTCACTAACACTTTTTCCCTCACAACTTGTCATTGGGCATAATATTCCATAGAACACTGTAATGCTGGACCTTCTTTTATTTAATAATGCCCAAATTATTAAAATAGAAGATTGTTTCCAGTTTTCCTGTGTAACAAAAAACTGCTACAATGAACATTACTGTAAATATAAACCAGTCCTTATAACAGAAGATATTATCATAATGATAATTTTTATGTTTATTCGCAAATTAATATCTACTTTTGTTGAAATTTCCTTCTCCTTAATTCCTACTCTATTCTCTATGTAATTTATATCATTAGTAGCCATTTTTTATTTTTTTAGTTTATATATTTTCCCATTTGTCATGGGATTATTTTATTTATTGAATGGTAGCACAGTAATCCATTTCTTGTTTTTTTATTCTTTAATTTTTATTGAAGTACATTTGATTTACAATATTATGTTTGTTTCAGATATACAGCATAGTGATTCAGTATTTTTATAGATTATACTCCATTAAAAGTTTTATAAAATATTGGTTATGACTCCCTATGCTGTACAATATATCCTTGTGCTTATCTAATTTATACAAAGTAGTTTGTATCTCTTAATCCCATATCCCAATTTTGTACCTCCCCCTTTCCCACTCATAGCTACTAGCTTGTTTTGAATATCTGTGAGTCTGTTTCTATTTTGCTATATGTATTCATTTGTTTTAGTTTTTAGATTCCACATAGAAGTTATATTGTACAGTATTTATCTTTCTCTGTCTGACTTATTTGACTCAGCATAATATTTCTAGGTCAATCCACTTGGCTACAAATGGTAGAATTTCATTCCTTTTTATAGCTGAATAATATTCCAGTGTATGTGTGTGTTTGTGTGTGCCACATTGTTATCCATTCATCTGTTGATGGACACTTAGTTTGCTTCCATATCTTGGCTATAATAAATAGTGCTGCTCTGAACATTAGAGTGCATGTATCTTTCTGAATTAGTGTTTTTGTTTTTTCCAGATATATACTCAAGAGTGTAACTGCTGGATCATATAGTACTACAAAGCTGCAGTACTCAAAATAGCATGGTACTGGCACACACACAAAAAGACACAAAGATCAATGAAACAGAATAGAGAGATCAGAAATAAATTCATAAACCTATGGTCAATGAGGTAAGACCATAGGTTTACTCTAAGACAATGAGGCAAGAATATACAATGGAGAAAAGACAGTCTCTTCAATAAGTGGTGCTGAGAAAACTGGACAGCTACATGTAAAACAATGAGATTAGAACATTTCCTCACACCATATACAAAAATAAATTTAAAATGGATTAAAGACCTTAACCTGAAACCACAAAACTCCTAGAAGAGAACATAGGCAGAACACTGGGACATAAATTGCAGCAATGTTTTATTTTTGGTTTGTTTGTTTGTTTGGTTGTTTTTGGACCTGTGTCCTAAGGCAAAAGGAATAAAAGAAAAAATAAACAAATGGAACCTAATTAAACTTGAAAAATTTTGCTACTGAATGGGAGAACATATTTGCAAATAATATGACTAAAAATATATAAAGCGCTCATAAACTCAATATGAAAACAGCAAGCAACCCAATCAAAAAATTAGCGTAAGACCTGAATAGACATTTTTCCAAAGAAGATATAAAAATGGCTAACAGGCACATGAAAAGATACTCAGTATCACTAATTATTAGAGAAATGCAAATCAAAACAACAATGAGATATCACCTCTCAGAATGGCTATCATCAAAAAGTCTACAAATAACAAATGTTGGCAAGGATGTAGAGGGAACACTGGTACACTGTTGGTTGGGATGTAAGTTGGTGCAGTCACTAAGGAAAACAGTAAGGGAATGTCTCAAAAAACTAAAAAATAGAACTACCATATGAGCCAGGAATTCCATTTCTTGTTATTAATGTATCAAATTTGTTGATAATTCAATTGTTTTATACCTTTGCATGGTGTTTCATTTTACACAATTTATTAGTTCTTATGTACTCATATAAGTACATTTTTTTCTTGATAGTCTTCATTTTTATATGCTTAGGAAGGTAATTTTCACTTATATATTATAAAATTATTCTTTTCTGTTTTCTTCTATAATGTCTATAATTATATTTTCTACATATAATCAACCTGGAATTTATTTTGTATACGAATTTGGAATTTACTTTGATTTTATTTTGCTCCAAATAAATTATGAAATATTTCATCATTATTTATTGCAAATCCATTAGCTATTCCTTAGAAATGCTGGCTATATTATATGATATCACATTTTGATTTACACTCACATTGATTTTCATATCACCTGCCAAAACACAGTATCTTGTACAAGCATACATTTGTTGATTAGAATTTTAAACTGAAGGAATATTTTGAATGAAAATATGAAGGTCTGATAATGTGGATTACTTAATCTATAACTGTAACTAAGCTCAATTAAGAACATCTATTAGTATAATTAGAATATTTGCTTCCATGTTATTGTTCGTATTGTTTGAACTACCTAAAATATATTTCATGCCTTTTTAATACTGAACCAAATTTATGTCCTACAAAATCTTATATATATTCTACCTTTCTCTGAAGTTCACAAGAATTTGCTTGTGAATTATGATGTTATTTTCCAGCTGTTTCCATCTCCCTGGTTGGCTTTAAAACTAAGATAGTAACTTTACTTCTCTGAATCATCACAGCCCTATGATGTTAGAAATAGAATTTCGGAAAACAGAAGAGAGCTTTTTTCTCCTCTAAGCAGAGTTATTTGTCCATTTTTACCAGGACATGTAACCTAAAATTCTGTCAATAAAATGTGTTATGACTAAAATATTTTGATACCATTTTGGAATCAACAGTGTAATTTTATAGCATTATTAGCTAGAGCTAGGTATAAATATGCCAAAGTTTACAAATGGAATTGAATAATTTAAGATTCTGCCATGATTTTAGAAACATCTATTTGAATTTTTGGATATAAAAATTAATTTATGTAAACATTAACCATTGCAAATATGTTTACTGAGACCCATATTGGAAGACATCTATTTAAATAACATATCTAATTAGCCATGGAACTAATCTATGAATAGTTCTATTCATATAATATGAAGTTCTCATGTTGCTTTACAGTCAATAATCCACATGTAAAGCTAACAACGATTCTGATTTTTATGAAATATAGAATAATTTTGCCTGAATTTGAACTGCATATATAAATGAAATTATGCATTATGTAGTACTTGATGTGTTTTTTTTCCACTTATCATTATACTTTTATTTGTCATAATATGGGTTTTTAAGCATGGCAGTAGATCAATATTACTGCTATTTAGGAGTCCATATATACATAACACATTTTATTTATTCTTGTATTAATGGACATTTGATTGTTCTTAATTATTAACAATTATGACTATGTATAAATTTATTAAGTTTTTTATAGAATAGTTTTCTTAACATCTATGCATTTTTCAATATGTATGTTATAGTATAATTGATTTTTTAAATATAACATTCAGATAGAATGAGAAAGAAGTGATAACTCAAATTTAAAGCTTATATTTAAGAAGTATCCTTCATCTCTTTTGGGTTCTAAGAAGCAAATTTTGTCATCTTACTACCAGAGACACCATTAATTTATTCTTGAAATTACATACATATTGTAAAAGCACTTTTCTTTGCAGTTTTACTCAATTAAGAAGTTTTAAAAAATGTATTTAAATGTATAAAACAATAACTAGGAAGAGAATAAAGGTATTGGGAAAAAACCAGATCAGCATAGTATATAACTTTTACTTTAGATATTACAATTATTTTTAAAATACTACCTTCCAATTATTATTATATTAATAAAAGTGTAAATTGATGTAATGGATGTTGTAAATAATATGATGATTTAAGATTTAATGTAATGGTCATTCATTAAAAAATTTACCTATGAGGCTTATAAGTAAGCCAGAAATACATAGGGGAAAGCTCTCTTTTACTGGTAGCAACTTCTGTTAAAAGAATATTTGCATAATAATGTAAAAAAATGAGTTAAGAGACTATAATAGTAAATTCTGAATAATTTTGAAAAGAACATGAAATAATATCTTAAGTGGTTATGTAATTATAAATTGAAATAATCATCTCTTGACCCAAATTGCTCCTTTCCAAAAGCTTAAACAATTTAATTCCTAAAAAAACCCTCAAGTATAGATATCACTATTATCATCAAGGCAAATAAAGAAATTGAGGTTTGAAATGCTAAGTGGCTTGTTCATGGCCTCCAGCAAGTAAATAACAAGATCAGACAATTTTAGTTCAAACCCCGTTTGAGTATTTGACAATAATAACCCTGCCTTTAGATTTTTATCCGAAGTATGCCACCAACACACTCCCAGCACTCTAGTTTTGGTCATATCCATGGCTCAGTACAATGTCACACTCTCAATTTCCCAAATGTTTGGTTATAGTCATCATCTTTTCATATAACTGTGACTTTTAATTTCTTTAGTTTTGTCTAAAGCAATATCATTTATCCAGGCACAGGAGATTGAGACAATTATAGAGACATTTGTAAATTAATTCCTGTCTTCCTGTTACATGTTCACAAAAATAAGAAATGCCTATTGGGAAAATTACATTAAATATATTTTTGTTAGCATTATTGGTATAGTAGTATTAAAATCAAAGTATTTATTATAATGTAACCCATCTACAGAGCCCCAGAATGTAGAAGACATTGTGCTAAGTAGTGGAGAAATATAAAGATAATAATGAAAGCATCTTTGTCTTCAAGAAGTGTATTATCATACAGAGACTAAACGTTAAGTACAAAAGGGAATAACAGGACATCTAAGAGAAATTAAATAAGAGAAGATGCAAGGAGATTTCAATTGAATATAGTATTTGGGTAGGGATGGAGAAAGGATGTCAGCAACTGATCATTACAATTTTAGCAAAGTTGCCTTATAAATTTTACTAAAGGCAAATGTTTAAAATTCTAGTTTTGCTATATAGCTATTTTTCCCATAATCAGGGCTAAAATTCTGTACTAAAGATTGTCTAATAAGGGATTCCACAGAATCAGACACTGGGACAAACGTTAGAGTACAAGCAATGTATTTGGGATGTAATCTCAAGCAACACTGATGGGAGGTTGTGGATGTGAGATGCGGAGGAGAGGAAAGTCCTAAAGGAATACATTATTAAGCAAGTTACCACTGCGGGAAAATAAAGCTTAATTCCACTGTACAAGTGTGGGGAAATATAATAGAATATGCTTTGAGTAATTCCACCAAAAAGGCAAGGAAGCTGGGATATTTATCAACTAAATCAATGTCTGACATTTGTTGAGAGCTGCTTCTGGGAACATTAACTCTCTAATAATTCCTGCTTTGCCTGCAGAAAGCCTGAGCAAGCTGAAGAAGGCTTAAAAATTCCACATTCTCTTTCATAGTGATAGGTCAAAATGTAATACATTTTCCTTTACCTTAGGGAAAATATTCCAGTATAATGCATTACGTATGGTGGCTATAAATTTTACAATTATAGTAAAGACCTGTCAGATGTTTCTCTCATCCTCTGATGTCAATATATCTAATGGCATCCAGCTACAGGACATTCAACTCCCTATTTTAAAGGGCCGCTCAACATGATGTCATCAATATAGTAACCTAGCATGAGGTTCTTCAGAATTTCCAGACAATGAATATGCCTTCATGCTATATGATGACAGAAAGCAGAAGATAATAAAGTCCTGGCAAAAGTGTGTATACTGCTGTTCATTTAAGTGCATGAGGACTGCTTCTGATGCTCATCTCTGATGAAGATTAAAGACATAGTTCTGTGATCAATAATATCACAGTGAAAGTCAATGGCTAAGGACTGGCTCACGTTTGGAAACTGAGTCCTTATTTTCCCTTGTAGTAACTTACATCACTCTTGAGTGCTGGCTTCTGATCTTTTTAAATTATAGAAGTCAAGAAACGTTCTTATTGTCTGAATATTTATTTTGTCCCTTGGCACACCATGATATATTAACTGTCTCTACAGATCTTTTTTTTTTTTTAACATCTTTATTGGAGTATAATTGCTTTACAATGGGGTGTTAGTTTCTTCTGTATAACAAAGTGAATCAGCTATACATAAATATATATCCCCTTATATCCTCCCTCTTGCATCTCCCTCCCACCCTCCCTATCCCACCCCTCTACGTGGACACAAAGCACCGAGCTGATCTCCCTGTGCCATGTGGCTGCTTCCCATTATCTATTTTACATTTGCTAATGTATATATGTCCATGCCACTCTCTCACTTTGTCCCAGCTCACCCTTCCCCTTCCCTGCGTCCTCAAGTCCATTCTCTACGTCTGCGTCTTTATTCCTGTCCTGCCCCTATATTCTTCAGAACTTTATATATATTTTTAGATTCCATATATATGTGTTAGCATACAGTATTTGTTTTTCTCTTTCTGACTTACTTCACTCCTATGACAGTCTCTAGGTCCATCTACCTCACTACAAATAACTCAATTTTGTTTCTTTTTATGGCTGAGTAATATTCCATTGTATATATGTGCCACATCTTCTTGATCCATTCATCTGTCAATGGACACTTAGTTTGCTACCATGTCCTGGCTATTGTAAATAGAGCTGCAATGAATATTGTGGTACATGACTCTTTTTGAATTATGGTTTTCTCAGGGTATATGCCCAGTAGCGGGATTGCTGGGTCGTATGGTAGTTCTATTTTTAGTTTTTTAGAGAACCTCCATACTGTTCTCCATAGTGGCTGTATCAATTTACATTCCTACCAGCAGTGTAAGAGGGTTCCCTTTTCTCCACACCCTCTCCAGCATTTATTGTTTGTAGATTTTTTGATGATGGCCACCTCAACATAATAAAGGTCATATATGACAAACCCACAGCCAACATCCTTCTCAATGGTGAAAAACTGAAACCATTTCCACTAAGATCAGGAACAAGAAAATGTTGCCCACTCTCATAACTATTTTTCTTTTCCTGCAGTACGTGGGCCTCTCACCGCTGTCACCTCTCCCATTGCAGAGCACAGGCTCCAGATGCACAGGCTCAGCAGCCATGCCTCACGGGCCCAGCCGCTCCGCGGCACGCGGGATCTTCCTGGACTGGGGCACGAACTTGCGTCCCCTGCATTGGCAGGCGGACTCTCAACCACTGTGCCACCAGGGAAGCCCTCACCACTATTATTCAACATAGTTTTGGAAGTTTTAGCCATAGCCATCAGAGAAGAAAAAGAAATAAAAGGAATCCAAATCAGAAAAGAAGTAAAACTATCACTGTTTGCAGATGACATGACACTATACATAGGGAATCCTAAAGATGCTACCAGAAAACTACTAGAGCTAATCAATGAATCTGGTAAAGTAGCAGGATACAAAATTAATGCACAGAAATCTCTTGCATTCCTATACTACACTAATGATGAAAAATCTGAAAGAGAAATTAAGGAAACACTCCCATTTACCATTGCAGCAAAAAGAATAAAATACCTAGGAATAAACCTACCTAAGGAGATAAAAGATCTGTATGCAAAAAACTATAAGACACTGATGAAAGAAATTAAAGATGATACAAACAGATGGAGAGATATACCATGTTCTTGAATTGGAAGAATCAACATTGTGAAAATGACTATACTACCCAAAGCAATCCACAGATTCAATGCAATCCCTATCAAGCTACCAATGGCATTTTTCACAGAACTAGAACAAAAATTTCATAATTTATATGGAACACAAAAGAACCCTAACAGCCGAAGCAATCTTGAGAAAGGAAAACGGAGCTGGAAGAATCAGGCTCCCTGACTTCAGACTATACTACAAACCTACAGTAATAAAGACAGTATGGTACTGGCACAAAAATAGAATTATAGATGAGTGGAACAGGATAGTAAGCCCAGAGATAAACCTACACACATATGGTCACCTTATGTTTGATAAAGGAGGCAAGAATATACAGCGGAGAAAAGACAACCTCTTCAATAAGTGGTTCCGGGAAAACTGGACAGCTGCATGTAAAAGAATGAAATTAGAACACCTCCTAACACCACACACACACAAAAAAACTACAGATCTTTCTTGATTGCTTTTCTAGCCTTCTGCCTATAATGATAATTATTTCTACCTTGCATCTAAGAGTTCAGTGCCACCATGTGACTACTTTTATTCTAGAACCCTGCCATTCCATTGACAGAAGGGATCCAGCTTCATGTTTGCGCTCCCAATTCCATCAACCGTGAACTGCAAGAGACAGCTATCTTTGAATTCTTAATCATTTAGGTAAAAGGAGATACTCTGGCCTAATACTTTCCCTGACCAAACTTTAGTGAAGCTCCTCTGAGCTCTCTTCTCTACTAGATATCACCCTTGGTGCCTGTACTGTCTGTGACCTCCCCAGCCCAGTCTTAACAAAGAATCATACTAAGTCATTTCCTCATGCTTTATATATGATCAACTTGACCTGTCTTCAGCAAGAATCCTATTAATTTGGTTTAGCACAAATCCTCCTACCCTTGTGTCTCCTCTTAGTAATTTTCCATCCAATGACACCATCACCCTGTTCCTTAGCTATAAATCCCCTGATGTCTTTCCTGTATTTGAAATTGAGCTCAGTTCTGTACTGAAATCTCTTTCCCCTATTACAAAATAATTACCGAACAAAATCTGTCTTTGATGTTTTAACTATTGTCCAGCTCTGATTCTTTTTGATAGTTCTTACCTGTGGAATATAGTCAGGTGGTAGATTATCCGGTTTTATGTAAAAAAAATGTTCTGCTGTATGCATGTTTAGACCCTCCCTCAGTCTTTTTTCAAGGGAGGTCCGAAATTTCCACCCTGTTACTATAAGCCATTTTTTTCAAATTTTTAGGAATTATTCCAGAAGAATATTAGGACTCATTTCAGGCTTTCTAAATCATAAAAGAGTCCTCATATATATATAAAAAAAAGATCCACTATCCAGCTTTATATTCTCTGTCTCAACTTCAGTTCAGCACCATAAAGATTCATTCCCAGGCATTTCTTCTATTTTCTGCTAGGACATTTTAACAAGGTCCTAAATATCCTTAAAGGAATAATGCCTTCTCCTTCAAAGCATGGAAAATACTACTTTATTTCAAACAGAGGTTCTGTACAAATGAACTTATTTACAAAACAGAAGTAGAGTCATGGATGTAGAAAACAAACTTATGGTTACCAGGGGGTAAGTGGGTGGAGAGGGGATAAAATGGGACATTGGGATTGACATATACACACTACTATGTATAAAATAGATAACTAATAAGAACCTGCTGTATAGCACAGGGAACTCTACTTAATCCTCTGTAAGGATTACAGGCCCCATATGGCCTATATGGGAAAGAAAATATATAAAAAATAAATAAATAAAGAGTGGATATATGTATAACTGATTCACTTCGCTGTACACCTGAAACTAAAACAAGACTGTAAATCAACTATACTCCAATAAAAATTTAAAAAAATAAAATAAAGCAGAGGTTCTCAAACTGTGTCATACACCAGAAAGACTTAGAAGGCTTGTTAAAATATAGATTGATGTCCCTTCCCCCATTACTAGTTTTGAGACTGACCTAAGAATTGGCATTTTCAATTTATTTACAGGTGAATTTGTTGCTGCTGGTCTGTTTTATGGATGGCCTGCATAAAAGGAATGAGAGAAGGTGGGCACATGTTTGGAGGAATGCAAGCAATATTTTTAAAGGCATCTTCTTCATGGTTATAAGAGAAGAGAATCTGCTTACCTATGACCAGATAGAGGCAAACAACTCTTTCAGCTCAGATAGTTCAGAAAATCTGATTTTTTTAAGTTTTTAGGAACATCTACTTAAACATATCCACACTGTATTTCATAATTTCATTCCTTCTCTAATAGAGTACTACATTTTTCTTTTCCCAAAGACTTGCCAGGGTGTGAATTTCACTATTCTTATAATAAGATCCTGTGCTAATTTTTTAGCACGCTATGCCCTCCAGGAGACAAAGTTATCTTTAAATGTTGCCTCAGAGGGCTTCTGTATTTCACACCATACTGCTATAATTTAATGTTAAATTGGTTGGTAGAAGGCTGACCTGCTGTGATTTTCTTTTTCTCAGTATTTCAATGGGAAGTAAAAGCCATCTACAGGCTCCATTCTAAATGGTGCAAATTATGAAATGCCTATTCTAACTTCCATCTAGAAATAATATATATCATTTATGCTCATGATGTGTTGTACAAAGGAAGTCAACATGTCACATATAACTTCAAGTGCCAGAGAAGTTCAATCCTTAAAGTGATTGGGGAGATTTGAAAATATTTGGTGAAAATACTGTTGGCTTTGTTTCATACTTCTCATCATTAAATCTTTGGTTCATGGTCCTTTCACACACACACACACTTACCCTCTCACTACTTAAAATTATCCACTTCCTTATCCTTTCACACTGTTAAACTCAACATCCTGAATCCATTTCTTAGGGATACATGGTAGTTTCTTCATCAGAGTATAAAGGCTCAAGACAGCAAAACATTACAATTAGCAATATATTTGATCTTATTCATATACAAATAACTTACCTAGAAATCTCAAAATAACTATATTCAATTCAGAATAGTTTTATTAGTGAAATGATCGGCCACTACAGTTTAGGTAAGTGTTTGGATTAAGTGTTACCAGAAAATTCTATTCTCAGAACACTTTATACAAAATCCAAGAAGCATGCCCAGTCCTCTCTGGTGACCTCATTATCTTCCCAATGTGTGTCTGAGTTGAAGAATGATTTTGTCAATCATTGTCCGGAAGGACCAGGTTAGGCTATGTGAGAAGATCCCTTTTATCTTTTAGATCTTTGATCTTCATGGGATGCAATTATCAGGCCACTGACTCTTCTGTCATTTTTGTCTTTAGGGAAACACCTGCAAGCTTCAATTTTCAGATACACTGTAATTCAGACTGTATTTTAACTCATGACAGAGGTTTAAATTTAGGCATATCACAATTTAATAACTTTTATCAAACCATATTTTATTGTGCTTCACTAGGGTAACATGAAAAACCTTTAGATACTTTACAGTTTGCTCCCATAAGTTACAGAAATATATATATATATATATATATATATATATATATATATATATTTATATAAGTAAAATGCTCTTTCCAAAGCCCTACATTTCACAGAAGGCTTACTATTTCTCTTTGAACGTATTTATGTTTCACTAGTCAAACAAAAGTACCCAGCCAACAGAAGTCACATTTTGGCAGCACTCCCTTAAATAGTAGCACATATATTGTCCCAATGATGACACATACTTGGATATTCATCTAAGAAGCTAAATCATGAGCACAACTTACAAGTTGTAACCACTTAGTCATAATGTATGAGAGACATTTACTATGCAACAAAATAATACCTTCTATACAATAATTCACTCCCATGTATTTACCCAACAATTCGCTCCTATGTAATTACCCAAAGGAAAGGAAAAAAATATATATCAACATAAGGACTTGTACATGAATGTTCATAACAACCTTATATATAATAACCCAGGTTCAAGATGGCAGAGTAGAAGGACATGCACTTACTCCCTATTGCTAGAGCACCAGAATCACAACTAACTGCTGAACAATCATCGACAGGAAGACACTGTAACTCACCAAAAATGATACCCTACATGCAAAGACAAAGGAAAGTCACAATGAGATGGTAGGAGAGGCACAATCTCAATAAAATCAAATGTTATAACTGCTGGGTGGGTGACTCACAAACTGGAGAACAATTATACCACAGAAGTTCACCCACTGGAGTGAAGGTTCTGAGCCGCACGTCAGGCTTCTCAACCTGGAGGTCTGGTAACAGGAGGAAGAATTCCCAGAATATCAGACTTTGAAGGCTAGTAGGATTTGATTGCAAGACTTCAATGGGACTGAGGGAAACAGAGATTCCACTCTTGGAGGGAACACAGAATAGTGTGTGCATCATGATGCAGGGAGAAGGAACAGTGACCCCAAAGGAGACAGAACCAGACCTACCTGCTAGTGTCAGAGGGTCTCTTGTAGAGGCAGGGGTTCACTGTGGCTCACCATGGGGAAAAGGACACTGGCAGCAGAAGTTCTGGGAAGTACTCCTTGGCATGAGCCCTCCTGGAGTCCACCATTAGCCCCACCAAAGAGCCTGTAGGTTCCACTGCTGGGTCGCCTCAGGCCAAACAAAAAACAGAGAGGGAACTCAGGCCCACACATCAGCAGACAAGTGAATTAAAGTTTTACTGAGCTCTGTCTACCAGAGCAACACCCAGCTCTACCCACCACCAGTCCCTCCCATCAGGAAGTTGCACAAGCCTATTAGATAGCCTCAACCACCAGAGAGAAGACAGCAGAATCAAGAATAACTACAATCCTGCAGCCTATGGAATGAAAATCACATTCACAGAAAGATAGACAAATGAAAAGGCAGAGGACTATGTACCAAATGAAGGATAAAAGATAAAACCACAGAAAAAACAATTAAATGAAGGGGAGATAGGCAACCATCCAGAAAAGCAACTCAGAATAATGATAGTGAAGATGATTCAGGACCTCAGAGAAAGAATGGAGGCAAAGATCGAGAAGATGAAAGAAATGTTTAAAAAACACATAGAAGAATTAAAGAACAAACACCTAGAAGAATTAAAGAACAAGCAAACAGAGATGAACAATAAAGTAACTGAAATGAAAAATACACTGGATGGAATCAATAGCAGAATAACTGAGGCAGAAGAATGGATAAGTGCCCTAGAAGACAGAATGGTGGAATTCACTGCTGCAGAACAGAGTAAAGACAAAAGAATGAAAAGATATGAAGACAGCATAACAGACCTCTTAGACAACATTAAACACACCAACATTCACATTATAGGGGTCTCAGAAGGAGAAGAGAGAGAGAAAGAACCCGAGAAAATATTTGAAGAGATTATAGTTGAAAACTTCCCTAACATAGGAAAGGAAATAGCCACTCAAGTCCAGGAAGCGCAGAGAGTCCCAGGCAGGATAAATCCAAGAAGAAACATGCTGAGACACAGAGTAATCAAATTGACAAAAATTAAAGACAAAGAAAAATTATTAAAAGCAACAAGGGAAAAATGGCAAATAATATACAAGGGAATTCCCATAAGGTTAACAGCTGCTTTTTCAGCAGAAACTCTACAAGCCAGAAGGGAGTGGCATGATATATTTAAAGTGATGAAAGGGAAGAAACTACAACCAAGAATACTCTAACCAACAAGGATCTCATTCAGTTTTGATGGAGTAATCAAAAGCTTTACAGACAAGCAAAAGCTAAGATAATTCAGCACTACCAAACCAGCTCTACAACAAATGCTAAAGGAACTTCTCTAAGTGGGAAACACTTCTCCTTAGAGAAGAAAAGGACCTACATAAACAAATCCAAAACAATTAAGAAAATGTTACTAGGAATATAAATATTGATAATTACCTTAAATGTGAATGGATTAAATGTTCCAAACAAAAGACACAGGCTTGCTGAATGGATAAAATACAAGACCCATATATATACTGTCTACAAGAGACCCACTTCAGACCTAGGGACACATACAGACTGAAAGTGAGGGGATGGAAAAAGATTTTCTATGCAAATGGAAATCAAAAGAAAGCTGGAGTAGCAATATTCATATCAGATAAAATAGACTTTAAAGTAAAGGATGTTACAAGAGACAAGGAAGGACACTACATAAAGATCAAGGGACCAATCCAAGAAGAAGATATAACAATTATAAATATATATGCACCCAACATAGGAGCACATCAATACATAAAACAAATACTAACAAGTATAAAATAGGAAATCGACTGTAACACAATAATAGCAGGGAAATTTTAACACCTCATATACACCAATAGATCATCCAGACAGAAAATTAATAAGGAAACACAAGCTTGAAATGACACAATATGGCAGGTAGATTTAATTGATATTTATAGGACATTCCATCCCAAAACTGCAGATTACACTTTCTTATCAAGTGCACACAGAACATTCTCCAGGATAGATTACATCTTGGGTCATAAACTGAACCTCAGTAAATTTAAGAAAATTGAAAGCATATCAAGCATCTTTTCTGACCATAACGTTATGAGATTAGAAATCAAATATATGGAAAAACAGTAAAAAACACAAACACATGGAGGCTAAACAATACATTACTAAATAACCAAGACATCACTGAAGAACTTAAAGAGGAAAACAAAAAATACTGTGAGGCAAATAACAACAAAAAGACGATGATCAAAAACCTATGGCATGCAGCACAAGCAGTTCTAAGAGGAGAGTTTATAGCAATGCAATCCTACCTTAAGAAACATGAAAAGTATCAAGTAAACAATCTAACATTACACCTAAAGGAACTAGAGAAATAAGAGCAAACAAAACCAAAGTTAGTAGAAGGAAAGAAATCATAAAAATCAGAGCAGAAATAAATGAAATAGAAACAAAATAATAGCAAAGATCAATAAAACTAAAAGCTAGTTCTTTGAGAAGATAAACAAGATTGATAATACTTTAGCCAGACTCATCAAGAAAAATAGGGAGAAGACTCAAATCTATAAAAATAGAAATGAGAAAGTAGAAGTTACAATGGACACCACAGAAATACAGAGCATCATAAGAGACTACTATCAGCAACACTTTGCCAATAAAATGGACAACCTGGAAGAAATGGACAAATTCTTAGTAAGGTATAACCTTCCAAGACTGAACCAGGAAAAAATAGAAAATATGAACAGACCAATCACAAACACTGATATTGAAACTGGGATTAAAAATCTTCCAACAAACAAAAGTCCAGGACCAGACGGCTTCACTGGTGAATTCTATCAAACATTTAGAGAAGAGCTAACACCCAACCTTCTCAAACTCTTCCAAAAAATTACAGAGGAAGGAATGCTCCCAAATTTATTCTACAAGGCCACCAGCGCAATGATACCAAAACCAGACAAAGATACTACAAAAAAATAAAATTACAGACCAATATCACTGATGAATATACATGCAAAAATTCTCAACAAAATACTAGCAAACAGAATCCAACAGCACATTAAAAGGATCAAACACCATGATCAAGTGGGATTTATCCCAGGGATGCAAGGATTCTTCAATATACGCAAACCAGTCATTGTGATACACCAAATTAACAAGTTGAAGAATAAAAACCATATGATCCTCTTAATAGATGCAGAAAAAGCTTTTGACAAAATTCAACATTGATTTATGATAAAAACTATCCAGAAAGTGGGCATAGAGGGAACCAACCTCAACACAATAAAGGCCATATATGACAAACCCACAGCAAATGTCATTCTTAATGGTGAAAAACTGAAAACATTTCCTCTAAAACCTTGCACAAGACAAGGATGTCCACTCTCACCACTATTATTCAACATAGTTTTGGAAGTCCTAGCCACAGTGATCAGAGAAGAAAAAGAAATAAAAGGAATCCAAATTGGAAAGAAGTAAAATTGTCACTGTTTGCAGGTGACATGATACTATACATAGAGAATCCTAAAGATGCCACCAGAAAACTACTAGACTTAATCAATGAATTTGGTAAAGTTGCAGGATACTAAATTAATGCACAGAAATCTCTTACATTCCTATACACTAGCAATGAAAGATCAGAAAGAGAAATTAAGGAAACAATCCCATTCACCATTGCAACAAAAAGAATAAAATACTTAGGAATAAACCTACCTAAGGAGGTAAAAAACCACCTGTACTCAGAAAACTATAAGACACTGATGAAAGAAATCAAAGATGACACAAACAGATGGAGAGATATGTCATGTCTTGGATTGAAAGAATCAAAATTGTGAAAATGAGTATTTTACCCAAAGAAATCTACAGATTCAATGCAATCCCTATCAAACTACTAATGGCATTTTTTACAGTACTGGAACAAAAAAACATTAAAATTTATATGGATACACAAAAGACCCCTGATAGACAAAGCAATATTGAAGGAAACAAATGGTGCTGGAAGAATCAGACCCTCTGACTTCACACTATACTACAATGCTACAGTAATCAAGACAGTATGGTACTGACACAAAAACAGAAATATTGAAATATAGATCAATGGAACAGGATAGAGAGCCCAGGAATAAACCCATGCTCCTATGTCAAATAATTTATGACAAAGAAGGCAAGGATATACAGTGGATATAAACAGTCTGTTCAATAAGTGGTGGTGGGAAAACTGGACAGCTACATATAAAAGAATGAAATTAGAACACTCCCTATCACCATACACAAAAATAAACTCAAAATGGATTAAAGACCTAAATGTAAGGCCAGCCACCATAAAACTCTTAGAGGAAAACATAGGAAGAATAGTCTTTGACATAACTCATGGCAAGATCTTTTTTGACCCACTTTCTAGAGTAATGGAAAAAAAAAAAAAGAACAAATGAGACCTAATGAAACTTAAAAGTTTTTGCACAGCAAAGGAAACTATAAACAAGACAAAACGACAATCCTCAGAATGGGAGAAAATATTTGCCAAAGAATCAACAGACAAAGGATTAATCTCCAAAATATATAAACAGCTGATGCAGCTCAATGTTAAAAATACAAACAACCCAATCAAAAAATTGGCAGAAGACCTAAATGACATTTCTCCAAAGAAGACATACAGGTGGCCAAGAGGCAGATGAAAAGCTGCTCAACATCACCAATTATCAGAGCAATGAAAATCAAAAGTACAATGAGGTATCACCTCACATGGGTTAGAATGGGCATCATCAGAAACTCTACAAACAACATATTCTGGAGAGGGTGTGGAGAAAAGGGAACTCTCTTGCACTGTTGGTGGGAATGTAAATTGATACAGCCACGTTGGAAAATAGTATGGAGGTTCCTTAAAAAACTAAAAATAAAATTACCATATGAGGGCTTCCCTGGTGGTACAGTGGTTGAGAGACTGCCTGCTGATGCAGAGGACATGGGTTCGTACCCTGGTCCGGGAAGATCCCACATGCCACGGAGTGGCTGGGCCCGTGAGCCATGGCTGCTGGGCCTGCGCATCCGGAGCCTGTGCTCCACAACGGGAGAGGCCACAACAATGAGAGGCCCGTGTACCACAAAAAAAAAAAAAAAAATTACCATATGACCCAGCAATCCCACTACTGGGCATATACCCAGAGAAAACCATAATTCAAAAAGACACATGCACCCCAATGTTCACTGTAGCACTATTTACAATAGCCAAGTCATTGAAGCAACCTAAATGCTTATCGACAGACAAATGGATAAAGAAGATGTGGTACTAATATACAATGGAATATTACTGAGCCATATAAAGGAATGAAATTTAGTCATTTGTAGAGACGTGGATGGACCTAGAGTCTGTCATACAGAGTAAAGTAAGTCAGAAAGAGAAAAATAAATATTGTATATTAACACATATATGTGGAATCTAGAAAAATGGTACAGATGAACCAGTTTGCAAGGCAGAAATAGAGACACAGATGTGGAGAAGACATGTATGGCCACCAAGGGGTAATGCAGGGGGGTGGGGGGTTGGTGGTGGGATGAATTGGGAGATTAGGATTGATATATATACACTAATATGTGTAAAATAGTTAACTAATAAGAACCTGCTGTATAAAATAAATAAATTAAATTAAAATTTAAAAAAAGACAAAAATAATAGCCCCAAATTGCAAATAATTGAATTGTCTATGAACAGTTAAATAGGTAATCACATTGTGTTGTATGTATACAGTGGGACACTACACAGTTGTGAAGAAGAATGAAATAATGGCATATTCTACGAGATGGATAGCCCTCGGAAACATGCTCAGTTAAGCAGATATAAAAGAACATATGCTGTATGATAAGATTTATATAAAATAGTTAAAAAATCAAACATATATAAGGACAGAGAGCTGAGCAGTTGTCACCTGTCTCTGGCCTAGAGGAAAAAATTGACTGCAATGTCTCATTAGGAGATTCTGTGCTTGATGGAAACATTTTATGTCTGGATAATGTCTCTGGTTCCCCAGATGTATGAGTTTATGTATATATATGCATGTTTTTGTCAATTCATTAAATTATACATTTTAAATGTGGCATTTTACTTTATGCAAATTATGCCAAAATGAAGCTGAGAAAGGAAAACCAATGAGAAAATACTTTTAAGATTACTGAAACAAATGATGATTGTAATAAAGTCCTAAGTTAAAATAGTTAGCTGAAACCTAGATGGACAAATAGGTTTCTTTTGACTTAAATAAGAAAGGCTAACATACAGTTATAACCAGAATGCAGAAGATCCAGTTGTGAAACTAACTTCTTTAACAGTCTATAAAGTAATGAGATTTTGCAGTAATGACTGCAAAAATTATTCAATATTTTCAATCAGAATGGATCATGTTGGTTATATCCTAGCTCAAATTCTGATAATAAAAAATTCTTATCAATACACAGCCCCAACCTACCTGAGGTTTTGTGGTCATGAATTGTTGACTCAATAATGAAACTCTTAAGACACCAAATTTTGATCCTTCCCTTAATAGACACCTATCTTTCTGACCCTATAATGACATATTATTAAAATAGATGAAATAAAGCAAATTAAGTCTGTTAATATTTATAATTTTGTTTTAAAATTAGGAATATGTTTTATTATTAATATTTTTTTGAATTTTTGAATTTTATTTTATTTATTTTTTATACAGCAGTTTATTAGTTACCTATTTTATACATATTAGTGTGTATATATCAATCCCAATCTCCCAATTCATCCCAGGAATATGTTTAATATTAAAATGATTTTGAAGGGAAGTTGGCATATTAAATATATGAAAGAGAAATACAAATTTCGATTATAGTTGAAGAAATATAGTTTAATTCTAAACTTGGGTTTTATGTAGAAATATGTCTGATAAGTTAAGTTTGAAGCACATCTGAAAAAATTTGTAATGTTTCTACATATAAATTAATTAGATTTATTTGAATTTTAAATCTCCCCATGAAATTTATGAGTTGTTAATTATTTGTATAGGTAGATTATTTGTATATAAGATTGCTCAGTTGGATATCTATAGTATTAACAAGAAATATATTAATATTAAAATTCTGTATACATGGTTCCACCTGTTTAAAAAATTTTATTGACTAAGATTGAAAATAGATCTATTTAAGGATTATTTAGTCTGTATATTTCACCTAGAAGCAGCATTAATAAAATTCCATATGAAAACAATTATTTCTCTTTATATAAAATTACTGGTTTACTAATTAAAATGTGAAGACTTTTGAGATAATATTAAATTCATTATATGGGAACTAAATTTTAAATGTGGTGCTTTAAAATTTGAATATGATTTGAATACCCAAGTTACTTCAAATACATTTTTGAGTTTCCAAATTTGCCCTCAGATGCCAAAAGCTGACTCAATACAGTTTAAGTGCAGGCTCAGAATCAAATGTAATTCCATTGATGAGAGTTATGGTAAGATGATGGTATGGCAGTATAATTTTTTAGACAGAGCAACCAGATAGAAAAATCAGAAATGTATGGACACATTTCCAATAAACTAGGTGGCAAAGTACATACACTACCCAAAAATTCAAAAAGATGAGAATAAGTCACCACTGTTTATAAAATCTGCATTGTGTTAATATTTTTGTGGGAAGAAATGTAAGATAAACTCTGATGGATTTGTGAGCAGGAAAACACCAATATAAATAAAGGATATTCACTGAAAAGAACATAGCAGGTAAATTTGAAAACAACAGCCAAACATGAGAAAGGGCCAATACCAGATGACTTCAAGAGACACATGGAAAAAGGACTGAGGGCTGGAGCATTCTATCCTTATTAACTCTCAAACTTTACATGCCTGGGCTCCCTTCTTGGACATTGCCTCATGATGATGAGAAACTGTCAAAGGTGGGTTCAAATTAATCAGGAAAGAGAAAAGAGATGAATAAAAGGTGTACATATTCTGTATATACCTATACAGAAAGTGTGAAACAAGCATTTTGTACCTAGCAAATCTGAGCATAAGGATAAATAAAGAGCACAGACAAACTAACCAACATGTTAGGTTGTGGGGAACATTGTTTCAATAACTGTGTTTGGAGTGAGCTTCAAACAATAAACATGGCTAGAGAGACATAGGTATCAAGTATTTGGGAGCATTAAATATATTCTTACCCATATAATTAAGATAAAATATGGAATAAGAGGGACAGAGGCAGACTATGGGTTGTAATGGCTACATGCTGTGACAATAAAGAAAAAGTTCAGTCATAAAAATAATAGTGAGAGAATGGTTAGTGCATATGCACAGTTCTTTTCATTGTTTTAAGAAATCATATTGGTGATGGTGTTACTATTATTATTCTGAGACTTTTATGTGGGTGCCTTAGGACAGAGTAAATGAGTAATTTGGGATTTTTTAAAAATTCTATCATGTTGAATGTCCTTGACCACCATAATTTTCAGTATGGAAGAAAGAGGAAAGAGATGAAGAAACTAAAGTAAGCATGTATTCTTGAATTTGATTACAATTATCAATATAAAATCATTAAATATGATACACACGTACACATATATGATAATTCCAGTTCAAACACAAACACACACTTTTTTTTTTTTTTTGCGGTACGTGGGCCTCTCATTGTTGTGGCCTCTCCCGTTGCGGAGCACAGGCTCCGGACGCGCAGGCTCAGCGGCCAGGGCTCACGGGTCCAGCCGCTCCACAGCATGTGGGATCCTCCCAGACCGGGGCACAAACCCGTGTCCCCTGCATCGGCAGGCGGACTCTCAACCACTGCGCCACCAGGGGAGCCACACACACACACTTTTATCCTCCCAACAGTATCCATTGAACATGAAAAAACAATGGAACCCTGAGACCCAAGTAGCTGGTTGTGGTCTTGTAATACCATTTACAACAAAGGGCTTTTGGAGACTTTCTACTGATGATAAATTCTTTGGAATAAATGAGATTACCTAGTTGGAAGGATGCATAGTAAAAAATACCTAAATATTAAAACATACCCGTGGGAAATATAAAGTTTTCAGGGACACATAATCCATATTAAAAGATAATAAAAGTACAGTCAAGGAAAAAAAAAGAATCATAGATATTAAATTCTCTAAAGTGAAAGAGAAGATTTAAAGAAGAGTGTATTTAACAGTGCCAAATACTGCAGTAGGATTAAGTAGGATGAGAACAAAACCCAGGGACTGAATTATTGATGAGGAATTCATTAGTCATTGTAGCAAAAGCTTTTTCTATGTAGTCATAGAGATAGGGACCAGTTTTTAATGCATTGGGGAATGAGGTTGAAATAGAGACATTGACATTAACTCTTTCAGTCAATGAGTTTTATCATGAAAGGAAAGAACTAGGGCATGACATTGTAGATAAGATACTTTCAAAGGAAGGATTTTCTTTTCCTGTTTTCTTTATTTTTCTTTCTTTATTTATTTAGCATAGGAAAGAGCAATGTGTGGGTTGATTAAGGGAAAAACACTGAGGATGGAGAAACTGAACAGGCAATAAGAACAGCATTGGAGACCAAATAAAGTCAGGAACAATGTGACAAAGCCTTAGAAAGTAGGTCAGTGTCTCCTCTGAACAGGAGGAATATCAGGCTAAGTAATTCTAAAGAGGAAAATTTGGAGGTCAGGAGCATGTATATATTTGACAGATTGCTTCAAAAATAATTTATCAAGAAATATCTGAAATATTAAGTTTGGGATATGTCCAGTCATTTTATTTTGGGTTGTATTTATGAATCATATCTCCTTTGAATACTTTACAGGCTCTAAAAGTTAGTTGTGATAATTTTTTTTTTTTTTTGGTGGTACGTGGGCCCCTCACTGTTGTGGCCTCTCCCGTTGCAGAGCACGGGCTCCGGACGTGCAGGCTCAGCGACCATGGCTCACTGGCCCAGCTGCTCCGCGGCATGTGGGATCTTCCTGGACCGGGGCGCGAACCTGTGTCCCCTGCATCGCAGGTGGACTCTCAACCACCGCGCCACCAGGGAAGCCCTGTCATAATTTTAATGAAAGCAGTCATTGCTTTTTGGAGAAACAAAGATTAGCATTCTCTAATTTTATATATTATACTAAAAAGTCTCACTGGGAGGTTATCACCCTCGATTTCATGATGTTAGAGCAGAGCAAGTTGATACGAAATTTCATGTTACTGCAGAGCACAAAGTATATTGAGAATTACCACAGTGATGGGAAAATTTGAATAAATATGTTAACATAAACAGGGTGTGGTGATAAGCAGAAAAGGACCCAGTGGGGACCTTGCATAATTGGCCTAGATTCAGAGACATTCTGATCCAGAGAATAAGGTAGGGAACATCTTTAAAAACAAAGGATGGGAATGATGCAGTTTAGAGTGTACAGAAGTAAGGTAGGCAAATAGGTTTTCAGAATTTGGTTGGGAAGAGGACAAGGATCTGTCTCAGGTGTCCTTGAACGAGGATATTTTTTAAAAAGGACAGTCCTGCTTATGAAGAATCAGGCTTAAGGTAGTAAGTATGCACTTCACTTTGGATTTTTAAAGAAGACAATACTCTGAGGAGATGCATGATACAAACTGTTATGGCTGAGTTGGAAATTCATATGTTGAGGCCCTAGCCTCCAGAACTGCAGAATAGCACTGTGTTTGGAGATAGACTTTAAAAAGGTGATTAAGTTACTATGAGGCTGTTAAGGTGGGCCTTAATCCAATATGATGGCATCTTTATAAGAAAGGGAATTTTGGACACACAAAGGCACTTCAATGACGCAAGTGCACAAAGGAAGGACCATGTGAGGACACAGAGAGAAGACGGCAATCTACAAGTCAAAGAGAGAGGCCTCAGAAGAAACCAAACCTGCCAATACCTTGATCTTGGACTTCTGACCTTTAGAATTGTGAGAAAATAAGTTTCTGTTGTTTAAGTCACTCAGTCTGTGGTATTCTGTTACATCAGCTCTATCAAACTAAAACACAAACCATCTCAAATTTTTTGTTGAATAGTCTGTATCCTTCTGTCCTTCTGTTGATGGCAATGACAAAAAATAATAATTACAAGAATGGTCAGAGTTGTAGAATTAGTAGTAAAATCTAACAGTTGTTAATACATTATAGTATATATAAATATGTATTTTAAATATACTATATATAAATATGTATATATATATATATATAAATAACATAAACTACTGTTATACTCATTTTATGGACAGAGATTAAATATCTTCCCCACCATCACAAAAAGTAGTGGAAAAGCAGTGACTGTCATTGATAAATTGATTTCCTGAAATCTGATATTTTTCCAAATATGGCTTGAGCAGCATACAGATAACTCATTAATAACAGATAACAGATTGAAAAGAAGAGAAACTGATAGAAAATTTGCAAGTTTGGGAGGATAAAATCTAAATCAAATAAAAGGACATGTAAGAGACATATGCAACATATATGTTCTAATTGGAAAATAAAATAATCTGACAGCTTTTCAGTCTATAGTGTTAAGAGTAGGTACAGATTAGATGAAAAGTTATATTCAGCCAAAATTCTGCTTTGCCAACCCAGTATAATGACATGAGAGAAAGGCAAGGAAGTTAAGTGTATAAGCAAGGGAGTGTTTATAATTACTGACCATGAAATTGAAACTAGATGACTGTAGACATTTAGGAGGTGAGAGACATTGAAATGGTGGAAAGATAAATGGATTGATGGTCAGGAAAGTAAAAATATTTACATGGAGTTAATATTAGAGAGAATGAGCTGGAATGATAGACGGTGGCAGTCAGAGAGTTGGATGTATAAAGTTGCAATTATCAAGGGGTTGCTGTGATTAGTACTGACAATTTCTGAGTTACGTATCTGGAAGTAAATGACTGATAAAGGCTGAAGTATAAGAACTTTAGAAGAAAAAAATTCAAAGTACTGAGAGGCTGGACTTTGGAAGGATTGTACACATGAATATTATACTACCAAAGCACCCAAGACAGTAGTAGTATTGGAGAGAGTAGATTGATCGAGGAGTTAAAAATGATGAAAAAAATGGGAAAATTTGCAAGGGTGGATGGATGAATGTAACAACAAGAGTCAGTAATCTAATCTTATATGAGATTCAAACTAATTACGTGTGTGTGTGTGTCTCTCTCTGTGTGTGTGTCTGTGTTTTCTCAAGAGGGAGAAAAAAGTGCCCTGAAAAGGGCTACTTGGTGTTGCCACTGGAGAAGGCTTGAGGGGAATTAGTGTTCTCATTAGAACAAGAAAGTAAAGGGAAGAAATATATGGATAAAATTAAATATATGTGGGATTTTTCTGATAATAGATCACAAATTAGAGAGTATTATAGAGCAGGGGGGGGAAAAGTGAGAGAAGGGGAAAGAATGAGGAAAGTATAATACAAGTCCTTATAGTCTATAAGATGAGAGTCGACTTGGGCTTTTGTTTTTTTTGGTATGGCTACCATAATCATGCATAAAAGGTAAATTGATCCTAATTCCAGTAGATTCAAGGCAGATAGTGTGACAAAGGTTTAAATATGAGGGGATTGGAAGGCATAGGTTTCAGTTTTTACTGAGACAGGCAGACAATGGACAGATTCTATATAAAAGTAGAATCCTGATTCACAACCTGTAACAACTTCCCCAGGAAACCAACCCTCTTACCTATGGTAAATAGCCCAGGAAGCCATCTGCTATATGTCAGACTTATAGGAATTCAGACTACTATCTCAAGTAACAATCTAGGAAGCCAAACAATAAGCCCTGTAATAATTGGCTCCAAATGGTTAGCACTTGATTAATAAGCAACAGCTTCTGCAATTTTTGTTTTATGTCTACCAGAGAAAACCAAACATGCAACCATAACCAATCACATAGGATGCCCTGCTTCTAGTTTGACTGCCTACAGCTTTCCCATACCAACAACCTCTAATCAGGGCTTATGTGAAATCTTCACTTTTCTACACTCTAAAGCTTTCCTACTTTTCTGCTTACCTTTGCAACTCTGCTAAAACACAAGTTATGATGGCTGAGTTTGTTGCTTAAGTATTTGCTTATTAAACGCTAATAGTTTGGATGTCTTCAGGGAGTCATGGTCTCAATCTTTGGTCCAGTATAATGTTGATACATCTTGAGGTCAAGATCTTACTCCATGTGTATATGTACCATCTTATTCCTGGTTGATGGACTTGAGGATATTCAGGAAGCTGGATATATTCTCATTTTAGGGTTTTTTTTTCTCTAAACTTTCTTCTTTTTAACTCATCCTGATTCAAGTCCTTGCTCAGACATCTTAGAATGACCTCTACTGACTACAAAATTTTATACTATAATCTGTTTCCTTCTCCCTTCCACATTGATCATTCCTTATCTCTCTTAACCTGCACTTCTCACCTTTTAACATATTTCTTATATTACTTATTTTTCATGTGTTCCCAACTACACCAAAGTGGGACCTTAAACTTAGAATAAAGTTTATGCTTGGGAAGGCTTTGACTGTAAGAACATTTCTCTGAATGAATGAAGCAATGGCAATATTTATGCAAACAATATTTATCAAGTGCCTTTTGCCAGGCACTGCTGTAGACCCTTGGAATCCATTCATTAATTTAAAAAAAAATCATTGCCTTTTACCATTAAAGATGTTGAAATTTAAAACAAAGTCTTGCTCCTTATAAGTTAGTTTCTACTAATTTAGTCAATAACTAAAGACTAACATTCAATGAATTGTTAAACACATGACTACCACCTAACTTGGTATCTGGAGAGATGTACTGATCACTAAATCTTCTTCAGCTGTTCTTTCTGTTTTTCATCTCTGAAATTCATAGCAATAATAATAGCATCTCTTCAACTTCCCCATACAGAATGGAAAAGACATTGTTCTTACCTAGTTTTTGTCCTTGCTGCTCATGCCAACACCCCTTTATTCAATGATTAGCATTTTTATTAATGGCTAATTTACCTCAAAAATGAGAAATTATTTATAAATTTATCTCCCCTTGCTAAGAGATTTTTAAGTACATATAAAACTCTGACAGCAAATTTTTCAAGACAAGATTTTTTGCCTAAAAATCTATACATAGTTTAAAGTAGGCAGATAGCATAGTTTTCTTAAAATTTGTAACATTTCTTTTCAACACAGTGCAGTAAAATATAATGATAGTTGTTATGGGCTGAATTGTTTCCCCAAAATTCATATGTTGAAGCCCTAACGTTTGGTTCGTCATAATGTGACTATATTTGGAGATAAGGCCTTTAAAGGAATAATTAATGTTAACTGAGGTCATATGGGTGAGTTCTAATAAAATGTGAGTGGTATCTTTATAAGACAAGGAAATTTGGACGCATAGACACCAGGGATTTTCAGGCACAGAGGAAAATCCATGTGAGGACACAGTAAAAAGGCAGTTATCATCAAAACCAAGTAGAGTGGCCTCAGAAGAAACCAAACCTGCCAGTACCTTAATTTTGGACTTCTAGCTACCAGAATTGTGAAAAAATAAATTTCTGTTGTTCAAGCCACCTAGTCTGTAGCATTTTGTGGTGGCAGCCATAGCAAACTAATGCAATTATCTTTTCTCCATAATAGTCAAATTTCAAAGTAATTTATGGAAAAAGCAACTAGTAATTTTCTAGCAATAATTATTTCTGACTCATGCTTCTCTTTTAATAACAGAATGCCACTGTGTTTATTTATAAGACCCATTCAGAATCTGCAATAACTATATGCCAAGTACTGTTTATCTGATTGTTACGGACCAAACTGTTTTCCGTCCAAAATTCATATATTGAAGGCTCTAACCCCAAAGTGATTCTATTTAAAAATAGGTTCTTTAATGAGGTAATTAAGGTTAAATGAGGTTGTAATGGTGGGGCTCTAATTAGATAGGGCTAGTATATCTTAAAAGAGATACCAGAGGAGTGTTTATGCACACTCTCTCTCTTGCCCCACCCTCTCTCTCTCCCACCGCTCATCCCCCCACCCCTATGCACCCATGGGAGGACAGAGCTAGAAGGCACTGTCTGCAGACTGAGGAGAATTCTATAGAAACCAACCCTACTGGACGTTGACCTTGCACTTTTAACCTTCAGAACCATGAGAATTTTAACAAATTTGTTGGCTTAAACAAATTTCTGTTGTTTAAGCTATCCAGTCTCTGGTATTTTGTTATAAAAGCTTAAGCTAAAAAATACACATTTTGGTACCATGATCTGGGGTTCTGCTATAACAAATACCCCCAAATGTAGAAGTGACTTTGGAACTGGGTGATGAGTAGAGGCTGGAAGAGCTTTAAGGCACATACTAAAACATTTTAGATTGTCTTGAAGGGAGTGTTTGTAGAAATATGGATGGTAAAGATAAGTCTGGTGAGGGTTTAGAAAGAAAAGGTGAGAATTGTAGAGAAAGTATCTATCATCTTAGAAAATACATATGTCATAATGAACTGAATATTGATAGAAATAGGAATGTTAAACATGTTTCTGGTCTCAGACAGAAATGAGGAACACATTATTATAAACAGGAGAAAAGATAATCCCTGTTATAAAGTGCCAAAGAGCTGGGCTGAATTGTGTTCTAATGTTTTGCCTGTGGAAGGCTTGTGAATGACTACCTTGAATATTTAGGAGAGGAGACTTTTAAGCAACATGTTGAAGACATGGCCAGATTTTCCCTTACCACTTATAGTAAAATACAAGATGAGAGAGATAACTTGAAGGAATTATTAAGCAAAAGAAACCAGAAATGAAGATTTGGAAAATTCTCAGCCTATTTGTACAGCAAAAAAGGAAAAAGTATGCTCTAGAGAGAACACAGGGTATGGCTGAATTATCACTCCATAGAGAGATCATCCACAGATTTAATCAACTATCTCAGCTGAAGCCAGGAATAAAGATAGGATTATACCAGGAGAAATATTGCCAGCTTGGAATAAAGGGGATAGAGATGGGACAAAATGAAGGATGTGATCTCTGAAATTTTACAAGTCAATAGAGCTATCTTTCTGTAAACACATCATCCTTCAAGAAAAAGAAAAAAGGCCTTAAAAAGCTGTTCAGGGGCTGCCACTCCCATCACAGTTCTGGGCTCAAAACTGTCTCTTTGGTTTCAGAGGGTGAGGCCTTCTTGTTTTTCAGGAGACCAGGTTGCCATTGTTGGGGGCCTCAAGAGTGAGATTGCCATCCAGGGATGCTTGGAAAATGCTACCACTCAAGTGGGAGGGAAGTGGGAGCAAGAACCATGCGGGGCTCAACACAGAGCATTCAGCAAAAGAGGATTATCCTCAAGCTTTACAATCTAATGAAATTTGTCCTGCCCACAGCCCCTTTCTTCTTTCTAACTTCTCCTTTTTTGGATAGGAATGTCTGTCCTGTTCCTGTTCCACGGCAATATTTTGGAGGCCTATAACTTGTCTAGTTTTACAGGTTCGCAGCTACAGAGGAATTTTGCTTCAGGACAAATCACACCTGAGTTCTACCCACACTTGATTTAGATAATATTTAGAGGCTAATTTGGACTTAGAGTTACTGTTGAAATGTGTTAAGACCTTTAGGCTGTTGGAATGGGGAAAATAGACTTTGCATGTGAGAAGGACACTGAGTTCCAAAGGGTGGAATGTTATGGGCTGAAGTGTGTCCCCACAAAATTCATATGTTGAAACCCCAACTCAACTACCTCAGAATGTAACCATTCTTAAAGATCTTTAAAGAGGTTATTAAGTTAAAATGAAGTCCTTATAGTGATGCAAAGATTCAATATGACTAATATTCTTAGAAGAGGAAGATACACCAGAGGTATGTATGTACAGAGGAAATACCATCTGAAGAGTAAGAAGAGGATAACAGTCTGAAAGCCAAGGAAAGAGGCCTCAGAGAAACCCCACTCTGCCACTAGTTTCCAAAACTTGATCTTGGACTCCCAGTTTCCAAAACTATGAGAAAATAAAGTGTTGTTTAAGCTTGGTTAAACAACAGTTTGAAGTATATTGTTATAGCAGCTAATATCATTATTATCAGAATTGTATGCAGTACACTACTTGGAGTAGAAATGGAACAGATACCAAAAAAAAAAAGCCATAAGTACTTTTAAAAACAAGTAAAGATAATAAGTAATCTTGAGATGCATTTAAAAATCTGCTAAAAATTCTTACACCACCATTTATAGTGATAGTATTTCCTTCACTATTATTTATAACAAAAAAATAATGACCAAGTTACTGGAAATAAGCCAAAACTATGTTTTTCCAGTTTATACTTTTCTAACAACTCTATACTCCTATTCATACTTTACTATTTTATAATATTTAAACACAGCAATTTATTTTTAGCAAATTATTTTATTAGAAATTTTCACAGTAATAGTGTCCTTGAGAAAACATTTTTATATTTAAGATAATCCATAACATTGGGATTAGTATACTTCAATATTCCTATAAAGGTAATCATGTATATACAAATGGGTATACATACAAATATATACATATATATATATATATATACACAGATATACACATACACAAATATATATATATATATATATATATATACACATATACTTTTTTTTAATAGGTCAAGGTATTTGGTCAATACTGTCTCTTTAGGTATGTTCTAAGTGTTGAGATTTATTTAACTCCTACTAAAAGGATGTCACCAACATGGCAACATAGGTCATTACTGATTTGATCCCCATCATAAGAAAAATAACTGTTAACTATTCATGGACAAGACACCACTGAAAGAATGTTATAACATGGGGATGAGGTTGAAGTACCCCCTACATCACAGAAAACAAGACAGATTGCATTAGAGGGGTAAGAAGAGCAGCTACCTGCTGACCACATTACCCCTCTCCTTGGTTGACACACCATCATGCAGAGAGGTCTTCCCTGAGCCTATGGTTCCTTCTCTGGAGAAACAGAGTCTATAGGGGCCATCCAGACGCCCAGCATTGTGGGTCACTTTGTCTGGTTCCCGACTCTGGTTTCGCCCCATGAGTATTACAGGGAATCTATGGTCCTTGACCACTGAGAATCTGGTTGTGAGGGAGAAAGGGAGAGGGGCTTATAATATCCCTCATTCAGATCTTAGCAGACCAAGTTACTACCTTCAGAGCACAAGCAGTAGTCCAAACCAGAGGCTTTGATCATCTGCGGAACTAAGTTAAGTCTAACCAGAGAAATTGGCAGAGTACAGATTTGCCTAATTTGGGTCCTCAAACAAGAAGATACACTGGTGCTGGAGCCCTGTCTGTTCCCACTGCCCAGGCAGGGGAGCTGAGCCATAACCCCACCCAATACTAAACACGGTTCTGGGTCCTGTCTGACCAGAAGGGTTGGCAAGAACACCTGGAAACTGCATAGCCCAGAAATGTTCAAGCTGACAGAATGGTAAGCAGAGCTGATCATGTCCAGAGCAAAGCCAATACTGGGCATGGAGTTTTCCCTTGCAATGACTGGGAAGGGAAGTTAATTCATAGCTCCACATGTTGCTGAATGTAGCTCTCAGCCCCTACTGACCAGAAAGCATTTGGGGGGAAATTTTGGGTGTGCCTGGGGGGGCATTCACATGTTACAGATAGGGGAGCTGACCCATAGCCCTACCCACTTGTGCATGTAACTTCTGGCCTGTCTGGCCAGAGAGGATGGTAGGAATGCCTGGAGACTGCATAGCCCAGCAAGCTCCAGCAGATAAGTGAGGAGGAAGAGCTAACAGTTCACAAAATCCTTTCCAGAGAGGACAAACAGTCCTCTCTGAAAGCCAGTAACTCTGTCAGCCAGGGAACATGGGGTATGGGTCAGCTTGAGTCAAGACCACAAATAAAGAGCCTTACTGGCCCTGGAGCTGCTTCTAATGCTGGGCCTGGTAGGCAGGAAAACTAATTCATAGCCCTGTTTATTACTGAATACAGCCTTTAGCCTACCTAATTTGGGAACCTAACCAGAGTACACAAGAAGCTGCATAGCCCATCCAACAGCACAACTTACCATGGCAATTAATCAGAGAGCACAGTCCACAGCTTTCCCTATCTGCAGAGCAAAACTTGTGGCCTCACCTTGCCAGGGAATTTGGTACATACTCTTGCCTGATTCGAGTCCTCAAACAATGAGCTGTACAAACCCTGGGCCATATCCTGCTGCCCTGCCATGGCAGGGAAGATACTTCATAGTCTCACCTACTGCTGAGTAGAATATCCAGTCCTGATTGGCTAGTAAAAAGCCTGACCAGAACATCCAGGCAACTATGGAGACCATTTTACAGTCTTACTTGGACAGGGAACCAAGCCAGAAGTCCCATCCAAGAGTCCCCAGTGGAACCCCACACACACAACCTCAGGGCTTGGGCAGTTGCCTCACCCTAAAATACACCCTGATAACAGGCTCCACCTGCCCAAGGACATTACCAGCAGACACATACAGAAACCGAAACTGAGCTGACTGGTGGAGAACTCTCTCTGTCAAAGCAAACCTGTGAAGTCTGGAGAAGATTAAACTGCATACCCAAATGCCAAGATACAAATGGAAGGAATCAAGGATCATGAAAAATCATGTAAATATGACACCATGAACTGATACTAAAGAAAACAACATCTATGAAATGTCTGACAAAGAATTCAGAACAATCCTCTTAAAGAAGTTTAGTGAATTACATGAACATACAGACAAATATTCAACAAAATTAGGAAAGCAATGCATGAACAAAATAAGTTCAACAAAGAAAGAGAAACCATCCAAAGAAAAAAATCCCAAACAAATGAACAGAAATCCTAGAGTTGAAAAATACAATGAACTGAAGAATTCAATAGAGAGCTTCAAAAGCATTCTTGACCATGAAGAAGAATGAGTGATCTGAAAGACAGGACATTTGAAAAATCCATCAGAGGAGAAAAAAGCAAAAAGAATGAAAAAGAGTGAAGAAAGCCTACAGAACTTATGGGACACAATTAAAAGAAAGAGTATTCATGTTATGGAAATTCCAAAATGGAAAAACGAAAGAGAAAGGGACAGAAAGTATATTTAAGGTAATGCTGGCTGAAAAATTATAAAATGTGGGGAAAAATATAGACATCCAGATTCATGAGGCCCAAAGACCACCATATAATTCGATCCTGAATAGGGCTACTCTGAGATACATTATAATTAAATTGTCAAAAGGCAAAGACAAAAAAATAATTTTTAAAACAGCAAAAGAGAGAAATTATATATGAGAACCCCCATAAAACTATTGGTGGATTTCTCAATAGAAACTGTTCAGGTCAGTGTAGAAAGTCATGATATATTAAATATTAAAAGAAAGAATTGCCAAGCAAAAATTCTATAACCAGCAAAGCTGTCTTTCAGAAATGAAGGAGGGATAAAGACTTTCTTGAACAAACAAAAGCTGAGGAAGTTCATCACCACTAGACTTGCCTTACAAGAAATGATAGAGTTCTTTGAGTAGAAGTAAAAAAGGACTCTAATTAACAATCATAAAAACATAAGAAAGTAGTGTAAAACTTGCTGGTAAAAGTAAATATATAGTCAAAGTTAGATTCCATAATATGGTAATGGTGATGAATAATTCACTTACAACTCTAGTTTAAAAGATAAAAAACAAACGTTGGAAAAATAACAATAACTATGATCATCTGCTATTAGTTACATAATATAAAAAATATGAAAACTGTAACATAATAACCTAGAATGTGAAGGGAAGGAGACATGAAAAGTGTAAAATTTAGGAATTTTATTGAAGTTATTATCAGCTTAAAATAGGATGTTATAATAATAGGGTTTTCTCTTGTGATTACCATGAGGCTTATATAAAACATCTTAAGATTATAAAACCCTACTTTTGCAAATATTTATGTGCCTCACATCAGAACACCTAAATACATAAAGAAAAAAATTGATAGTGCTAAAGGAGAAAATAACAGTAATTAAATAATAGTTGGGGACTTCAATAACCCATTCTCAACAATAAATGTTGAGACAGACAGAGAATCCCAGACAGAGAATCAATAAAGAAACATCTGTTTGAAAAACGCTACAGACCAAATTGAACTACAGACATATATAGAACATTCTATCTGTCAATAACAGAATACATATTCTTCTCAATCACACTGGGACCATTTTCTAGGATAGACAATATATTAAGCCACAAAACAAGACCTAGCAAATTCAAGAAGATTGGAACATACCAAGTATCTCTTCTGATCACAACTGTATGAAACTAGAAATCAATAACAGGAGGAAAATCAGAAAATTCATGAATATATAGAAATTAGACAACACGACAACACTCTCCTGAAAAGCCAATAGATAAAAAGAAATTAAAGGGGGAATAAAAAATATCTTGGGATGAACAAAAATGGAAACACAACATACCAAAACTTATGAGATGCAGCAAAAGCAGTTCTAAGCAGGAAATCATATATTAAGAAACAACAAAAATTCCAAATAAACACCCTAACTCTATGCCTTAAAAACCTAGAAGAAAACCAATAAACTTAGCCCAAATTTATCAGAAGGAAGGAAATAAAGATTTAAGCAGAAATAAATAAAATAGAGAATAAGAAAACAATAGAAATGGTAACCAAACTGAACTGGTTCTTTGAAAAGGTAAACAAAATTGACAAACTGTTACCTAGACTAACCAAGAAAAAAAGAGAGAGGATGTAATTCAAATTATGAAAGTAAAAGAAGACATTTCTATTCATACCACAGAAATACTAAGATTCATAACTGACTGCTAAGAACAACTAAATGCCAACAAACTTGACAACCTAGAAGTAATGGAAAAAGTCTTAGAAACATATAACCTACCAAGATCGGCTCAGAAAGAAACAGAAAATTTGAAAAAACTAATTACTAATGAGTATATTGAATCAGTAATCAAAAATCTCCCAATGAAGAAAAGCTCCAGACCAGATGACTTCACTGGTGAATTTTACCAGTGAAACTTTTAAAGGAGAATTAAGGCCAATACTTCCAAAATTCTTCAAAAAAATTGAAGAGGAGGGAACATTCCCAAACTCATTTTACAAAGCCAGCATTACGCTGATGCCAAAGTCAGAAAAGAACAATACCAGAAAAGAAAACTCCAGGTTGATGTCCGCAATGAATATAGATGCAAAAATTCTCAATAAAGTACTAGCAAACCAAATTTAGCAAGACATTAGAAAGATCATTCACCATTATCAAGTGGAATTTATCCCTGGGCTGCAAGGATCCTTCAACATACACAAATCAATCAATGTGATATATCACATTAATAATATGAAAGAAAAAATCATATGAAGAGATCAATAGATGCAGAAAAAGCATCTGACAAAACTCAACATCTGTTTATGATAAAAACTCTGAAAAAATTAAGGCATAGAAGGAATGTACTTCAATATGACAAGCCCACAGCTAACATACTCAATGGTGAAAGGTTGGAAGCTTATCCTCTAAGATCAGGAGCCAGAAAATGGTGTCCACTCTTACCACTTACTGGAAGTTCTAGCTAGAGCAGTGAGGCCAAAAAATTAAAAATAAAATAACTTTTAAAAAGTCATCAGAATTCAAAAGGAAAAAGTAAAATTGTCTATATTTGCATATGACATGAATTTATACATAGAAAATGCTAAAGACTCCACCAAAAAACTGTTAGAGCCAATCATCAAATTCAGTAAAGTTTCATGACACAAAATTAACATACAAAAACCAGTAGTGTTTCTATATACCAACAATGAATTACTTGTAAATAAATTACTTGTAAATAAAAATTATGCCACTTGCAATATTAAGAATATATTAAAAATAAATATCATTATCAAAACCAAAAATATTTAGGAATAAGTTTAACCAAGGAGGCTAAAAATCTTTACTGTGAAAACTATCAGAAATTGATGAAAAAATATCAAAGAAAACACAAGCAAAAATGGAAAAGTATCCAGTGTTCATAGATTGGAAGAATTAATATTAAAATGTCAATGCTACCAAAAACCATCTACAGAGTCAGTGCACTCCCTATCAAGATAGAAATGGCATTTTGTATAGAAGTACAAAAAATTCTAAAATTTATATGCAATCACAAAAGACCTTGAATAGCTGAAGAAATACTGAGAGAAAAGAATACATCAGACATCACACTTCCTCATTTAAATCTATATAATAGCTATATCAAACTACAGTAATAAAAACTGTGCAATACTGGCATAAAAGCAGACAGATAAACCAACTGGACACAACTGAGAGCCGAGAAATAAACCCAAGCATATACAGTGAACTAATTTTTGACAAGGGAGCCAAGAATAATCAATATAGGAAAGATGGTATCTTTAATTCATGGTGCTGGGAAAATTGGATATTCACATGTAAAAAAATAAAACAAGACCACTATCTTATACCACTCACAAAAATTAACTTGAAATAAATTAAGGACTTAAATGTAAGACTGGAAACCATAAAACTGTTAGAAGAAAACAGAAAATTTACTCCTTGACATGGGCCTTGGCAATGATTTTTTTGGATATGACGCTTAAAGCACAAGCAACAAAATAAAAAATAAACAAGTGGTACTATATCAAACTAAAAAAACGTCTGCACAGAAAAAAAAAATAAAGTAAAAATGCAACCTATAGAATGGAAAAAGATTTTCCAACCATATATCTGATAAGGGGTTAATATACAAAATATAAAGAAAAAATAGCAGCAAAAACAAATAATCCAATTAAAAAATAAGCAAAGGAGCTAAATGGACAGTTTTTTAAAGAAAGGTACACAAATGGCCAGCAGGTACATAAAAAGAAGTTCATCACTAATCATAAGGGAAATGCAAATCAAAACCACAAGATATCACTTCATGCCTCTTAGAACGGCCATCATCAAAAAGTCAAGAGGTAAGACATGCTGGCAATGATATGGAGAAAAGGGAACACTTGTGCACTGTTGGTGGGATTATAATTGGTACAATCACTATGGAAAATAATATAGAAGATTCTCAAAACTTTGAAAGTAGAACTATCATATGATCCAGCAATCCCATTTCTGGAAAAATCATTCAAAGAAAAGAAAAGGCATTGTCCTAAGTGAAGTAAGTCATACAGAGAAAGACATATACTACATAATCTCACTTATATGTGTAATCTAAAAAAAACAACAAAGAAAAACCCAAACTCATAGAAAAAAAATTATATTTGTGATTACCAGAGGTGTGAGAGTGGAGGTTGGTGGAACTGAAGGAAGGAATAAAAAGGTACAAAATACCAGTTATAAGATAAATAAATACTGAGGCTATAATGTACAACATCATGACTATAGTTAATGCTTCTGTATATTTGAAATTTGCTGAAAGAATAAATCCTAAAATTCTCATCATAAAGAAAACATTTTTTTTGTTAACTATATGAGTGGATGGTTGTTAACTAAACATTGTTGTAATCATTTTATAACATATATGTTTCAAATCATTATGCTGTACACCTTATCTTTATAAAGTGCTGTATATCTATTATATCTCAAGAAAACTAAAATAAAAAACTTACTTTATTTCATTTTTTTTCTATAAATTTTACAGTATCCCGGAGTAAATTACATGAAGATTAATGCATGTCAATTGACATTTATACATAGAAATTTTATGGAAGATGAGAAGGAAATGGAGATTTTACAAAATTTATTTTCTATCATATGGTCATCAATTGTACTTATGTGTCCTCTGAAAAACACAAACCCCTAAAAACCCATCTCAGTAATGTTTCTCACTAGGAAGACTACTAACATTCTGGTGAACCAACTATTTACTTATTAAACACAATAATTCTCCTTGATTTTCATGACTATCAAAAATGCCCATACATATTTTCAAATGCCCTTGGAGTGGGGCTCAGAGATAGAGGGACAGTATGAGAATAAAAGCAATAGATTGAAGTATACAGCCATGACCAGCCTAGCAGAAGAAATACAGGCCTGTTTTCTTATGGATAAATCATATCTTCCTCTATTGACTAATCAGTTGCATGTACATTTAACCCTTGCAAACCTTTCTGGAAGGAATAAGGAAGAAGCAAGTTTCTACAATGGTAATAAATTCATGTTTCCATTATAGCACCTGTGAAAATCAGAGACTGGTTTTAGACCTCCCAAATATCCCCAAAGTGAATATGCTCTTGTGGAGATCAGGCAACAAAGCTGTCAGTAAATGTTGCAAGGCCTTTAAATGTACGAAAGAGCTAGGGAGTTGGAAGATATGGGAGTAAAATTTCTTCTCTTTTGCCCTTATACATCTTAGACGACCTTGCATTTCTAAGAACTGCAAGTGAACATTGTGGGAGTTGACAAGAAAGCATCTAAGAGTAACATTTCAAACTTGCTTTCTGAAAAGACCTTGAGACCCATTTCTCCCTGAATGGAAAAAAAGAGACTTGGTCTCCGAAAAGCAATAAATTGTTAAAAATGTCATTTCCATGACACAGTAGGATTCTAAGGCCTTCAAAAGCTGGCATTATATTTTGTGTCAAGTTTAAATAACAGACCTTCTTATCTTTATCTTCCTTTCAAGAACCACATCCCCCTACCTCCCCAGAAATGCATGATAAAGAAATGTGTGGAATAGAAATGTTACATTGTGAAAGGGGAACTAGAGAAATCTCACTTTACCATTTTAAGTTCCTTGTATATTTCTTATGCAATACAAGTATTCAAACTAATTGATAAAAACTGTAACATATGAAGCATTTTCATAACTTAGCTTTTCTAAAAGAACAGTGATTTAGGAGCCAACTTTTTAAATTGTGGCCATCCTTAGATCAGTGATAATTATTGATTTAATGTTGTTTGTCTAATTACACTGTTTTCTAAAAAATATCTTATGTATTTTTTTAAGCAAAATTGAGAGAAAATTACATATAGTGATTTCCCATATATTCCCTGTCCCACACATTAATAGCCTCCCCTAGTATCAACAAATTACCATGAGGTGGTATATTTGTTACCACTGATGAACCTACATTGACACAACAAAATTACCTGAAGTCCATAGTTTACATTTATGGTTCACTGTTTGTGTTGTACATTTTATGGTCTACGGGTTTGAATAAATCTATGACATGTATCTATCATTATGGTGTCATATATTGTATCTTTACTGCTCTAAACATCTTCTGCTTCTGTCTATTCATTCCTTACCCCCTAAGCCCTGTCAACTACTGATTTTTTAACTGTCTCCACAGTTTTGCCTTTTCCAGAATGTTGTATAGTTGGAATTATAAAGAATGTATTCTTTTCAGACTAGCTTCTTTCACTAAGCTTTACGGATTTAAGATTCCTACATGTCTTCTCATGGTTTGATTGCTCATTTATTTTTAGTGAATAATATTATATTGTTTGAATGTACTACAGTTTATCCATTTACCTACTGAAGGACATCTTTGTTGCTTCCAACTTTTAGCATTATGAATAAAGCTGATATACATATCCAGGTACATGTTTCTGTGTAAACATAAGTTTTTCAATTCCTTTGGGTAATAGCCAAAAATGTCACTGCTGGATTCTATGATAATATTATGTTTAGTTTTATAAGTAACCAGCAGACTGTCTTCTAAAGTTGCTACACCATTTTGCTTTCATGCCAGAAATGTGTAAGAGTTTCTGTTGCTCTACATCTTACCAGCGTTTAGTATTGTCAGTGTTCTAGATTTGGGCTATTCTAAGAGGTGTATAGTGGTATCCCATTGTTGTTTTCATTTGCCTTTCTCTGATGACATATGATGTGGAGCATCTTTTCATATGCTTATGTGCCATTTGTATATCCTCTTCAGTGAGGTATCTGTTAAGGTCTTAGGCCCAGTTTTAATCACATTGAATGTCTTTATTGTTGAGATAAAAAGATTTTTGTGTATTTTGAATTAACAGTCCTTTATCAAATGTGTCTTTTTCAACATTTTCTCCTAGTCTGTGGTTTGTCTTGTTCTCTTGACATTGTATTTTGTAGAGCATAAATTTCTAATTTTAGTGAAGTCCATATTGTCATTTATTTCATGGACCATTCTTTTGGTATTGTATCTAAAAAAGTCATCACCACTCCCAAGGTTGTCTAGTTTTTCTCTCTTATTGTCTTTTAGGAGTTTACTAGCTTTGCATTTTACATTTAGATCTGTGATCCATTTTACTTATAAGATTTGTGTCTAGATTTATATTTTAGCATGTGGATGCCTAGTTGTTCTAACACCATTTGTTGAAGAGACTATTACTGCCTTTGCTTTGTCAAAGATCAGTGAATTTCATTTATATGGGTCTATTTCTAGGCTTTCGATTCTGTCCCATTACTTTTGTCTATTCTTTCAGTATCACACTATTTTGATTACTGTAGCTTTATAATAAGTCTTGAAGTCACGTAGTATCACTCCTCCTACTTTGTTCTTCCCTTCAATACTTTTTCAGTTATACTGGATCTTTTGTCTCTCTGTATAAACTTTAGAACTGAGTTTGTGGATATACCAAAATAACTTGCTGGAATTTTGATTGAGATTACATTGGATCTATACATCAATTTTGGAAGAAATGACATCTTTACAATATTGAGATTTCCTGTCCATAAATATGGGACATTATTATTTTTGTCCTTGTGCATCAGACTTTTGTAACTTTTTTCATATTTATCTTACACATATTTTATTAGATTTATATATGTTTTTCATTTTGAGGGCATGCTAATGTAAATGGTATTGTTTTTTCTTTAATTTCAAATTCCACTTGCTTGCTGCTTTACAGTAAAGCAATTGACTTTTGTATATTAATTTCATATCCTGCAACCTTACTATAATTACTTGTAGCTCAAGGAGATTTTTGGTCTATTCTGTTGGACTTTCTACATAGATGATCATGTCATTTGTAAATAAGACAATTTTATTTCTTTCTTCTCATCTGTTTATCTATTATTTCCTTTCATTGTCTAATTGCATTACCTAGAACTTCCAGTATGATGTTGAGAAAGAATGGTGTGAAGGAACATCTTCATTTTGTAACTGATTTTAGTAGGAAAACTTCAAGTTTTTCACCATTAATTATGATGTTAACACTAGGATTTTTATAGATATTCTACATTAAATAGAGGCAGTTCCCCTTTATTCCTACTTTGCTGATAATTTTTATCATGAATGAGTGTTGAATTTTGTCAAATGTCAAATGCTTTTTTGCATCAATTAATATGAACATGATTTTTTTTTTCCTTTAGCCTGTTGTGATGCATTACATTGATTTTTGAATACTGAACAAGCCTTGCATACCTGGACTAAATTCCAGGTGTTTATGGTATATAATTGTTTTGTATATTGTAGGATTTGATTTGTTATTATTTTATCGAGAGTTTTTTGTATCTGTGTTCATGAGAGATACTGGTCTGTAGTTTGTTTTGTTTCCTTTTAGTATCTTTGTCTGGTTCCATTAGTGTAGCGATGTCCTCATAGAATCAATTGGGAAGTATCCCTCTGTTTTTTATCTTCTGAAAGAGATTGTAGAGAATTGGTATAATTTCCTCCTTAAATGTTTGGTAGAATTCCCTAGTTTACCCACCTGAGGCTGTTTTTTGGTTTTGGAAGGTAATTAATTATTGATTAAATTTTAAATAGATAGTCCTATTTAGTTGTCTAATTGTTGCTGTGTGAACTTTGGCAAATTGTGTCTTTCAAGAAATTGAGTCATTTCATCTAGGTTATTAAATTTGTGGGCTTAGATTAGTTCATAGTGTTCCTTGATTATTGTTTTAATGTCCATAGGATCTGCAGTGGTTTCCCCTTTTTCCTTTCTGATATTACTATCATGGGTCCTCTCTCTCTCTTCTTCTTAGTTAGCCTGTCGAGAGACATAATTTTATTTATCTTTATTTTTATTTTATATTGAGGTGTAGATGATTTATAATGTTGTGTTAGTTTCAGGTGTACAGTAAAATGGTTCAGTTATACATATACATATATCCATTCTTTTTCAGATTCTTTTCTCCTGTAGCTTATTACAGAATATTGAGTACAGTTCCCTCTGCTATACAGTAGGTCCTTGTTGATTATCTGTTTTATACATAGTAGTGTGCATATGTTAATCCCAAACTCCTAATTTATCCCTACCCCCCAACTTTCCCCTTTGGTAACCATAAAGTTGTTTTGAAGTCTGTGAGTCTGTTTTGTAAATAAGTTCATTTGCAACACCTTTTTAGATTCCACATATAAGTGATATCATATGATATTTGTCTTTCTCTGTCTGACTTAGTATGATAATCTCTAGGTACATCCATGTTACTGCAAATGGCATTATTTCATTCTTTTTGATGGCTGAGTAATATTCCATTGCATATATGTACCACACATTCTTTATCCATTCCTCTGTCACTCTTTTAAATGATGTAATCTCTTAAAGAACAAACTTTTTGTTTTACTTTCTATATTGATTTGCTAGTTTCAATTTGATTGATTTCTGTTCTAATTCTTATTTATTTTCTTCTACTTACTTGGATTTAATTTGCTCTTGTTCTTCCTGTTTCCTAATATGGAAAAAATGATTTTAGATCTTTCTTCTTTTCTAACTTATGCATTTAATGCTATAAATGTACCTGTAATCAGTGCTCTTCATTAATTTCACATATTTTGATAAATTGTGTTTTTATTTTAATTTAGTTCAAACAATTTTTTTTATTTCTCTTGAGTTATCTTCTTTGATCTATATATTGTTTAGATGTGTGTCATTTACTCTGCATGTATGTTGGAATTTTCCATTTATCTTTCTGTCTTTGATTTATAGTTTAATTTCATTGTGGTCTAAGAGCAAACATCAGGTGATTTCTATTATTTTCGGTTTGTTAAGGTGAATTTTATAGCCCATAATGTGATCCATCTTTGTGAGTGTTTCATGTGAGCTTCAGAAAAATTTGTATTCTGCTGTATTGGATGAAGTAGTCTATAGATGTCAATTATCTCCAGTTGATTGATGGTGTTATTGAAGTCAAATATGTCCTTGCTGAATTTCTCCTGTTGTATATTTGTCCACTTCTGGTAGAGGAGTGTTTAAGCCTCCAACTATGATAGTGGATCTATTTATCTTTGCAGTTCTGTTAGTTCCCGTCTCCTTTAGTTAATGTTCTATTGTTAGGCAAATATCCTTTTCATTGTTATGTTTTTGGATAACTGATCTCTTTATAGTTATGTAATACACTTCGTTATTCCTGATAACGTTCCTTCCTTTGAAGTCGGTTCAATCTGAAATTAATAGAGCTATTCTTTCTTTCTTTGGATGAGTCTTGGTACAGTATTGATTAGTATTAATATGGTATATTTTCCTCCATCCATTCACTTTTTTTTTTTTTTTTTGTGGTACGCGGGCCTCTTCCATTGTGGAGCACAGGCTCTGGACACGCAGGCTCAGCGGCCATGGCTCACGGGCCCAGCCACTCCGCAGCATGTGGGATCTTCCCGGACTGGGGCACGAACCCCTGTCCCTTGCATTGGCAGGTGGACTCTCAACCAGTGCACCACCAGGGAAGCCCCATCCATTCACTTTTAATCTACATGTCTTTATATTTAAAATGGGCTTCTTAAAGACAAAATATAGTTCAGTACTTTTTTTGACAAACTCTGACAATCTCTATCTTTTAATTGGTACATTTAGACCATTGACATTGAAAGTGATTACTGAAATAACTTGATTAATATCTACATTTCTTAACATTTTCTTTTTGTGTCCTTAGTCTTTGTTCCTATTTTGCCTTCCACTCATTTTCTGCCTTTTGTGATTTTAACTGAGCATTTTATATAGCTCAAGTTTCTCTCTTTTTATAGCATAGCAGTTTAGTTCTTTAAAAAAAAAAGTGTTTTCCGAGGGTTATTAACATACACTTATATGTAATCAAAATCCACTTCCCATAACACTATACTTCTTTGTGGGTAGTGAGAGTACCTTATAATAACAAAATAATTCTAATTCCTCCTTTCCATCCCTTGTATCATTGTCACCATCATTTCATTTATATATAAGCATACATAAGTGCATATATATGTATCAATAATTATATATACCACATATATAATATATATAATTGTATGTATTATACATAAAATATATACATAAGCTACATAATCAAATACATTATTGGTATTATTATTCGTCCTAAGTCTCATCTATTCAATTTATTAATTTATTAAGAGTAAGAATAATAAAGGTAATCTTCACTTATTCCTTCTTTAATGCTTTGCATATATATATATATATATCTCTCTCCAGGTTTTTGAACTATATTATTTTCCTTCTGTCTAAAGAACTTCTTTTAACATTTCTTGCAAGGCACATCTACTGGTAACAAACTCCCTCATTTTTTGTTTGTCTGAAAAAGTCTTTATTTCTCCTTTACTTTTGAAGATAATTTTGCTTTTTATAGAATTTCTAGGTTCATGGTTCTCATTCTGTCAATACTGATAATATTTCACTCCACTCTCTCTTTTGAATATTTTCTGAGAAGTTGGAAACAATTCTTATCTTGTTCTTCTATAGGTAAGGTGTTTTTTTCCCCCTTTTTTCAGGAATTTTCCTGTATTTTTGGTTTTCTGTAGTTTGAAAATAATATTCCTAGATGTAGCTTTCTGGACATTTATTAAATTTGGTTTCTCTGAGCTTCCTAGACCTGTGGTTTGGTGTCTGACATAAATTTGGGGAAATTATTAGCTAATATTTTTTCAAACACCATATCTGTTCTTTTTTCTCCACCTGATATTCTCATTAAGTGTATGTTACATCTTTTATAGTTGTCCCACAATCCTTAGACATCCTTTTCTGTTTTTATTCTTTGTTCTCTTTGCCTTTCAGTTTTCAAGGATTTTATTGGTATATTCTCTAGTTCAGAAATTATTTCCCCATCCTTTTCCAGTCCACTAATAAGCAAGTAAAAGACATTCTTAATTTCTGCTACAGTGTTTTTGACCTCTAATATTTCTCTTTTGTTCTTTTTTTTAGGATTTCTATGTCTCTGCTTACAATGACAATCTGTTTTTACATGCTGTGTACATTCTTCATTAGAGTCCTTAGCATATTAATTATAGCTGTTTTAAACTCACAATCTACTAATTCCAATATCTCTGCCATATCTGGTTTTGGTGCCTGCTCCTTGTCTCCAAAAGTAGTACCAAATTTATTTTGGTAAGCCTTGTAAGTTTTTCTTCATAATGAGAAATAACTTACCAGGTAAAAGAAACTGCTATAAATAGGCCTTTAGTAAAGTTATGGTGAGGTATGGGGTAAGGGAAAGTTTTCTGTAGTATTATTATTTTATCTGTCTTTTAGTGAGCTTATGTCTCTGAACTGTGAGCATTGCAATATATATATTTTTTTCTTTCCCCATAGGTTGGACAGGATGGTTAGAGTGACTAGAGTTAGGTATTTCCCTTTCTCCAGATCACTTTGTCTCTGACAATATCCCAGCAAGTTAGACTGTGGTTAAGTAGTTTCCCCTGAAATCAGTCCTTGTTAAGAATAGAGTTTTTTTGTATTTCTTAAAAAAAATTTTTTAACATCTTCATTAGAGTATAATTGCTTTAAAATTGTGTGTTAGTTTCTGCTTTATAAAAAAGTGAATCAGTTATACATATACATATGTTCTCATAACTCTTCCCTCTTGCATCTCCCTCCCTCCCACCGTCCCTATCCCACCCCTCTAGGTGGTCACAAAGCACTGAGCTGATCTCCCTGTGCTATGCGGCTGCTTCCCACTAGCTATCTATTTTACATTTGGTAGTGTATATATGTCCATGTCACTCTCTCACTTTGTCACAGCTTACCCTTCCCTCTCCCCATATCCTCAAGTCCATTCTCTAGTAGGTTGGTGTCTTTGTTCCTGTCTTACCCCTAGGTTCTTCATGACATTTTTTTTTCTTAGATTCCATATATATGTCTTAGCATATGGTATTTGTCTTTCTCTTTCTGACTTACTTCACTGTGTATGACAGACTCTAGGTCCATCCACCTCACTACAAATAACTCAATTTCATTTCTTTTTATGGCTGAGTAATATTCCATTGTATATATGTGCCACATCATCTTTATCCATTCATCTGATGATGGAAACTTAGGTTGCTTCCATGTCCTGGCTATTGTAAATAGAGCTGCAATGAACATTTTGGTACACAACTCTTTTTGAATTATGGTTTTCTCAGGGTATATGACCAGTAGTGGGATTGCTAGGTCATATGGTAGTTCTATTTGTAGTTTTCTAAGGAATCTCCATACTGTTCTCCATAGTGGCTGCATCAATTTACATTCCCACCAACAGTGCAAGAGGGTTCCCTTTTCTCCACACCCTCTCCAGCATTTATTATTTCTAGATTTTTTGATGATGGCCATTCTGACTGGAGTGAGATGATATCTCATTGTAGTTTTGATTTGCATTTCTCTAATGATTAATGATGTTGAGCATTCTTTCATGTGTTTGTTGGCAGTCTGTATATCTTCTTTGGAGAAATGTCTATTTAGGTCTTCTGCCCATTTTTGGATTGGGTTGTTTTTTTGTTATTGAGCTGCTTGTAAATATTGGAGATTAATCCTTTGTCAGTTGCTTCATTTGTAAATATTTTCTCCCATTCTGAAGGTTGTCTTTTCGTCTTGTTTATGGTTTCCTTTGCTATGCAAAAGCTTTTAAATTTCATTAGGTCTCATCTGTTTATTTTTGTTTTTATTTCCATTTCTCTAGGAGGTGGGTCAAAAAGGATCTTGCTGTGATTTATGTCATAGAGTGTTCTGCCTATGTTTTCCTCTAAGAGTTTGATAGTGTCTGGCCTTACATTTAGGTCTTTAATCCATTTTGAGCTTATTTTTGTGTATGGTGTTAGGGAGTGTCCTGATCTCATACTTTTATATGTACCTGTCCAGTTTTCTTTGCTCTCCCCTGACAGAAGCCGGAGGGAATTTTTCTCTGATATTTATTGTGGGAAACTGGCAGACCTCCTGTACCTCTCTCACAATACTGTGGGAGCCACCTTATGACTGGGTCTTTCTCAAGTTTTAACTCTTACACTGTTTACACCGAATTTCTAGCAATTTGTAAATTACAGTTCATGGTTTCCTACCCAAGCACTTGCTCCCATAGAGGTTTCTGTTTATGATTTTCTACTCAGGTAAGTAGTGACTCCCTATATTCTTCTGTCTTTCCAATCTTGGAGAAGCAGTTTGCCCTGTGTCCTCCCCTCTCTTATAGATCAAAGAAGAGGTTTTTTTTTTTTTCCAATCTGTTCAATTTTTTACTTGTTTAACGATGCCTTAATGATTTCTAAGCTCCTTCCATGTGGAAATGGAAACTGGCACAAACACTTTTGGGTTTTAATTTGGTATTATTTTGCATATAGGGAAAAAATCAGATAATTATAAATGAAAAACTATGTCTCTTACTATTAATTTATGAAAATCTTAACATTCTGTTTTTTGGGGGTTTTTTACTTTGTATATTTTGTTTGGTTTGATTTTTTTTTTTTTAAATAAAGATGCAGTTTCACTCTTGGCAATCACATAAAATACAGTCATTGTAGTAAACTGCAAGAAATCATTATCTAGGATAATCTAAAATAAATCTTGCAGACCAAGGTCTTTCTGAAGTAGATGCAATATATTCTGAGAGCAGGATCAAATTACATTCTTTCTGGCTCAGGACAGAGAATTTACTATTAAATAGGGGACTAGATCACCTAATAATGTTGTTGGCTACACATCAAGACATGTGTGACTACTGGGTTGGCTAGATATTTTTGTCTCATTCATGTGAAAGCAGCATAATTACTAAGATTTTTTTTTTTTTTTTTACCAATTCCACATACCTTAATCATCAATGGAAAATACTTCTTATATATATATAATGCTGAAATAAAAGCCTTTAGAAGATATAACAATAACAGTATTTGAAGAACTTGTAATGCTAACTAACCAGCGAGAAGGTGTATGTCACTGTTTAAACAATTTATCCTGTGCTACTTTAATGTGGTTATTATACAGACAATATGGCCATTTCCACATCATGCATCTTTATACAGTAAATTGTTATTGATAGGAAATCTCAAGTAAAAATTTAGTAGTTTTAAATTGCTTTGCAAAGTATTTTCATGCCTACACTAAGAGAATGAGACTCTCCTTCTCTAGAAATGTTTCCTTATTGACATTTTCATTATAATTTTTAGATTCTAGGCGAGGGTGAACAACAATTTTTGTGTTTTCTCTTCTAAACTCATCTTTTGTAAATATATTTCTTTGTCACATTCATTTTTGTAGTCTTTTACACATTGATTTGTAAAAGTTATTATATACTCTGGACACCAAATGGTTGAATAATTTGGAAATATCTCCTTGTAACTACCTTTTCACTTAGGTTATATTCTTTATTGTATTGAAAATTAATTTCAATAAAGCCAAATTTACCAATATTTTGCTTTATGATGTACAGTTTCAAAGTTATTTAGTCAATCCTACAAAACACCAAGGTTATGGTATTATTGTCTAATATTTCTTTGTAAATATTTAATTATTTTGTTTAATACATTTAAGTTTTTTTATTTTTATAAATGATGTAATGCAGAGGTCTACTATTAATTTTATTACATGACAATAACTGAATGACCCAGGACTATTTGTGAAGAGTTAGTCCTTTAATCATTGATTTGTAAATAGTTGGCAAATACCAAGTTTCAATTTATCTGTGTATCTGCTTCAATTAATCTATTATTCCTGAGAAAAAAATTTAATGTCAATAAAATTGATTTTCCCTTTAGCTTTCTTGAAGTTAATTGTGTTCCACAATTCTGAATTTCACAGAATTTATTAAGGAAATACTGTAGGTATACTCTGTATTACACTGCATCCCCAGTATGGTCAAGGGCAACACTTTATATGTGATTAATTAAAATTTATGTAACAAAAAATATTCATATTACATGACATAAGTAATAACCCTAAATATGCTCACATCATTTCATATCAGATTTTTCACCTAATTTGTTCAGGTCAGGTCAGATTTTTTTCTATAACATTAGTTATGAAAAACTTAAAAATTTTTAAATTCTGAAAAATTTTAATGGGTATATTAATAGGATTAATTTTACAGAAGATATGCAAGACCTCTATATTGTAAGTGACAAAACATTGTTAATGGAAGTTAACATATACCTACATAAATGGAGATATATCCTGTATTTATGGATTAGAAGATTCATTATTTCTAAGTTGTATTATTCCCAGTTTTATTAATAGATTCAAAGAAGTTTAAATTATAATCCTAGCGGGCATGCCAAAGACCTATATAAAGTTTTTCTAAAATTTATATAAAAAAAGGATTTATAATATTAAAAAGTAAATTGAAGTTCCAATTGAAATACCTTATTTTTAGACAAACTTTTAAGTTAGGACAATCAAGGCAGTAGCAGTGACATGAGAATAGCCATATAAGATCAATGAAATGAATTCAGAAATAAAGCAAAACTTATTTGGCAAATTAATGTTTGAAATTAGCAGCATAATTCAGAGGACTAAATATAGATTTTTTTAAACACAAGGTGCTTGAACAACTGGATATCTAAATTTTCTCTTTTTTTAAATAATGCTGAAATTTACATCATACAGTATAGATCTAAATATAAAGGACTAAATTATAATAATTCTATAAGAAAAGAGGGGAAATATTTGTTACCTTGCAATAGACAAAGATTAATTGAAGAAGGCACAAAAGCATGGCTTATAAAATTAAAAGTTATATAAAGTACTTCATCAAAATTAACAACTCTTTTCCTCTTCCAAAGATACAAATAAGGAAATGAAAATATAAATAAAAAATAAGAAAAATATTTGGAATTCATAATCTGAGGAAAGGTTTATATGCAGCATTTACAAAGGTCTTTTAAAATTCAGAAAGAAAGGAAAACCAAAATCATTTAAAAATGGGAAAAATTGACCTGACACTTCAAAGATATATGAATGGACAGTAAGCACATTAAGTTGCAATATTATTAATGATTAAGAAAATGGGAATTTAAATCATAATGAGATATACCATGGCATTCATACCAGAATGGCTAAAATTAAGAAGACTGAAATAACATGTGTTGGTAAGTATGTGGTACAACTGAAGTTCTCAGAGATGGTTGATAGGAATAAAAAATGCTACAATCACTTTAGAAAACCAGGTTGCCAGTGTTTTTTAAAGTAAAACATACACAGCAATCCAAATCATAAGTATTTAACCATGAGAAATAAACTGTATGCTACATTGGAAGGTGTTATTCATACCATAGCATAAAAATATTAAAATGCCTAGGAGTAAACACTTGTAAGGAGGCCAAAGACCGGTACTCCAAAAACTATCAGATGCAGATGAAAGAAACTGAAAATGATATAAAACGGATGGAAAGATATACCATGTTCTTCGATTGGAAGAATCAACATTGTTAAAATGAACATACTACCCAAGGCAATCTACAGATTCAATGCAATCTTTATCAAATTACCAATGACATTTTTCACAGAACTAGAACAAAAAAGAATTTTAATTTGTATAGAAACACAAAAGACCCTGGATAGCCAAAGCAATCCTGAGAAAGAAGAATGGAGATGAAGGAATCAAACTCCCTGACTTCAGTCTATACTACAAATCTACAGTCATCAAAACATTATGGTACCGGTGCAAAACCAGACATAGATCATTGCAACAGGATAGAAGGCACAGATATAAACTCTCACATTTATGGTCAGTTAATCTACAAAAAAAGAGGCAAGAATATACAATGGAGAAAAGAGTCTCTTCAATAAGTGGTGCTGGAAAAACTGGACAGCTACATATAAAAGAATGAAATTAGAAATTTCTCTAACACCATATATAAAAATAAACTCACAATGGATTAAAGCCCTGAATGTAATACTGGATACTATAAAACACTTAGAGGAAAACACAGGCAGAAAACTCTTGAACATAAATTGCAGCAATACTTTTTTGGATCCATCTCCTAGAATAATGGAAATAAAAACAAAAATAAACAAGTGAGACCTAATTAAAATTAAAAGCTTTTGCAAAGTAAAGGAAAATATAAACAACATGAAAAGACAGTCTGTGGAATGGAAGAAAATATTTGCAAATGATGTCACCAACAATAGATTAATTTCCAAACTGTACAAAACAGCTCATACAAAATAATTTAAAAAACAACCTTAATAACAGCTTAATAACAACAACAACCAAAAAATAAAAACCCAATCCAATCAAAAAACTGGGCAGAAGATCTAAATAGACATTTCTCCATAGAAGACACACAGGTAGCCAACAGACACAGAAAAAGATGCTCAACATCATTAATAGAGAAATGCAAATCAAAACTACAATGAGGTATCACTTCACACCAGTCAGAATGGCCATCATCAAAAAGTCTACAAATAATAAATGTTGGAAGAGGTGTGGAAAATGCTGGAAAGCAACCCTTATACACTGTTGGCAGGAATGTAAATTGATACAGCCACTGTGGAGAACAGTATGGAGGTTCATTAAGAAACTAAAAATAGAGTTACCATATGATCCTGCAATCCACTCCTGTGCATCTATCTGGAGAAAACTCTAATTTGAAAAGATACATGTGTCTCATTTTTCATAGCAGTTCTATTTACAATAGCCAAGACATGGAAGCAACCAAAATGTCCATGGACAGATGAGTGGATAAAGAAGATATGCTGGGCTTCCCTGGTGGCACAGTGTTTGGGAGTCTGCCTGCCGATGCAGGGGACATGGGTTCGTGTCCCGGTCTGGGAAGATCCCACATGCCACGGAGTGGCTGGGCCCATGAGCCATGGTCGCTGAGCCATGGCCGCTCTGTCCGGAGCCTGTGCTCTGCAGCAGGAGAGGCCACAGCAGTGAGAGGCCCACATACCGCAAAAAAAAAAAAAAAAAGAAGATATCCTATGTATTTATACAATGACATATTACTCAGACATAAAAAAGAATGAAATAAAGCCATTTCAGCAATATCGATGGACCTAGAGATGTTCATACTAAGTGAAATGTCAGAGAATGACAAATATCATGATATAATTTATATGTGGAATCTAAAAAAAGTACAAATAAACTTAATTACAAAACAGAAATAGTCACAGACATAGAAAACAAATGTGTGGTTACCAATGGGGACAGTGGTGGGTGCAGGGAGAGGTAAATTAGGAATTTGGGATTAACATATTCACACTACTATATATTCAATGTAAGATAGGTAAACAAGAAGAACCTACTGTATAATACAAGAATCTCTATGAAGTATCTTGTAATAACCTGTAAGGGAAAAGAATCTGAAATATATATATATATATATATAGTTATATATATAGTTATATATATAGTTATATATATATACACATACATATATATACATATATATATATATAACTGAATTATTTTGCTGTATACCTGAAACTAACAGAACATTGCAAATTAACTGTACTTCAATTTTTAAAAACGTTTCAAAAAAGGTGTTGTTCATAACACCTTTGTTCATAGCACCTTTGTTCATAATAACCAAAAAGTGGAAACAACCCTAATGTCCATCACCTGGTCAATAGATAATCAAATTATGATCTACCTGTAGTCTGGAATACTGCTCAGTAATAAAAATGAATAAATTTCTGACAGGTCCAAAAACATGGGCAAATATCACAAGCACTGTGTTATATTCAAGGAGTGAAATGCAAAAGTATATATCTTATATGATTCTATTTATTTTAAATTCAATAAAACATAAATTTATAGAAACAGAAAACAGAGCAGTGCTTCCTAGATTTTGGGGAATGGATTGACCCCAAAGCAGCATGAAAAAATACTTTTGGAAGAAGTAAAATATTTATATCTTGATTTTGAGGTAGTTACAAAGTGAGCTATGAATGTCAAATTTCCTAATCTATACACTTAAATGAGTTGAATTTTATTGTCTAACAATTATATCTCAATAAACATGGGATAAAGTCAAATTAAATAAAGTATTTGAAGTGGCATATTAGAAACAAAGTAAATGGCCATAGTAGGGTATAAACAATGCTTAAATGACTGTCTCAGAAAATTTTTCAGTTATCTCAGTATCTAAGGAAAGAATATATTATTAAAATAATCTTGGGCTTCCCTGGTGGTGCAGTGGTTGAGAGTCCGCCTGCCGATGCAGGGGACATGGGTTTGTGCCCCGGTCCAGGAAGATAACTCATGCCGTGGAGCGGTTGGGCCCGTGAGCCATGGCCACTGAGCCTGCACATCCGGAGCCTGTGCTCCACAACGGGAGAGGCCACAACAGTGAGAGGCCCACATACCACAAAAAAACAAAAACAAAATAATCTTAATTACTAAAATCTGATACTGAATACTTTCCCTATACAGTGCACCAAGTAAAATTCTAAGACAGTAGTATCACATGGCTAAAACACATTTATTTCTTGGGGTCTTTCACAGAATCAGTCAACAACTAGTTTGCTAAATTTGGTATAGATTTAATTTGGCCACTGAATGCTTAATCTAGATTTCAGATAATTTCTTTTCTCATGTGCACTGATCCCTATGACAATAAATGAAAAAGGATATTTCACTGTTTAAACACCTCTAATTTAAGGCAACTTAATCAACCCTCTTCATTGAAAGATTCTGGACTACAATTACAGCATTAATGTCTACCTGTCAGTTCTTTTCAGGTATGGTACCAGAGAGCAATTGCATCTCATGTATTTTCTTGTGGAAATTGCTTCGTACCTGGAGGTGATATTTTTTCCTTTAATCATTTCTTCTGTATGATGTAACTGTGAGTCACATAGAGGACTTTTTAGCTACAGTATTCCAATATGATTCCCCCCAATCTGGACACCATCCAGTTTAAAAATAATAATAATTTATAAGGATTTAGCAATGTCAAAAGTACATTTAATAGTAAGAAAGTCACAGTGTCTTTGCAATGTGACACAATATTTGTACAATGTTCTGATTTTTAACGTTCATTATAGTCCAGGAAGACTATTTCCAAAATTTTTACAGATAGTACTTTGACACTTAATTTGTCACTTTATGCTTCAAAGACTTCTTGTTGCAAAATAAGTTATTAATAGTTGACTAAAACATTATAATTTAAAAAAATAATATTACCATTAGAGGATTTTAGTAGCTCTACCAAAACATCCATGGGTCTATCATAGAAAATTAAAACCAGTGACAGACATGTATAAACATCATAAAACTTAATTGTGTATTTATATGTTTCAAGTATATTTCAATGTGAGTTAATGATCTAACATATATAATCATTCATCAAATATTTTGAGCTTCAATATTTACAACTGTCCCCTTATAAAAGTCTTTAGCCTAATTATATTAAATATAATTTTATCCCAATTATCACCTAAAGCAAAATTACCTTTCTCACTTAGTTTCCCTAAAGTTTTACTTATGATAATATTTTTATCTTCGACTAATGCTGTAAGTTCCTCCAGCTCATCTTATTTCTTCTGTAAATTCCCCCAAAAATGTGTTTGAACAGACTGGTTCAAGATGATGGAGTAGAAGGACGTGTGCTCACTCCCTCTTGTGAGGCACTGGTATCATGACTAACTGCTGAACAATCATCAACAGGAAGACACTGTAACTCACCAAAAAAGATACCCCACATCCAAAGACAAAGGAGAAGCTGCAAAGAGATAGTAGAAGGAATGCAACCACAATAAAATCAAATGCCAAAACCACTGGGTGGGCGACTCACAAACTGGAGAACAATTATACCACAGAAGTCCACCCACTGGAGTGAAGGTTCTGAGGCCCATGTCAGACTTCTCAACCTGGGGGTCTGGCAAAGAGAGGAGGAATTCCCAGAGAATCAGACTTTGAAGGCTAGTGGGATTTGATTGGAGAACTTTGACAGGACTGGGGTAAAAAACTCTTGGAGGGCACACAAAGTAGTGTGCGGATCAGGACAGAGGGGAAGGAGCAGTGACCCCATAGGAGACTGAACCAGACCTACCTGCAAGTGTTGGAGGTTATCCTGCAGAGGCAGGGGGTGGCTGTGGCTCACCACAGGAACAAAGACACTGACAGCAGAAGTTCTGGGAAGTACTCCTTGGCAAGAGCCCTCCCTGAGTCTGCCACTAGTCCCACCAGAGAGCCTGTAGGCTCCAATGCTGGGTCACCTCAAGCCAAACAAACAAGAGGGAGGGAACTCAGCCCCATCCATCAGCAGACAAGTGGATTAAACTTTTACTGAGCTCTGTCCACCAGAGCAACACCAAGCTCTACCCACCACAAGTCCCCCCTATCAGGAAGCTTGCAGGAGCTTCTTAGATACCCTCATCTACCAGAGGGCAGACCAGAAGTCCCTCCCATCAGGAAGCTTGCAGAAGCCTCTTAGATACCCTTATCTACCAGAGGGCAGACAGCAGAAACAAGAAGAACTACAATCCAGCAGCCTGTGGAATGAAAACCACATTCACAGAAAGATAGACAAAATGAAAAGGCAGAGGACTATGTATCAGATGAAGGAAAAAGATAAAACCATAGAAAAATAACTAAATGAAGTGGAGAAAGGCAACTTTCCAGAAAAAGAGTTCAGAATAATGATAGTGAAGATGATTCAGGACCTCAGAAAAAGAATGGAGGCAAAGATCGAGAAGATGAAAGAAATGTATAACAAACACACAGAAGAATTAAAGAACAAACATCTAGAAGAATTAAAGAACAAACAAACAAAGATGAACAATAAAATAACTGAAATAAAAAATACACTAAAAGGAATCAATAGCAGAATAACTGAGGCAGAAGAATGGATAAGTGACCTGTAAGACAGAATGGTGGAATTCACTGCTGCAGAACAGAATAAAGAAAAAATAATGAAAAGAAATGAAGACAGCCTAAGAGACACCTAGGGCAACATTAAACACAACAACATTCACCTTATAGGGGTCCCAGAAGGAGAAGAAAGAGAGAAAAGACTGGAGAAAATATTTGAAGAGATTATAGTCAAAAACTTCCCTATCATAGGAATGGAAATAGCCACACAAGTCCAGGAAGCACAGAGAGTCCCAGGCAGGATAAACCCTAGGAGAAACATGATGAAACACACAGTAATCAAATTGACAAAAATAAAAATAAAACAAAGACAAATTATTAAAAGTAATAGGGGAAAATGACAAATAACATACAAGGGAACTCCCGTAAGGTTAACAGCTGCTTTCTCAGCAGAAATTCTACAAGCCAGAAGGGAGTGGCACAATATATTTAAAGTGATGAAAGGGAAGAACCTAAACCAAGATTACTCTAACCAGCAAGGAGTTCATTCAGATTCTATGGAGGAATCAAAAACTTTACAGACAAGCAAAAGCTAAGAGAATTCACACCACCAAACCAGCTCTCCAACAATAGCTAAAGGAACTTCTCTAAGTGGGAAACACAAGAGAAAAAAAGGACCTACAAAAACAAACTCAAAACAATTAAGAAAATGGTACTAGGAACATACATATCAATAATTACCTTAAATGTGAATGGATCAAATGCTCCAACCAAAAGACAAAGGCTTGCTGAATGGATACAAAAACAAGACCCGTCTATATGCTGTCTACAAGAAACCCACTTCAGACCTAGGGACACATACAGACTGAAAGTGACACGATGCAAAAATATTTTCTATGCAAATGGAAATCAAAAGAAAGCTGGAGTAGCAATATTCATATCAGATAAAATAGACTTTAAAATAAAGAATATTGCGAGAGACAAGGAAGGACACTACATAATGATCAAGGGATAAATCCACGAAGAAGATACAACAATTTTAAATATATATGCAGAGAGACCTTCAAGATGGCAGAAGAGTAAGGTGTGGAGATCACCTTCCTCCCCACAAGTACATCAGGAATACGTCTACATGTGGAACAACTCCTACAGAACACCTTCTAAATGCTGGCAGAAGACCTCAGACTTCCCAAAAGGCAAGAAACTCCACACGTTCTTGGGTAGGGCAAAAGAAAAAAGAGAGGCAAAAGAATAGGGACGGGACCTGCACCTCAGGGAGGGAGCTGTGAAGGAGGAAAAGTTTGCACACCCTAGGAAGCCCCTTCATTGGCAGAGATGGGAGGTGGTAGGGGGTAAGCTTCAAAGCCGCAGAGGAGAGTGCAACAACAGTGGTGCAGAGGGCAAAGCGGAGAGATTCCTGAACAAAGGATAAGTGCTGACCAGCACTCACCAATCTGAGAGGCTTGTGTGTGCACCTGCCAGTATGTGTGGGGGCTGGGAGTGGAGGCTCGGGCTTCACAAATCATATCCCAGAGAGAGGACTAGGGTTGGCTGTGTGAAGACAGCCTGAAGGGGACTAGTGTGCCACAGCGAGCCGGGAGGGAGTCTGGGGAATAGTCTGGACCTGCATAAGAGGCAAGAGACAATTATCTCGGGGTGCACGAGAGGATTCAGAGAACTGCCTAAACAAGCCCCAGAGAAGGGCGAGAGCCGCTACTATCAGCACAGACATCAGAGACGGGCATGAAATGCTAAGCCTGCTGCTGCAGCCACCAAGAAATCTGTGTGCAAGCATAGGTCACTATCCACACCTCCCTTCCTGGGAGCCTGTGCAGCCTGCCACTGTCAGGGTCCCCTGATCCAGGGACAACTTCCCCAGGAGAAACACGCCTCAGGCTGTTGCAATATCATGCTGACCTCTGCTGCTGTAGGCTCGCCCAACATTCCTCCCCCTCCCCACCCCAGGCCTGATTGAGTCAGAGCCCACTAATCAGCTATGACTTTAACCCTGCCCTGTCTGAGTGAAGAACAGACACCCTCAGGCAACCTACATGTGGAGGCAGGGCCAAATCCAAAGCTGAATTCCTGGAGCTCTGTGAACAATGAAGAGAAAGGAAAATCTCTCCCAGAAGCCTCAGGAGAAGTAGATTAAATCTCAACAATCAACTTGATGTACCCTGCATCTGTGGAATACCTGAATAGACAATGAATCATCCCAAAATTGAGGCAATGGGCTTTGGGAACAATGATATATATATATATTTTTTTCCTTTTTTCTCTTTTTGGAAGTGTGTATGTTTCTCTGTGTGATTCTGTCTGTATAGCTTTGCTTTTACCATTTTCCTAGTGTTCTATCTTTTTTTTAAGTATAGTTTTAGCACCTGTTATCATTGGTGAATTTGTTTTTTGGTTTGGTTGTGTTCTTCTTTTTTTATTTTTTTTTTGTTTTAAATAATTTATTTTTTTATTTTAATTATTTTATTTTATTTGTATATTTATTCTCTCTCTCTCTCTCTCCCCTTCCTTCCTTCCTTCCTTCCTTCCTTCCTTCCTTCCTTCTTTCCTTCCTTCCTTCCTTCCTTCCTTCCTTTCCTTCTTTCCTTCTTTCTCCCTGTTCTTCAGAGCTGTGTGGCTGACAAGGTCTTGGTGCTCTGGCTGGGTATCAGGCCTGTGCCTCTGAAGTGGGAGAGCCAATTTCTGGACACTGGTTCACCAGAGACTTCCTGGTTCCACATAATATCAAATGGCAAAAACTCTCCCAGAGATCTCCATCTCAACACTAAGACCCAGCTCAATTCAATGACCAGCAAGCGACAGTGCTTGCTTCACGTCCTATGACAAACAATTAGCAAGACATGAACACAAGCCTATCCATTAGCAGAGAGGCTGCCAAAAATCATAGACACAGACACCCCAAAACACTCCATCAAATGTGGTCCTGCCCATCAGAAAGACAAGATCCAGCCTCATCCACTAGAACACAGGCACTAGTCCCCTCCACCAGGAAGCCTACACAACCCACTGAACCATCCTTAGCCACCGGGACAGATACCAAAAACAATGGGAACTACAAACCTTCAGCCTTCAAAAAGGAGACACCAAACATAGTAAGTTAAGCAAAATGAGAAGACAGAGGAACACAGAGCAGTTGAAGGAGCAAGATAAAAACCCACCAGAACAAACAAATGAAGAGGAAATACTTAGTCTACCTGAAAAAGAATTAACAGTAATAACAGTAAATCTGATCCAAAATCTTCAAAATAGAATGGAAAAAATACAAGAAACTTAACAAGGACCTAGAAGAAATAAAAAGTAAACAAACAATGATGAACAACACAATAAATAAAACTAAAAATTCTCTAGAAGGAATAAATAGCAGAATAACTGAGGTGGAAGAATAGATAAGTGACCTGCAAATTAAAAGAGTGGAAATAACTACTACAGAGCAGAATAAAGAAAAAAGAATGAAAAGAATGGAGGACAGTCTCAGAGACCTCAGGGACAACATTAAACACAACAACATTCGAATTATAGGGGTCCCAGAAGAAGAGAAAAAGAAAGGGACTGAGAAAATATTTGAAGAGATTATAGTTGATAACTTCCCTAATATGAGAAAGGAATTAGTCAGTCAAGTCCAGGAAGCGCAGAGAGTCCCATACAGAATAAATCCAAGGAGGAACACACCAAGACACATATTAATCAAACTCCTAAAAATTAAATACAAAGAAAAAATATTAAAAGCAGCAAGGGAAAAACAACAAATAACATAAAACCAAGTCCCCATAAGGTTAACAGCTGATATTTCAGCAGAAATTCTGCAAGCCAGAAGGGAGTGACAGGACATATTTAAAGAGATGAAAGAGAAAAACCTACAACCAAGATTACTCTACACAGCAAGGATCTCATTCACATTAGATGGAGAAATTAAAAACCTTACAGACAAGCAAAAGCTAAGGGAATTCAGCACCACCTAACCAGCTTCACAACAAACACCAAAGGAACTTCTCCAGACAGGAAACACAAGAGAAGGAAAAGGTCTACAATAACAAACCCAAAACAATTAAGAAAATGCTAATAGAAACAAACATATCAATAACTACCCTAAATGAAAATGCATTAAATGCTCCAACCAAAAGACATACATGCTGAAAGGATACAAAAACAAGACCCATAAATATACTGTCTAAAGAGACCCACTTCAGACATAGGGACACATATAGACTGAAAGTGAGGGAATAGAAGAAGATATTCCATGTAAATGGATACCAAAAAAAATCTGGAGTAACAATTCTCATATCAGAAAATACAGACTTTAAAATAAAGACTATTACAAGAGACAAAGACGGACAGTAGATAATGATCAAGGGATCAATCCACAAAGAAGATATAACAGATGTAAATATATATGAACCCACCATAGAAGCACCTCAAAATATAAGGCAAATGCTAACAGCCATAAAAGGGGAAATCGACAGTAACACAATCATAGTAGGACCTTTAACATTCTAAATTCACCAAGGGAGAGATCATCCAAAATTAAAATAAATAAAAAAAACACAAGCTTTAAATGATATATTAAACAAGATGGATTTAACTGATATTCATAGGATATTCCATCCAGAAACAACAGAATACAATTTCTTCTCAAGTGCTCATGGAGCATTCTCCAGGATAGATGATATCTTGCATCAGAAATCAAGCCTTGGTAAATTTAAGAAAACTGAAATTGTATCAAGTATCTTCTCTGACTGCAACTCTATGAGACTAGATATCAATTACAGCAAAAAATGTAAAAATTACAAACACATGCAGGCTAAACAATACACTACTTAATAACCAAGATATCACGGAAGAAATCAAAGAGGAAATCAAAATATACCTAGAAACAAATGACAATGAAAACACGATGACCAAAAACCTATGGAATGAGCAAAATCAGTTCTAAGAGGGAAGTTTATAGCAATACAATCCTACCTTAAGAAATAAGAAACATCTCAAATAAACAACCTAACCTTACATCTAAAGCAATTAGAAAAAGAACAAAAAAACCCACTAAGTTAGCAGAAGAAAGAAATCATAAAGATCAGATCAGAAATAAATGAAACAGAAATGAAGAAAACAATAGCAAAGATCAATACAACTAAAAGCTGATTCTTTGAGAAGATAAATAAGATTGATAAAACTTTAGCCAGACTCAAAGAAAAAGAGGGAGAGGACTCAAATCAATAAAATTAGAAATGAGAAAGGAGAAGTTACAGTGGACACCACAGAAATACAAAGCATCATAAGAGACTATTACAGGCAACATTATGCCAATAAAATGGACAACCTGGAAGAATTGGACAAATTCTTTGAAAAGTCCAACCTTCCAAGAGTGAAACAAGAAGAAATAGAAAATATAAACAGACAAATCACAAGCACTGAAATTGAGACTGTGATTAAAAATCTTCTAGCATACAGAAGCACAGGACCAGACAGCTTCACAGGCAAATTCTATCAAACATTTAGAGAAGAGCTAACACTTATCCTTCTCAAACTCTTCCAAAATATAGTGGAGGGAGGAACACTCCCAATCACAATCTATGAGGCCAACATCACCCTGATACTAAAACAAGACAAAGGTGTCACAAAGAAAGAAAACTACAGGCCAATATCACTGATGAACATAGATGCAAAAATCCTCAACAAAATCCAGCAACACATTAAAAGGATCATACACCATGATCAAGTGGGGTCAATCCCAGGAATCCAAGGATTCCTCAATATATGGAAATCAATCAATATGATAAACCATATTAACAAATTGAAGGATAAAAACCATATGATCATCTCAATAGATGCAGAAAACACTTTTGACAAAATTCAACACCAATTTATGATTAAAAAAACCTCCAGAAAGTAGGCACAGTGGGAACTTATCTCAACATAATAAAAGCCATATATGACAAACCCACAGCCAACATTGTTCTCAATGGTGAAAAAATGAAAACATTTACACTAAGACCAGGAACAAGACAAGGTTGCCCACTCTCACCACTATTATACAACAGGGTTTTGGAAGTTTTAGCCACAGAAATCAGGGACGAAAAGGAATCCATATGGAAAAGAAGATGTAAAGCTATCACTGTTTGCAGATGGCATGGTACTATACACAGAGAATCCTAAATACTCTACCAGAAAACTACTAGAGCTAAGCAAAGAATTTGGTAAAGTAGCAGGATACAAAATTAATGCACAGAAATCTCTTACATTTCTATACACTAATGATGAAAAATCTGAAAGAGAAATTAAGGAAACACTCCCCATTTACCACTGCAACAATAAGAATGAAATAACTAGGAATAAACCTACCTAAGGAGACAAAAGACCTATATGCAGAAAATTATAAGACACTGATGAAAGAAATTAAAGATGATACAAACAGATGGAGAGATATACCATATTCTTGGATGGGAAGAATCAACATTTTGAAAATGACTATACTACCCAAGCAATCTACAGATTCAATGCAATCCCTATCAAACTACCAATGGCATTTTTCACAGAAGTGGAATAAAAAAATTCACAATTTGTGTGGAGACACAAAAGACCCTTAATAGCCAAAGCAATCTTGAGAAAGAAAAATGCAGCTGGAGGAATCAGGCTCCCTGACTTCAGACTATACTACAAAGCTACAGTAATCAAGACAGTATGGTACTGGCACAAAAATAGAAATATAAATCAATGGAACAGGATAGAAAGCCCAAAGATAAACCCACACACATGCAGTCACCTTATCTTTGAATATGCAATGGAGAAAAAACCATCTGTTCAATAAGAGGTGCTGGGAAAACTGGACAGCTACATGTAAAAGAATGAAATTAGAAATCTTCCTAGCATCATACACAAAAATAAACTCAAAATGGATTAATGATCTAAATGTAAGGCTAGACACTATAAAACTCTTAGAAGAAAACATAGGCAAACTATTCTATGAAATAAATCAAAACAAGATCCTTTTTGACCCACCTCCTAGAGGAATAGAAATTAAAAAATAAAATAAACAAATGGGAACTAATGAAACTTAAAAGCTTTTGCATAGCAAAGTAAACCATAGACAAGATGAAAAGACAACCCTTGGAATGGGAGAAAATATTTGCAAAAGAAGAAATTGACAAAGTTTTAATTTCCAAAATTTATAAGCAGCATATGCAGCTCAATATTTAAAAAAACAGCCCAATCCAAAAATGGAAAGGAGATCTAAATAGACATTTCTCCAAAGAAGATACACAGATTGCCAACAAACACATGAAAGGATGCTCAACATCACTAATCATTAGAGAAATGAAAATCAAAACTACAGTGAGGTATCACTTCACAACGGTCAGAATGGTCATCATCAAAAATTCTACAAACAATAAATGCTAAAGAGGTGTGGAGCAAAGGGAACTCTCTTGCATCATTGGAGGAAATGTAAATTGATACAGCTGCTAGGGAGAACAGTATGGAAGTTCCTTGAAAAACTAAAAATAGAACTACCATATGACCGTCAATCCCATCACTGCATACACCCTGAGAAAACCATAATTCAAAAGAGTCATGTACCACAATGTTCACTGCAGCTCTATTTACAATAACTAGAACATGGAAGCAACCACTGTGTCCATTGACAGATGAATTGATAAAGAAGATGTGGCATGTATATACAATGGAATATTACTCAGCCATAAACATAATTGAAATCGAGTTATTTGTAGTGAGGTGGTTGGACCTAGAGACTGTCATACAGAGTGAAGTAAGTCAGAAAGAGAAAAACAAATACCATATGCTAACACGTATATATAGTATCTTAAAAAAAAAAAAGAAGGTTATGAAGAACATAAGGGTAGGACAGGAATAAAGATGAATACAGAATGGACTTGAGGACATAGGGAGGGGGAAGGGTAAGATGGGATGAAGTGAGAGAGTGACATGGACTTATATATACTACCAAATGTAAAATAGATAGCTAGTGGGAAGCAGCTGCATAGCACAGGGAGATCAGCTCAGTACTTTGTGACCACGTAGAGAGGTGTGATAGGAATTGTGGGAGAGAGACACAAGAGGGAGGAAATATGGGAATATATGTACATGTATAGCTGATTCACTTTGTTAGAAAGCAGAAACTAACACACCATTGTAAAGCAATTATACTCCAATAAAGATGTTTAAAAAATAAAGAAAAATAAAAGTGACTAGACAAGACATATGGGAGAATGTCAGGAATTATAATCTGATATTAGAGTTGATATTGTTCATTGTTGGATTAAATAAATGAGATTACTAAGTCATTTTTTCTCTGAATCATTGATAAGATGTTATATGAATATATTTCATAAAACATAAGCAGCCTTTAAATGTATGATAAATAACCCTACTTTGTCAAAGGATTTTTTTTTTTTTTTACTATACTGCTGGATATTTTATTTGGTACTAGATATCTCTATAGAGATAGATAGATTTTGGTCTCTGATAGATTTGTTTATCAGTGGTAAGAAAGATTTATAAAGTTAACAGAGAAAAAACAATAATTTCTATTTCCTGGAATATTTTATTGACTTTTTATTTAAAATGATTGAAAAGGTTATTTATTAAATGATCTGTGGGAAAAATAAATAAATTAATAAATAATAAATAAATATACACCCAACATAGGAGAACCTCAATACATAAGGCAAATACTAACAGATATAAAAGGACAAAATGGACAGTAACACAATATTAGTGTGGGACTTTATCACCTCCTTACACCAATGGACAGATCATTCAAAAAGAAAACTAATAAGGAAACACAAACCTAAGTGACACATTACACAGCTAGGTTTAATTGATGTTTATAAGACATTCCATCCAAAAACAGCAGATTATAATTTCTTCTCAAGTGCACACAGTATATTCTCCATGATAGATCATATCTTGGGTCATAAATCATGTCTTGGTAAATTTAAGAAAACTGAAACCATATCAAGCATCTTTTCCAATCACAATGCTATGAGACTGAAAATAAATTACAGGAAAACAAAACAAAACAAAACAGAAACACATGGAGGCTAAACAATATATTACTATATAACCAAGAGATCACTGAAGAAATAAAAAACAAATACCTAGAGACAAATGACAATGAAAACACCATTTTCCAAAACCTATGGGATGGAGCAAAAGCAGTTCTAAGAGGGAATTTTATAACAATACAATCCTACCTCAAGAAGCAAGAAACATCTCAAATATAATCTAACCTTACACCTAAAGGATCTAGAGAACGAAGAACAAACAAAACCCAAAGTTAGTAGAAGAAAATAAATCATAAAGATCAGAGCAGAAATAAATAAAATAGAAACAAAGACAACAATAACAAAGATCAATAAAACTAAAAGCTGGTTCTTTGAGAAGGTAAACAAAATTGATAAACCTTTAGCGAGACTCATCAAGAAAAAGAGGGAGAGGACTCAAATCAATAAAATTAGCAATGAAAAAGGAGAGGTTACAATGGACACCATAAAATACAAAGCATCCTAAGAGACTGCTACAAGCAACTCTATGCCAATAAAATGGACAACCTGGAAGAAATGGACAAATTCTTAGAAAGTTATAAACTTCCAAGACTGAACCAGGAAGAAATAGAAAATATAATCAGACTATTCACAAGTAATGAAATTGAAAATGTGATTAAAAATCTTCCAACAAACAAAAGTCCAGGACCAGATGGCTTCACAGGTGGATGCTATCAAACATTTAGAGACAAGTTAACACCCATCTTTTGCAAATTCTTCCAATAAATTGCAGAGGAAGGAACACTCCCAAACTCTTCTGCAAAGCCACAATCATCCTGATACCAAAACCAGACAAAGATACTACAAAAAAAGAAAATTACAGACCATTACCTCTGATGAATATAGATGCAAAAATCCTCAGCACAATACTAGCAAACAGAATCCAACAACACATTTAACAGATCATACAGCACAATCAAGTGGGATTTATCCCAGGGATGCAAGGATTCTTCAATATATTCAAATCAATCATTGTGATACACCATAATAACAAAATGAAGAATAAAAACCATATGATCATCTCAATAGATGCAGAAAAATCTTTTGACAAAATTCAACATGCATTTATGACAAAAACTCTCCAGAAAGTGGGTATAGAGGGAACCTACCTCAACACAATAAAGGCCATATATGACAAACCCACAGCAAACATCATTCTTAATGGTGAAAAACTGAAAGCATTTCCTCTAAGATCAGGAACAAGATAAGGATGTCCACTCTCACCACTCTTATTCAATATAGTTTTGGAAGTGCTAGCCACAGTGATCATAGAAGAAAAAGAAATAAAAGGAATCCAAATTGGAAAAGAAGAACTAAAATTGTCACTGTTTGCAGATGACATGATACTATACATAGAGAATCCTAAAGATGCCACCAGAAAACTACTAGACCCAATTAATGAATTTGGTAAAGTTGCAGGATACTAAATTAATGCACAGAAATCTCTTACATTCCTATACACTAAAAATAAAAGATCAGAAAGAGAAATTAAGGAAACAATCCCATTCACCATTGCAACAAAAAGAATAAAATACTTAGGAATAAACCTACCTAACGAGGTAAAAAACCACCTGTACTCAGAAAACTATAAGACACTGATGTAAGAAATCAAAGATGACACAAACAGGTGGAGAGATATACCATGTTCTTGGATTGGAAGAATCAATATTGTGAAAATGACTATTTTACCCAAAGCAATCTACAGAGTCAATGCAATCCCTATCAAATTACCAATGGCATTTTTTACAGTACTAGAACAAAAAAAATCTTAAAATTTGTATGGAGACACAAAGGACCTCAAATATCTAAAGCAATCTTGAGGGGAAGAAAATGAATTTGGATGAATCAGACTCCCTAACTTCAGACTATTCTACAAAGCTACAGTAATCAAGACAATGTGGTACTCACACAAATACAGAAATATAGATCAATGGAACAGGATGGAAAACTAGAGATAAACCCACACACCTATGTTCAACTAATCTATGACAAAGGAGTCAAGGATATACAATGGTGAAAAAACAGTGTCTTTAATAAGTGGTGCTGGGAAAACCAGACAGCTACATGTAAAGGAATGTAATTAGAACATTCCTTAACACCATACACCAAAATAAACTCAAAATGAATTAACGACTGAAATGTAATACCGGACATTATAAAAACTCTTAGAGGAAAACATAGGAAGAACACTCTTTGACATAAATCACAGCACATCTTTTCTGACCCATCTCTTATAGTAGTGGAAATAAAAACAAAAATAAACAAATGGGACCTAATGAAACTTAAAAGTTTTTTGTTCAACAAAGGAAACTATAAACAAGATGAAAAAACAACCCTCAGAATGGGAGAAAATATTTACAAATGAATCAATGGACAAAGGATTAATCTTTAAAATATAAAAACAGCTCATGCAGCTCAATATTAAAAAAAAGAAACCACCCACCCAATTAAAAAATGGACTGAAAACCTAAATAAACATTTCTCCAAAGAAGACATACAGTTGGCCAAGAAGCACATGAAAATCTGCTCAACATCACTAATTATTAGAGAAATGCAAATCAGAACTACAATATGGTACCAGTTAGAATGGGCATCATCAGAAACTCTACAAACTACAAATGCTGGAGAGGGTGTGGAGAAAAGGGAACCCTCTTGCACTGTTGGTGGGAATGTAAATTGAAACAGCCACTGTGGAAATACTGTGGAGTTTCCTTAAAAAGTTAAAAATAGAATTACCATATGACCTAGCAATCCCACTACTGAGCATATACCCAGAGAAATCCATAATTCAAAAATATACATGCACACTTATTTTCATTGCAGAACTATTTACAATAGCCAGGTCATGGAAGCAACCTAATTGTCCATTAACAGATGAATGGATAAAGAAGAGGTGGTACATTTATACAACGGAATATTACTGAGCCATAAAAAGGAACAAAATTGGGTCATTTGTAGAGATGTAGATGGACCTAGAGACTGTCACAGAGAGTTAAATCAGAAAGAGAAAGACAAATATCATATATTAATGTGTATATGTGGAATTTAGAAAAATGGTACAGATGAACCAGTCTGCAAGGCAGAAATAGAGATATAGATGTAGAGAACAAACGTATGGACACTAGGGGGTGTAAATGGGGGTGGGGTGGTGATATTAATGGGAGATTGGGATTGACCTATACACACTAATATATATAAAGCATATAACTAATAAGAACCTACTGTATAAAGTTAAAAAAAAAAAAAAGAACAATGTTGGAAGACTCATGTTTCCCAATTTCAAAACTTACCACAAAACTAAATTAATCAATACAGTGTTGTATTGGCATAAGGATAGACATATAGAATATATTCAATGGAATAAAATTGAGAGTTCAGAAATAAACCTATACATCTATAGTCCAAAAAAATGTATTTGAAAGTGCCATAATCTTTGTCCAAACAGAGCAGTATGAGAGTAGTGTAAATATGTTACCCCAACTTGGATGAAAGTTTGAATAATTTGGTACTTCAGGTCTAACGTCATGATACAAAACATCCCCTCATAGTCTTTCTTTTTTTTTTTTTTTTGCGGTACGCGGGCCTCCCACCGCCGTGGCCTCTCCCGTTGCAGAGCACAGGCTCCGAACGTGCAGGTTCAGCAGCCATGGCTCACGGGCCCAGCCGCTCCGCGTCATGTGGGATCTTCCCGGACTGGGGCACGAACCCGTGTCCCCTAGCATCGGCAGGCGGACTCTCAACCACTGCGTCACCAGGGAAGCCCCCCTCATAGTCTTTCTTGACTTAAAGTCTTGAAGTTCTCCAAATTAGTCAGATAACCACTTTACATAACCACTTTATCATCAACCAAGCAGAAAAACAGGTGATCAAGACCTGAGTTTTACCTACTGTCATTTAGCACAATCAGACTTCTGTGATAATTTTGTATTTGAGATCATCATGTGCTTCTGTCAAAAACCAAAAATACTGACATTTGTCTGCTTCATTGTTACTTTAAGTGGACAATACTTCTTCATGAATCTACAGGGCCCTGATTCCCCTGTCTCTAGAATGGATGTCCTAGTGAACCTATTTGAGTTTTGTTTTTCAAATAGTGAGTTGTTGGGGTCCTCTTAGTATTCTCACAGGTCCTCCAATCCCCTAACAACCATAGTCTCCATTACTGAAGGCCCATGGAGTTACAAACGTGTTGCTCCTAAGTGGTGGGTCATAAACAAGAAGTCATTTTTTGTACTGCTTTCAACTGCACTCTCTAAATGTTTTTAATTCTTAATGACACTTGTGGAAGATTCCATATGTTTATATTTACTTTGAATATTAAAATACAACACACTGCAGTTTGAAATTCTTGCACTGAATTTTTAGTTTCCTTCCTCCATGGTATAAAGTTAGGGAGAATTTAATCATTCTCTGAGATACCTCTTCTTATTCTTTTCTAGATCTTGTTCTTCCAGTGCTAGAATTAGCAAAATGAAGAGAAAAAAGGACGCATAACTCTTAAGTATCTTAAGTGTGGTAGTTCACCCTCTGTAACTATTCACTATTTTCATAGGCAGTAGTCAGTAATTAGTGTTGTGTGTAACAGTGGTCCAAAGGGGCTGACTTCTCATGTGGATCAGAATACATATGTTCTAATGTGCAGATATGCCTCAACTTCAACATAGCTCCAATATTTTTTTTCCATTTGTGTTTCTCTATTATAAGGGATCCCTTTTCCACCTTGGTTGGAGTATAAGGAAGATAATTTAAATCCTATTATTTTCTGAAATAATACTGTGATTCTTGGAAGGCTCACAGGTCTTCACCACTTTAGATGGTGAGTGTGCAGTCTGCTCCATTATTATATTTTCATTCTCCTACCGTCTTTCCAAATTTGCTTTTCACTTGCTCAATAGGTACAGGAAGAGATCAGTTAGCCTACTGACAATGCAAACATTAACTGGGCTTAATTAACTGAGGTTTAGGGGCTACTTTCTTTTTAGGCAAGCTCCCCGAGTATTTTGCAGTTACTCTCTCAGAATCTTTTCTCATTGTGTTAGGTAGACATGACCAGGTCTCTTTCCCTCCCCCACCTGGACACTTGTGATCAGAACACACCCAGGGATCCTCCCTTTTGTGGTCAAGGACTGCTAAGCTTCTAGCCTTATCAGGTCCAAGCAAGATAAAAACTACCAGCACAGGCTGGCTCAGGTGCAGCAGACCTAAAAGGTGACTCAGAGTGACCTGAGTCATTATGCCATAATTATAATAAATTAGCATTGCAGTTTTTCTCCCCCCACCCCATGGGTTTATCTTGGGTGCTTATGGGTAAGTGCCTGCACACTAAAGAAAAAGTTATATAACCTAAAGCTGTCAATCAACTTGTCAGTTAAATGACGTAGGAAATGGGGAGGGATGTACACTCTAAAAAACCCAGCCCTACCCGCATTGTGGGGCTGCTCTTTGTTTCCAGACAGCCCACTCTCATCCTTTCTCAGAACTATACTCTTGCTTTGCTTAATAAAACTCCTGCTGCTTGAAACTGCTCTATGTCTCTCGATTGAATTCTTTCTCTTCAAGAGATGACAAGAACAAAGTATTTGCCATTCCAGCAGTGACAATTGACTCAAGGCAGTAAAACTGCATAACACCCTCCCTCCCTGTTATAGTCACAACCAATTATTCCCACAGAGCCTAGATGTGCCTACTTTAATAGACACTCAATACTTTTCTGATCCTACACTCAGTAGAATTTGACACTAATGAAAATTTCTGTGTGTTTGTGTGTTACCTTGGTTCCTGAGATGTCATGATTTCTTGAGATAGCCGAACCTTTGGCTACTTACTCTGTTTCTTTCAAGGGTTCCTCTCCCTTTTCCCACTTTCTTATTTCTTAGTGTCATTCCAGGATTTCTTCTAGGTCATGTTCCTCTCTATTCTACTTACCATCTATCCCTGGGCAATATCATCTAAGCCTTATTTTCAGTAACCATGTACATTTTTATCAATTAATTTTTTCATTTTACACCATAAAAAGGATTATACATCCTTACTCACTACCATGTAATTTGAAGCCTTTTTCTGAGGAAGAGTAATTTCTCGCTGATTGAACTTATACTTGGTCATGGATTTTCTCTGGACAATGAAACATAAATGGAAGTGACTAACTGGAAGCTTCAAGAATATCACAAAATTCCACCAGCACTATTGCACTTTTCCTTCTTTTACAAATTGGCTATTCTATATGTGGGCTGCACCTTCAGCCTAGACCTCGTATTGAAGAAAACACATGGACATACCTGTAGTTGATGTGCAGCCTGATGTTAAGTCACAATTTAAAGAAGATCAACAATCCGATCACAGTTCAATGTAAAGGTGAGGTTTATACACATCTTTGTTGTTAGCCATAAGGATATTTTTTCATGGTACTGTGACAAAATTAACTGTCAGTCCTTTCATATATTGCAAAAAAGTAAATGTATAATCTGTGCCCAAGATTGACCTGAATCCCTCCAGACCATTCACTACAACATCACAAAGGATTTTTCTAAAAATATGTTTTCAACGTTGTGACTTCCAGATTAACATAAATAAGGAAGCTAGCAGACAAGAAAACATATATAATGTTTTCTTATGAATCTAACACTAAAAGGAACATTTATTTACAGGTATTAAAAGCATGATGTAATTAGTTCTGCAATAGCATCTTTGATTCTCTCTTTCCTCAGACTTTATAATAGCATGAATTTATTTCAGTACTTCTAATGCTTTCTCTTGACACCAAGACCTTTGCTTGAATTGTTCCTTTTAGGTCATTCTTTAGTGATTCTTTGGTTAATTATTCACATTCATCTTCCAAGTTTTAGTTTTTATTATACTTTATCTTATGTGCCTTCTATACCTCTCTTCACCTCCCCTCAACCCCATGGGTACTCCTTCAATTTAAATCTCTATAATATCCTTTTTTACTTTTATTATACTAAACTTTTGTTTATATTTAATTAGATTGTCAACTTTGTGGAAATAGGTAAGAAGAATATTTTGTCTACTTGTATAGTTTTAGTTGTCTTATACAGAGTCTGACACCCACTTGGATCTCAATACTCATTGAAGAATAAATATATTAATAAATGCCATCTTCCCATAGCTTCCAATATAGCTATTCTCTATCATCTAAATCAAATAATTTATGATTATATCCTGAGTCCTTTTAATTTTTTACTTTTCCTTACATTATAAGCAGTCAAGAGTCCACCTTCACCTGAATCTAGGCTAAAATTTCATGAATATACAATGGTTAATTAAAATAATGGAAGTGGAAATACCTAATATATTCATTACGATTTTTAAGACAGAAAAACCATATATCTACCATGTGATTGATACAGTTTTGTAAGTTGTTAGTTGTTTTTTCAACCACAATTCACCTTAATCAAATAAGACTGGAAAATATTACCTTAAGTTTTAAAAACAAGGTTTATCAATATCTACCTACATATATTACATATATAGGTATACTTATTATAGAAATTTAATATAAAACATTTTCCAAATTTTGATCATAAAATTCCCATATACATGTGGTTCATTTTTATAGGATTGAAGTAGTGCATAATCTTCAAATAGTACAACAGCCATCCCTCTTATTCTTATTCCTGCATGCTGCTTCTCATATCAGGAATTGGGGACTATTTCTACTCTTCTTACACCTGGGCCCACCACAACTTGCTTTGGATAACAAACTTCAGCAAAATCAGTCTTCTTGGACTTTTGTGTGTAGGTCTTATGAGGATTGGAAGCTACTGCTTCTTTTAAGCCCAGCTGCAATGCTATAAGCATATCCAGGCAATACTTTTGAATGTTCTCTCTATTGCAGTCCAAACAAAAATTATTTGTTATCTACAAATAAGGGAAAACTTGCAGAAAGTAGTTAATGATAATTTCATTTTGTTTTTTCTCTCTCAAACTATATTTTTTGTTCAGGTTATGGCATTTTAAAGTTATTTTGAGTAAGGAAAGTATAGCATATACTATCTTCAATGATCATCCATTAATGTATATTATCTGGCATGCCTTTCAGTTGCCTGAAAAAAAAGTTGATAAAATATAAGCAAGTCCTCACTACCAAAAGGAATGGCAAAACAGATTAGGAAAACTTTTACTTCATAATGGAATTAGAAGGAGCATATAAAATCATATGGAGAGCTAAGCTAAAGACTCATTGAGTCAGGGTCTAAAAAAAGGGCAGAATTTTTATCATTACATTAATTATTATACTATGAATTGTAACAATTATATGAGGCAAAATGCTAAGTTCAAGAAGAACTCAAGAAAAATATTTATATAGAAATAATTATATTCAAGAGACTGTATTTGGTTTACTTACTTTTTTTTTTTCTATAACCCTCAGTTAGTAGAAGCCAGAGAATGGAATTTTCAGATAAAATACACTTTCAATCATTTTAGTCTCTGAATAATACGCAACCTCTCATAACTCCTAATAATTTAAATATAAAAATCCGAGGGTCTATAATTCATATAATCATCTTATCAACATTATATATGTTATAATGAATTAGGGTCACTTGAATCAGGATCAGCCAGTAATTCTGCTAAGGTTTAACACATAGGAAAACTCGTGAACACAATCATTCCCCTAAACTATTGGTCCAAAAGGATCTCTAACTACTATCATCAATGAGAAGGGGAATAATTGGACCCACTCACTTATAAAATCATAAGATTTTAAGCATTTATAATAACATTTCTGAAAGTGCAATATATAAAATGACTTCATCAAAAACATAGACAATTATTAAAAATGAAAGTATCTGGGGTCTGTCAAGAAACCTGTTTTGAAAACAAGCAACACAATTAATTTAGATGCACTTTGACTTTTTAGCCTTCTGAGAATTACAATGACTCTCTTATAAAGTGACTGTGAAGGGACATTTTTATATGATAAATTCCTCTGTAAATTTTGTTTAAAAAAGCTTTAAAAAAACTTTTCAAATTTTCTGATTTATTTTGTAAGGCAACCATTTCAATTTAATGAAATCTATGTTCTTTTTAAACTAAACTTTGAGAAACTGAATTAAATTTCCCCAAAATCCATTGGTATGAAATCTGTTTTGTTTTTAAAGACAATTATTTTAAATTACTTATTTTAGATGTTGCCTTGTATTCTTCTGTAAGTGGTATATTCATATGTTATAACCAAATATGCATGCTTAGTAGGTGGAAAAGCTTTGCTATGAAATTACTGGCAGCAAGATATATTACATGCTCTTGATATGGAGAATAATGTCTATTGAGGGTCTGCATAAAATAAGTTTTGCTTTTGTGTGAAGAAACTATTGTAACAAGAGCTTAGAGGCAAGGGTCACTACCACACATGTAAAAGAAACAACTAAAAAATAAATACTTTAATAATTCAACATTAAGTATAATGATAAACATATTCAATGACTATAAAAAGAAAAATCAAAGAAATAAAAAAGGAAGAAATAAAAAGAAAAAAATATGGGCACGACTTAGTGACCAAAGAAATCAAGGAGTTAGTGGAAATTGTGAAAAGGGTAAAACACAAGTGATTTGAAGGTTACAGACTTATGAAGCTGAAGTAGATCTGAAGAGATCTCTGTAAACAAAAGGAATATCTATTTTTCAAAGTTATTCTATAATCCCTTGACTCAGCCTTTTCTAAGATTAAGAGAATTACTTTCAACTATTCCTTTCGCTTGATTAATAGAAGCTGTAAATCCACTCAAGAAAGATAATTTTCACCCTTTTGGAGTTAGAATGTTAAGAAATGGGTTTAGAAAATTGGAAGACAAAAAGTGGAATATGATTCATTATAGTAAGGAAATCTTAATAATAGTGAGATTTAAAGTTTTCAAAATGTTAAAATTATTTTCAAATATATAAACTGTCCATATGTAATTAAGTAAATATTCCTGCCTATATGTTGTGTTGGAAGTTTGGGATCAATATGATTACAATTTATTATTTTAAGCCTATACACAGAAATACTACAAGATGTAAAAATCATGTAGATCCCAGTAATGGTATATTCACATTATTTTGTCTCCGTATGGTTAAGCACTCATAATTTAGGAATTGAAAGCCCATAATTATGGTAGAACCCCATATTTCACCTTCAACAAACATGAAAACAACGCTAAATTGTATATCCCACCTCCTTTGTAATGTGTAAATATAGCCCTTTACAAAATTTTTAGATAAATAATAAGGTAATTTCTTCATTGAACACCACCAAAATGAATTTACGCATTAGGGAGGATCTTTTGTTTACTGGAGAAATTTCATGGGCTCTAGACTTGTGATATTAAGCTATTTCCATATTCTTTTAATGGTTTCTCAGATGAGGCTTTGTACGGTAAATATTGTACTTCTCACATTTTTATATTGTAGATTAAAAAAAAACATGAAAATTGTCTTATATGTTGTCTTCCAGGGTTTAAAACATTTCTTTAATTTTTTCCACAAGTCTTCTGGGAAGTACAAGCAGCTTATTCAAGGCTTTGAAATTATTCACACAAGTCATTTTATTTCTTTCTTTGCTAAAGGATGCTAAAATTCTTCCCCTTTCTCTTTTGATTGCTCTTTTCCTTCTTTTTTGATTATTACCTTGTTGGACAATTTTTCATGCTGCTAAGAAGTATAAGGCTATTTTATCACAGAAGAATATGCATAATGATACAGAACATATTTCAATTTATTTAACCGTTTCTCAGATAAAGTCCAACTACAGCTTTTAAAGTATGCCTTAGTTGATACTATGCCTGCATTGAACTTTCAAGATATGTCTTATGATGAAGAGCCATTTAAGGAGTGTATCTTTGTGTGTGTGGATTTTAAGGAACGGTTTAGTTACTATCTTCTTTTGTCAATTAGTCTTCACTGTATAATCTGTGTGCACATTTAAACAGCATACATTTAAAAATCACATTAAGCAAATGAGCACTTTGCAAATACAATTTTTTTATCAGTCCTTATATTTACTGTAATTGTTCACTATATTTAGATGACAAATAATTTAAACTGCCTATTGAAGTAAAGTTTATTTTTCTAATTTGTAATACACAATCATTTATTCACTCTATTAAAGAACATTTTTCTACTGTATTTGTGGATGCCTAAATTCAGTAAAATTTAGATGTAACTAATTTCCAGATTTTAATAATAAAACGGGTATTTTATGCTAACCACATATATAAAAATATTCATAATGTTAGGTCCTCAAAACAAACAAATATTAATTCAGGAACTTATGAGAATTATCTTTTGGTTTTGGATGTTTCTCTTCCAGGTGTGATTAAGTAGAATATGGGTCTTGCCCTTACTCTAATGCAACTACTTTTGTCATTTATCTCACTTTAATCATGTTTTTTTCCTATAGTAAAGAATTTGCCTTTTTTCTATTTATTTGAAAGTCTATCAATTTTTAGTGGATGATTCTTGGTAAACATAATTGATCTCCTATTTATAGGACCTTAAATATGTTATTCAGAGTAAAGAGAATATCTTATTGAATAAAGCAAAAAAATGACAACAATTTAGTTGTCTTTATGTTGGGAAAATAAAATGCATTTTTATTTGTAAGTAAATAATTCAGGACTTCAGTGTTACTTGAGTTTGGAATTCAGAAAAAAATCACTGTATATATATTTATGCGTTCTTCATTTAATTAGGATAATAAATTTTTAACTATTTGTTACTAGAAGAAAACTCTGATTATTTTGAAATACATGCATAGCTGGTTAACAGCCTAGAGTGAGGCTAGAGGGAAGACAATAGCAAGGCACTCTTTTGGTGGCAATTTATTTTAATTCTAAATTAAAGATATTAAATAGATTAATATATCTATTCATTTAAAGTTTTAATAAATAATGTAATTTCATTCTTACCAACTTTAATGAACTCATGTTGCCTCCCCCCAAATTAAATAATTATCCTATAATGGGAGGATATTTTACTAATGATTCTGCTCTTTTTCACTGATTAAATATAAGATGTAAAAAATGATTTCTCTAGATGTAGATGTACATCACCTGCAGCATGTAGTTTCAAGTCCAGATATCTGCCAAAATCTGCCAGATGCAATTCACATCTGATTAATCCTTTGAATTAAAACTTGCTCATAAATAATATGACTTCATGGTAAAAAAAATCACTGGAAGAAATTCTATGATTTATTATTATGAGGTCACCTATATTATAGGATTTATTTGATATCAGACAAAAGATAAATCAGAATGTTAGACTCCAGGCCATGATTACTGTAGTACCACCATTTCCCCCCGACCCCTTGTCATGATAGCCCAGAGATGTAAGTGCTCCATAGTTTACATGGCACCAGCACAATCATCTTATTTGATTCTCAAAACCACCTAATGAGGAAGAGTTATGATAGCCCAGACTTCCAGATAAGGCTTCCAAAAATAACAAAGTTTAATCTATGTGAGCCTAGCCCTTATGATTGTGGTTTATTATAGATAATTTCTGTTATAGGTCAATTTTTTTAATAGCCAATCAAAATCAAGTATGCAGGAGAATAATAATAGCCTTATCAGTACAAAGACAAAAGTGCTAGAAAAACCTGACTTTTATTTACATTTTGGTTTGGTTTTGTTATTACTGTTTTTCATGTATTTTTGGTATTTTCTTAAAATTTTTTTCTCCTAACCTGTACAGTCACATTGGAAATCATTGATATTAAAAACAAAACAATAATTTTCTTAAACTTTTGTCAACCATTGGTCTTTGATCATTAAGAAAATTAAATAAATAATCCCATTTACCATCACATCAAAAAAAAAATAAAATTATTTTGGATAGGAATAAACCTACCTAATGAGACAAAAGATCTGTACTCCAAAAAATATAGGACATTGATGAAAGAAATTGAAGACAACACAAACAGATGGAAAGATACACTGTGTTCTTGGGCTGGAAGGATCAGTATTATTAAAATGACCACACTATCCAATTGACAGCTTCAATGCAATCCCTAACAAAATACCAATTGCATTTTTCACAGAACTAGAACAAATAATTTAAAATTTTATGGAAACACAAATGACTGCAAATAGTCAAAACAATCTTGAAAAAGCAGAACAGAGCTGGAGGAATCATGCTCCCTGATTTCAGACTATAGTACAAAGCTACAGTAAGCAAACCAGTATGGTACTGGCACAAAAAAAGACAGGACAGAGAACATAGAAATGAACCCATGCACTTATGGTCAATTAATCTATGACAAAGGAGGCAAGAATATACAATAGGGAAAAGATAGTCTCTTCAATAAGTGGTGCTCAGAAAACTGGACAGTTTCATGTCAAAGAATGTAATTAGAACATTCTCTAACACCATACACAAAAATAAACTCAAAATGGATTAAAGCTCTAAATGTAAGACCTGAAACCATAAAATTCCTGGAAGGAAACATAGGCAGGACACTTTTGACATAAAGCATAGCAATCTTTTATTGGATCTGTTTCCTAAAGCAAAGGAAATAAAAGCAAAAAAAAAAAATGGAACCTAATTAAACTTAATAGTTTTTGCACAGCAAAGGAAGCTATTAACAATACAAAAAGACAACCTACTGAATGGGAGAAAGTATTTGCAAATGATATGACTGATAAGGGATTAATATTCAAGATATATAAACAGCTCAACAATGAAAAACAAACATCCTGATTAAATAATAAGCAGAAGACCTGAACAGACATGTTTCCAAAGAGGACATACAGATGACCAACCAGCATATGAAAAGATGCTCAACATCACTAATCATCAGGGAAATGCAAACCAAAACAGCAACGAGATATCACCTCACACCTGTCAAAAGACTATCATCAAAAAAACCCACAAATAACAAATGTTGGCAAAGATGTGGAGAAAAGCAAACCCTCATACACTGCTGGTGAGAATGTAAATTAGTTCAGCCACTGTGGAAAGAGTTTGGAGGTTCCAGAAAAAATAAAAACAGAACTACCATGTGATCCATGGAGCCTGGTGATTCTTAATAAATAACTTATCTGCTGGAGCCTACCTTATCTCATTAGTAAATTGGGGAAAACAAGAATTTTGTTTAGGTTTGTTGGGGAGATTATAAATCCTGTGCAGAAAACATATGGTTTATAAAAGGAGATTGATTATTTAAAATAATGCATTGTGTGATGCATGTTGAGTAAAGAATACAAAATCCTGTGGTGTGTTTCACACGTTACTCAACAAATACATTCCCCAAACTTAGAAACGAATATTGTTCATTGATGAAAAAACAAAAAAAGAATTTACTTAAAACCCTTTTATTTCATCTCCTTCTATAATTGTTATTGCAATGTTCCAGCATGTGTAAGCAATCACAGAATGAGGAATGAGAGAGAATTAACTATTATTGTCAAAGTTTAATTCCATTATGATATAAACCACAAGAACAGTGTCTTGGTCAGTCTCCCAGGACAAAAGAACTGATTTGTTTAGCTGGTGCCTTTGTTTTGAAGAAACTGTACTTGACTGGATAAGCTTATTCAGAGTTCTATCTTTTAGTTCTCCCTGTCTGCAAATAAGAATTGTAATAGGGGCGAGGTGGAGAGAGGTTTTGGGGGAAGAGATGATATTAAATTTACTTCAGAAATTACAGAATTGGTGACTTCTCTGACTGTAGATCTAAACTATTTTCTATAATAATTTTCACACACACACAGAAAATAGCTGATGCTTTTCATAGCCCAATTTACTCAATTCTTTGGATCTATTCCTACTGTGCTAGGGAAGAAGAGTTTATTTAAACACAATATTTTATTGAAATTGTCTAGTTCTATTTTTTCTTTTCTATCTTTCTTTCCTTTTTTTCAGTATAACACAATCATCCAAATTGGAAATTATGGTTCTCAATTTACAGGTAACTTGAGAAAGAAAAATTCAATGAAGAACATAATAGTTTTCTTCCTAAAAACTAAAGAAGTTAGATAAATATGTATTAATATATTCTTATCCCCAGTTATCTGGCATTTTATGGTACCATAAAAGTATGTGTTATCCTGATATCACCATTAGGATCAGAATCAGAACAACACAAAAAATTCTACTTATCATTATCACTGTAGTTTTAGTATGAATTAGTTGCTAAGGCCAAAAATGCAAACCCTGTGATTCTCCAGAGACAGAGACATCAGAAGATACATAGAGTCAGAGACAGTAGAGGAAAAATCAATAGATGGAGAATCAAATAGACTGAGTACTACTGAAGACTGAAGAAAGAAAAGACAATAAAATTCCTGCCTTATTTTTTCAATCACCTACTTCAGTCTGCTAACAAAAAAATTATGTCATATTATTAGTTTGATATTGCAATGCTGTTTTCATTTAAATATGTTTGAAATAGAGAAGATCTCTACTTGGCTTACCTTAATGCTATTACATTTCTTAATTAGGAAATGCCTTGTATGCTAGGCTCTACCTATTCAAAAAATAATAAAAAATATATCACATAGTAGATGAATTTACATCTAGCTCTGTATTCTGTACTACTTTCTGAATAGTTATAAACCAATTGTGATGACAGATGGACTATCTTATCAGAGGGTGAATATAAGTTTCCCCAAAAATCTACTTCCATTTGAGAAGCAGTTGTCAGAGTAAAGAATCTCCTTTGGATTTTCAATTTCTCCCATCTTCTATATATTGGTCCTGGAAAAACTAAGCCTGTCAACTTTGGAAGAGGGCAACTGTTCCTTATTGGCCAAATGGCATTTTAAGTTGAAAATTGAGAATTCTGGCTATAGTTTGGAAGACTATAATGGTAAAATGAACTATTTTGTGTAACATGCAACAATTTTAAGTTGAAAATTGAGAATTCTGGCAATAGTTTGGAAGACTATAATGGTAAAATGAACTATTTTGTGTAACATTCAACAAGGTGAAATTCAGACCACATGAAATAAAATCCAAAGTAATGTAAATTAAGCCATATTCACTGAGAATTACATGAGAAATTAAACTCTAATTTACAAAATAAACATAAATTAAATAATTAAAACTACATTCACAAAATAACTTGTATAAGCTATCCATATTTTATTCAGACATACTGAAAGTTATTACAAGATAATGGCTATAATTTCCTGTGCTATGCAATATATCCTTGTTGCTTACATATTTTATACATAGTAGTTTGATTCTCTTAATCCCATACCCTTAATTTGCCCATCCCCACTTCCCTCTCCCCTTTGATAGTCACTAGTTTGTTTTCTATACCTGTGATTCTGTTTCTTTTCTTATATATACTTGTTTGTATTATTTTTTTAGATTCCACATATAAGTGATACAGTTCAGTATTTATCTTTCTTACTGACTTATTTCACTAAGCATAATAATCTCTAGGTCCATTTATGTTGCTGTAAATGGTAGAATTCCATGCTTTTTTATGGTGGTATAATATTCATTTTAGATAGCTAGAAAGATAGATAGATAGATAATCTCACATGTTTATCCATTTGCCTCTTGATAGAATCTTGAGTTGCTTCCCTATCTTGGCTGTTGTAAATAGTGCTGGTATGAACGCTAGGGCACATATATACTGTCAAATTAGTGTTTTTGTTTTTTTCCAAATATATACCCAGGAATGGAATTGCTGGATCATGTGGTAGTTTCTATATTTATGTTTTCAAGAACTTCCATACTGTTTTCTATAGTGTCTATAGCAATTTACATTTCCACCAACAGTATGCAATCATTCCTTGTTGGTCACATAATTTGCAAATATTTTCTCTACTCTGTAGGTTGTCTTTTCATCTAGTTGATAGTTTCCCTTCCTATGCAAAATCTTTTAAGTTTAATTAGGTCTCATTTGTTTATTTTTGTTTTTATTTCTTTTGACTTAGAAGACAGATCCAAAAAAAAAATTGTTATGATTTATATCAAAGAGTGTTCTGCATATGTTTCTCTTCTAGGAGTTTTATGGTTTCAGGTCTTACATTTAGGTCTTTAATTCATTTTGAGCTTATTTTTGTATATGGTGTGAAGAAATGTCCTAATCTCATTCTTTTACATGTAGCTGTTCAATTTTCCCAGTACTGCTTATTGAAGAGACTATCTTTTCCCAATTGTATATTCTTGCTTCCTTTGTCATAGATTAATTGGCCACAGGTACATGGGTTTATTTCTGGTCTTTCTATTCTGTTCCATTGATCTATGGGTCTGTTCTTGTGCCAGTAACACACTGTTTTGATTACTGGGAGTATGGTATCTCTAATTTCTTTTTCCTGAAGATTTTTTTTGGCAGTTCAGTACTGTCTTGTAATACTTTGACTACATCTATAGATGACAAGCCACATTGATTTTGTTTATTTCTGATTTTGGGGTTTTTGTTTCTTTTTCTTAAAGCAATCTAATTTATTCAATTCTATATTCTCTCACCATTTCCCTCATAGAATATATATTTGACCCTTAAAAATGTGAGTTTGAAATACCTAAATCCACTTAAATAGATCACTTAAATGGGGAAATTTTTCAACAGTAAATACTACAGTACTACACCGTTCATTGTTGGTTGAATCTGAAGATGTGGAGGAACCGTTGATGCAGAAGGATGACTATAAAATATACTCAGATTAACCCCCATGTTTTTCAAGAGTCAACTGTAGCATATTAAGGTATCTGCATCACAGTATTGTTAGAATATAAAATATTGAAGAGACTGATTCAATAATAGGATATTGGTTACAAAATAATAATGTATATTGTTATAAGCATGGCAATTAGGTATGTTTGTTAAAACTATGCATATTATATGATTATTTTATAAAATAATGATAAATGTAAGTCTAAATTTTGTACATATCAAAATATATTTTAAGTAAAAAACTGAATAGTGAAAAATTAATAATATGGAACATTTTTGAGGATTTTAAATCCAAGTTTTAATTTTTTTCTAAGTGTATAAAACACAGTTTTTATATTGGTTGGAACATATCATTAATAAATAAAGCAGACTATATCTTTCTGCATGTTTTACTATTAGATCTTTAGAGATGATGATCCTACATTGTGCTATATGCAACCAGGAATAAACTGTTCATTTCTCTTTACTATCATGAAATGGTCTTAGTATCTACATTAAAAGTTAAAGCACAGCCAGTTACCAGAATGGATGAAAGTTAAGAGTGTACCTCATCTTTGCTTAGTAGAACATAAAACTTGCAGTTAATTGTTATAGTACTGGTTGTTTTCCTAAAGCCTAAGTTTCCTTAGTGCAACATGGAAAGAATAAGTGCTCTTCAGAGTTATAAAGAATTTTAAAGAGGGGAAAAACTTTGTCATCCTAAGACCTGGCAGTTGATTAAGCCCTTCTGTTTGATTTCTAGTAATACGTAAGTAAAATATAGAAACAATTACAAAAGTTACAACCTCATTTGAAAACAAGAAAGGGAAAGAAAAACTGTAGGCCAGAAATGCAAAGTTCTCCCTTAAAACACATGTACACAATAATATTAAGAAATTAGAGTAGAGTCCTGGCATGGATGTGGGTTGCTGAAATGTGATGTTAATGCTTGGCCAGAAAGAGGAGCCACAACCGCATGGCAGAAAGCTGGAACCAAGTTTGCTGAACAAAGCTAGATAGAGACTGAATACCTCACTCATATGATCCAGAGTTTAAGGCTAGAAAGAAGTCATTTGTCCAGATAAACAGCAAAAAATAGTGTCACTCTGAGACCTGACCTCTAATATCATCTTTGCAAATAATTTGCCTACAGTCATTAAAATTGAAATCTTGGAGTTATAGTTGGTTCTTCTTTCTCTCATGTACAATATCCAAACTATGAGTGAATTCTATATGTTCTACCTTCAAAATATATTTAAAATGCAACTAATTTTTACTATTCCACATTATCATCCTAGACTAAGCCATGATGATCGTGTCTTACCTAGAATACTGGAATACACTCCTAAATGATCTCCCTACCTACATCTTTGTTTCAAACAGACTATTCTCCACATTTTCCAGAGCCATCATTTTAAAACAAGTCAGCTCATAAAACCCTATAGAATTGACCAACAGCATTTTACACTACAGAAAAAAGGGTAAATTTCTTTCAATTACTTTTAAAAAAACTAAATGATCTGCTTCTCCTATCCAACTACCTCCCCAAATACAACCCCTCCCATTCTGACATCACTCACTATACTCTATCTTGACTGGGCTTTTTTTAATTTCATGAAGTTTGGTACTCACTACAAGGTGAGAACATAGAAACATATATAATGAGCTTTTGAACATTGGCAGGTAATTTCCTGGGCCTTAGGATTTAACTATGTCTTTTGGGACTAGAATGAAAGATCACTATGAGTGAAAAAGACCTTTCCTGAATACCCTAGTAAAGGAAACCCTCTAAATATTTCAGTCACTGTCAATTTCATAATCAATGTAATGACTTTTGATTTGTCACCTTGGATAGGCTTCATTCCCTTTATTCAATCAAACACAAATCTAGGTGTTGCCGTGAAGGGATTTTTCAGATGTAATTAAAGGCCCTGAGTTGAATTTAAGTAAGAGATTATCCAGAACAATCTGAGTGGGCCTGCCTTAATCAGTTGGGAGGCTACCCTGAGACAGACAAGAAATCCTGTGCACAACAAATTCAGCTCATGACTGTGGCATTTGAGCCTCCCTGTAACCTCCTTCTGACTGCTTGACCTATAGATTTCAGACCTGCTTAGCCAGCCCCCACAATTGTATAAGTCAACACTTATAATTTTTAAAATATATATGGATTATATATTTATAGTTAAATATATGTTTGTGCATAGATACCATATGTGTATGTGTATGTAGTATTTTTACAGGCATACATAGCTTATCCTACTATGCCAAAAATTGATTGATATAATCACAGGGCAAGATGAACTTGAATCCTTTATTTTTCTGATTATTGTCTTTCTTCTACAGCCAATTATGAGATCCATGACAGATATGGGAGAAACCATATCTGTCTTTTCCCTTACCAAACGTATGTCACTTTATCACTTAACATTAGTTAGTATGCTACAGTATCAAATTGACTGTGAAACTGAGTGGTTAAATATAACAAATATTTTATACTCATGAAGGTCTTCTGAGAATTAGAAGGATCTTTAGAACTACATTATTCCAATCAATTACTCATGAATCTAGACTGCTTTCATTTTGCAGTCCTGTAAGATCAATGGTTGCTTTTAGATCTCCCAGAAGGGAATATAATGAAAGAGTTGTCACTTTGTGACTGTAAGTAATTTCACTCAGAAGTGATACATGGCCCTGCCCAATTTCAAAGAGGCTGGAGGAATATGCAGAAATGTGGGTATTTTAGGGGCACTGTATATATCTGCAATATTTAGTAAATGACTGAAGCATATTAGGCACTAAATAATTGTTTATATAGCAAATGAATTAGTGAAAAATAATACTCCTCCACAAAAATATGCTGATTTCTTGATAATTTGACTAATATTTGATGATGATATATATTCTTTAAATACAACTCTTCTTTAGCAGTTTAATTTAGTATGCTAATTTCAAAAATATGGTTCACTACATGTAGAGTTCTTCTTTACACACTATACTTGGGAGCTATTCTATATGTAGTATTTAAGTATTTATACTATGACCTTAAATAGTGTCCCAACTATGTAGAAAAATCTTTGAGGTGTTTCAGGCTATTTTCTCTGGGAAACTTAGTGACAGGCACTCTATTCATACTTATAATGAGAATAGGCCTTCTAAACATCTAGCTTCTTTCCCGGTACACACTTAAATTAGATCTTGAGGTTTATAAACACTTCTGTCACTGTTAACCTGACTAGGAAATATGATCTAAATTATAGTTGCATACTATTCAATGAGAGTGGTTGAAAATACAGACTGAAATTAAATTCCAGCTCTGTTATTTCCTGATTGTGAGATACTAGTCAAGTTATCTATAGGAATATTGAGACAGGTTGAGGGAATTTATTGAAATATTTTTAACACTAATTGGCACAAATTAAAGATTTCAAAAAGTTAAGTATTAGTGTATAAAAATAGAAAAAAAGATTAGCTTTATAATTATTGTCATTGGAATTGAATTATGTAGCTTGGACTTAGTTACATATTGTACAATTTTGATCAGGTGTAAATGATCATAACCTGACTAATTAATAATTATATCAATCTATTTTAATATTTTAATTATTCTTAGGACTGATTCCACTATTCAGTAATTTGACTTTATGAAGCCATCATTCTATTAAAATAAGGCTGTGTAATCTAATCAATCTTCCTCTATTAAAGAGGCAAATTTCACATTTCCTCTAGTAGTATCATCAAAATTATCCCTGTAAACATGCATGCATGGGAATGTGTGTGAATGGAAAATTTATATAAAATATATGAATGCCATTTCCTAGCTCTATTTTGTATAGAGTACAGCTTGAAAAGAAAATTATTTTTCTTGTCTGCTAATTATTTTACCCATGAGAATGCTAAGGAGTTAATGTTCTATAATTTGATAACTGTATCCATTGACTAAGTTTTCACTAATTTACTTATATCTCAGATACATTCAAGAGAAAATACAAAATTTCCCAGAAGGAAGAATAGTAGTCAGATGTAACCATTTAAATATCAAGCTTTTAAAGTTCTCATAACAAATTTGTTTTCTCTTAACAAATCATTTTGTTGAACATTCCACACACTTCCCAATATTGGCCTTACATTTCTTACAATGACTATTTTGTATTATTGTACCCTATGTTATTTTACTCTTTTTACTCTAATCCATACATCAAAATGCTGAACTTCTCAGTTTTGCTTTCAAATATACATAATTACTATCCTTTAGAATTATGGCCATTTTATGTTGACTATTTATTTTCCTTATAAATTATAATATATTTGACTGAAAATGAAAAACTGGTGTGAATACATCATGTATCATACAGGTAAGAATTCAATAAAGCTATATTACTTTTTTCTGATGTAAATGACTAATTAATTTTGTTATAAAATTATAAAGGAATTTGACTAATATTCTCATCATGATGTAATATGTGGTATTTTAATGTGTTTAAAACTCGTTTTAACCTTTAAGTTGGAGTATTTCATATTAGAAGGCAAGGAGCAACTGCTAGCTAAATCAAATATGTATTTCAAGTAAGGATATTTCACATTGCAGTCAGGGAAACGTAGCTTTTATGATAATGCTTCAATTTTTATCAAAATTGATCCCCTTTCTAAAATGATTCCACTCAACTCACCCTACTCATTAACATGAAATATATGAAGGACATCTGTCTCTTAGGAAACCAATAATACCTCTGTCCCTGGAGAAAACTTCATCTGAATACCCAGATATCATGGGCTGGACTGTCTAAAATATGGAGTGCAGGTGGGAAGGCCTCATTTTAATTGCTCAAAAATAACTCTATTTAAAAGTTTGAAGTGGAATTTTTACAACTTATTGAGGTCACCTTCATCTCTTACATATTAATTGAAATGATTTTTTTCATACTTGTCTTCAAGCATATAGAAGAACATTTGAAGGATCTTGTTAAGCACACTCCAGTACTTAACTATAATTTCACAGTGTTCTGAAGAATGTGCTGGTGAAATATACAATTAATAAAAATTTTACATCATAGAAGTTATAAAGATTTACACCAAAAAAAATCATATTCCACTTAATGCTTCCTTAATCGTAGCAGATAATTGAGACCTTCTCATTGTAAAGTTAAAAATACCATTTCCTTAAGGAACAGCAGTCTGGAATGGGTTCAGAGAAAGATTAGGTAAGCAATGCACTCTGTACTTTGTCTTCATAAATCAATGAGATCATTAAAAATCAAGTGCATCAAAACACGCTGTCAAATTGGGGCTATCACATAATGATTATAAGGTTGCTATTGATAAAGTTCCAGTTTGTTACAAAAAAAAAGATACTCACTTTTCTATATAAACCTCCTTTACTTCCCTTTATCTTACTATCTGAAAGATTGTACAAGCAAGCAAAAACCTCCATCCCCTTGCCAACATAACACTGAAAAACAAACTAACCACTTTAACTGGGGCAACAAAATGGCCCCAAATATTGTGTTTTGCTAGAATACAAAAGTAATTTACATTCAAAATTCTACAGTAAAAAATAGTATCTTCTCTGACATATGAAAATCTGCTTTTTATGCAAGGTGTGTTTTGATGTTCTAGGCCATCCAAACCCCAAAGTGTCAAAGATTGGCTCCATAAGAGGCCAAGCTGCCCAGCTACAATTTTACACTATCACAAAAATTAATACCCTATTGAAAACAGATTTGTGGTGAGATATTATAAAATCAACTTGAAAATACAATGTTAATATAAATGAGAGTATTTTCTTCTAGTTTACAGTTATGAATTTGCTTATATAATGTTTAAACTAATTAAGTCATTTTCCATGTAACCTTTTGATAATGACATACAAAAATATTAAAGAAAACACAGTATTTAGGAACAGATGCTTTGTTTTCGATCTGTCACCCTTAATTAACTATAATTAACTAAAAGAGTATTTAGTTTTAATTCTTTAATATAGGAGTTGAAAAATGATTTAAAATTCAAGATAATTTTAAATTTTATAAGAAACACTGAGATATAGTTAACAAGGAAGTTATATATGTATAATTATAAGTATGATTCATGTAATTGTGAAAAAAGGTGCCATTTCTGTTTATAACCTATTGCTGTTAAGACCAGATCTTTCCTATTTAGGTATCCAAAGTAGCTACTTATCTTTGATTTGACCTTAAGAAACCTATTTGATATATTATTCACCATTAAAATATGGAGGAAATTTAGAAAATCATTCATTTTATTACCAAATTGTACACTGGATATTAATATAATAACACCTACACCAACACCAATCTCTATTTTTCAGCATTGTGTATTAATATAAATGCTGATAATTTATACTAATAAAACTCACCCTATTATTTTTATTAATTTACTCACACTGAATAAGTGTTGTGAACAGTCAAAATTTAGAATTAAATGTACCCCACTAATTTGGCAATGACAATGACATGGTAGACAGCTCAGAAGTTTCTTTTGTTCTTCTTAAGCTATTTTGGACTTCAAATATACTTTGTGAAGAGAGCACAAAGCCTCTGTAAAATTACATTACATTGTAGTAACATCTGTTAAAAAATGGTTAAGGTAAATTGCTAAATTTTCACTATTTAATCTAAGATAGAAGAGTATAGGCATTTTCTGTTCCTTGAAAATCTTTTAGTGTGTAAAACATTTTGAGCATCAACACACTACAAATTAACACCAACACACTACAAATTAGACAGTAAAGAACAGGAAAAATATTTTGTTGTAGGACCAGAAATAACTAAGTCCTATTTCTGGGTCAACCATTTATCAAAGTGTGATCCTGTGCAATTTGAACAATATTTTGAAATATCACTTTATGCAATTTAAAAAATAATTCCTTACATTCAGGTTTATCATGACTAAACACAACATATTACACATATAAAAGTACTTAACACATGTTATTTTGCCATTCTTTGGATTGACATATACACACTGCTATGTTTAAAACAGATAACAAGGACGTACTGTACAGCACAGGGAACTCTGCTCAATATTCTGTAATAACTTAAATTGGAAAAGAATTTGAGAAAGAACAGATTCATGTATATGTATAATCGAATAACTTTGCTGTACACCGGACACTAACACAGTGTTATTAATCAGCTATACTCCAATATAAAATAAAAATTAAAAAAATAAAAAGAATCCAAAATCACACTGAATTTCTCATAGTAAGAACTATAGTGATATCAGAGTTCACATTACTGAATTGATTTCTATGACCTTGTAAAAGTTTCTAAGACTCTCTGAATCTTGTGTCTTTATCATAAATATGACTATAAAAAGTTGCGCCCTAAAATTTAAATGAGATACCATTTGCTAATTACCTAGTGTAAGACAGTTATAAATATTATAATAATTGTTTTTGAGTGATCTGATTTAAAAGGATGATTCTCTTATTAGAATTGAAGATCAGAAGACCTTCATATTTTCATTTAAACTCCACTTGAAGACTCCAATTTCTGATTTTCCAAGAAGAATTAATAATATAAAAGAAAGCACACTGAAAATGGACACACCCTAAAGACTTATTCAGACACTACTCTAGTTATCAATATCTGTTGAGCTACCATTATATTTGATGGTATCTCTTAATGTGCTTTTCCTTTCCATAATATGATAGGAAAGTAAAAGCATATTGAGAGACTGCATGAGAGATGTTATGCTAAAATTATATTCCATATAAGAATTTCTTATTTTTTATTGAGACAAAGGGACATATTATATTTGAGTGAATGTGTTCAGACTAACAATACCAATACCATAGACTGTACTTCATAAGAGCAAAATACCATTTACTGATGTTCTAAACAACAACAAAAAGGAAGAATAAATAGAACTACACTTATTATGCCTTCATTTATTTCTGAGTTAAAGATTTTCCTCAAATGGTTTCTATAAATATTTGAAGAAATTATACAATAGTTGGTTGATCAGCACAGAAAGAACTATCACATTGCTTTTCTTTTAAAGTTCATTTTGTGAATAAAGTGTTCAGTTTTCTGGATAAAAGATGAAATACAACTCAAGCAGTCCAACAATCTAAACCTGATGATTAGTGAAGAAGTCATCAAGACACTTATGCAAATATGATGTGCACACATAATTACTGAGAAAGTAAGAAATGCCATTCAAGATAACAGGTGCCATATCCTGGGGTGCTTTTTCTGCATTGAGCAGCAAATAAGTGCTGTGAGTCTAACACTAATGATGGATAAAAAAAGCATTTTAATAAGTCATGTAATGGCACTCAACGCAAGAATCCAAATACAAGTAAATCAAGTAACTTATAAGAGATTTTATATTTTGCTACAAAGAAATTCTTAAAATAAATCTTTTACAAGTTGCTACCAAAGACCATCTATGGATCATGCTTACAAATGTCTTCTAATGTTTATATTTTAAAATTCTAAAATCACATTACTATTCTTTCTATAATATTTTATACAGGATTAGCCACATGACAGTAGCCTATACAGCAAAATAGTTTGCCAGATACACTGTTTTATCACCATTCCAGAAATGTAAAGCTACTTAAGGGACAGGACCTAAAAAATACTAGCAATTCTTCTCTCTACTATTTATAAGCTGATTTTGGTAAGTACAGTAATTTAGATGCTAGAAGGTAACACGTAAAAGTTTTATGAGGTAAACACATTTGATTAGCAAACAAAGCAGAAAATATATAGTCCAGTGCTTTACATTTGAAGAAAAAATTAAAATTCAATAATATTTTCCATATATATATATATATATATATATTTTTTTTTTTTTTTTTTTTTTTTTTGCGGTACGTGGGCCTCTCACTGTTGTGGCCTCTCCTGTTGCAGAGCACAGGCTCCGGACGCGCAGGCTCAGAGGTCTTGTCTCACGGGCCTAGCCGCTCCACGGCATGTGGGATCTTCCCCGACCGGGTAACGAACCCATGTCCCCTGCATCGGCAGGCGGACTCTCAACCACTGTGCCACCAGGGAAGCCCATATTTTCTATATTTTAAATAACTTATTGTTAAATGAATTGTTCAAGTTCTACAGATTATGTTCAAACATTGTATACCTGGAATATGGAAGCATTTATATTTTCACTGGCTTTTCTAATTTGACAATTTATGTTTTCACCTGTCTTCTGGTTTCCATTTTTATTGAGACCATTAATATTTTTTAACGTCTTTATTGGAGTATAAGTGCTTTACAATGTTATGTTAGTTTCTGCTGTATAACAAAATTAATCAGGTATATGTATACATAAATCTCCATAACCCCTCCCTCTTGTGTCTCACTCCCACCCAGCCTATCTCACCTCTCTTTATGACCTCTCGGTCACAAAGCACCGAGCTGATCTCCCTGTGCTATGCAGCTGCTTCCCACTAGCTGTCTATTTTACTTTTGGTAGTGTCTATATGTCAATGTTACTCTCTCACTTCATCCCAGCTTACACTTCTCCCTCTCCATGTCCTCAAGTCCATTGTCTACATCTGTGTCTTTATTCCTGTCCTGTCCCTAGGTTCATAAGAACCATTTTTTTTTTAAGATTCCATATATATGTGTTAGCATACAATATTTGTTTTCCTCTTTCTGACTTACTTCACTCTGTATGACAGCCTCTAGGTCCATCCACCTCATTGCAAATAACTCAATTTCATTTCTTTTTATGGATGAGTAATATTTTAAGGAACCTCCATACTGTTCTCCATAGTGTCTGTATCAATTTACATTCCTACCAACAGTGCAAGAGGGTTCCCTTTTCTCCACACACTCTCTAACATTTATTGTTTGTAGATTTTTGATGATGGCCATTCTGACCGGTGTGAGGTGAAACCTCATTGTACTTTGATTAGCATTTCTCTAATGATTAATGATGTTGAGCATCCTTTCATGTGTTTGTTGCCCATCTGTATAACTTCTATGGAAAAATGTATATTTAGGTCTTCTGCCCATTTTTGGATTAGATTGTTTAGTTTCCTTGATATTGAGCTGAACCAGCTGCTTGTATATTTTGAGATTAATCCTTTGTCAGTTGCTTCATTTGCAAATATTTTCTCCCATTCTGAGTGTTGTCTTTTCATCTCACTTAGTGTTTCATTTGCTGTGCAAAAGCTTTTAAGTTTCATTAGGTCTCATTTGTTTATTTTTGTTTTTATTTCCATTTCTCTGGGAGGTGGGTCAAAAAGGATCTTGCTGTGATTTATATGATACAGTTCTCTATGTTTTCCTCTAAGAGTTTTATAGTGTCTGCCTTAAATTTATGTCTTTAATCCATTTTGAGTTTATTTTTGTGTATGGTCTTAGGGAGTATTCTAATTCCATTATTTTACATATAGCTGTGCTGTTTTCCTAGCATCACTTATTGAAGAGGCTCTCTATTATCCATTGGATATTCTTGCCTCCTTTATCAAAGGTAAGGTGACCATATGCACGTGGGTTTATCTCTGGGCTTTTTGTCCTGTTCCTTTGAACTATGTTGCTGTTTTTGTGCCAGTACCATATTGTCTTGATTACTGTAGTTTTGTAGTATAGTCTGAAGTCAGGGAGCCTGATTCCTCCAGCTCCTTTTTTCTTTCTCAAGATTGCTTTGGCTATTCTTGGTCTTTTGTGTTTCCATACAAATTGTGAATTTTTTTATTCTAGTTCTGTGAAAAATGCAATTGGTAGATTGATAGGGATTGCATTGAATCTGTAGATTGCTTTGGTTAGTATAGTCATTTTCACAATATTGATTCTTCCAATCCAAGAACTTGGTATATCTCTCCATCTGTTGGTATCATCTTTAATTTCTTTCATCAGTGTCTGATAGTTTTCTTTATACAGGTCTTTTGTCTCCTTAGGTAGGTTTATTCCTAGGTATTCCTTTTGTTGCAATGGTAAATGGGTGTGGTTCCTTAATTACTCTTTCAGATTTTTCATCAGTGTATAGGAATGCAAGAGATTTCTGTGCATTAATTTTGTATCCTGCTACTTTACCAAGTGCATTTATTAGCTCTAGTAGTTTTCTAGTAGCATCTTTAGGATACTCTATGTATAGTATCATGTCATCTGCAAACAGTGACAGTTTTACTTCTTTTCTGCTTTGGATTCCTCTTATTTCTTTTTCCTCTCTGATTGCTGTGGCTAAAAATTCCAAAACTATGTTGAATAATAGTGGTGAGTGGGCAACACTGTCTTGTTGATGATCTTAGAGGAAATGGTTTCAGTTTTTCACCATTGAGAGTGATTTTGGCTGTGGGTTGTCATACATGGGCTTTATTATGTTTAGGTAGGTTCCTTCTATGCCCACTTTATGAAGAGTTTTTGTCATAAATCAGTGTTGAATTTTGTCAAATCTTTTCCTGCATCTATTGAAATGATCATATGTTTTTTATCCTAAAATTTGTTAATATGGTGTATCACACTAATTTACTTGCATATATTGAAGAATCTTTGCATTCCTAAGATAAACCCCACTTGATCATGGTGTATGATCCTTTTAATGTGCTGTTAGATTCTCTCTCTTTCCTAGTATTTTGTTGAGTATTTTAGTGTCTACGTTCATCAGTGATATTGGCCTATAGTTTTCTTATTTTGTGACACCTTAATCTGTTTTTGGTATCAGGATGATGGTGGCCTCATAGAAAGAGTTTGGGAGTGTTCCTCCCTCTGCTATATTTTGGAAGAGTTTGAGAAGGACAGGTGTTATCTCTTCTCTAAATGTTTGATAGAATTCACCTGTGAAGCCATCTGGTCATGGGTTTTTGTTTGTTGCAAAATTTTTAATCTCAGTTTCAATTTCAGTTCTTGTGATTCGTCTATTTATATTTTCTATTTCTTCATGGTTCAGTTTCAGCAGGTTGTGCTTTTCTAAGAATTTGTCCATTTCTTCCAGGTTGACCATTTTATTGGCATATAGTTGCTTGTAGTAATCTGTCATGATCCTTTGTATTTTTACAGTGTCAGTTGTTACTTCTCATTTTTCATTTGTAATTCTGTTGATTTGAGTGTTCTCCCTTTTTTTTTTTCTTGATGAGTGTGACTAAAGTTTTATCAATTTTGTTTTTCTTCTCAAAGAATCAGCTTTTAATTTTATTGACCTTTGATATTGTTTCCTTCATTTCTTTTTCATTTATTTCTGATCTGATCTTTATGATTTATTTCCTTTTGTTAACTTTGGGGATTTTTTGGTTCTTCTTTCTCTAATTGCCTTAGGTGTAAAGTTAGGTTGTTTATTTGAGATTTTTCTTGTTTCTTGTTGTAGGATTGTATTGTTATAAATTTCTCTCTTAGAAATGCTTTTGCTGCATCCCATAGGTTTTGGGGCATCGTGTTTTCATTGTCATTTGTTTCTAGGTATTTTTGACTTCCTCTTTGATTTCTTCAGTGATCTCTTGGTTATTAAGTAGTGTATTGTTTAGCCTCCATGTCTTTGTATTTTATACAGATTTTTTTTCCTGTAATTGATATCTAGTCTCATAGCATTGTTTTCAGAAAAGATACTTGATAGGATTTCAATTTTCTTAAATTTACCAAGGCTTGATTTGTGACCCAAAGTATGATCTATCCTGGAGAATGTTACATGAGCACTTGAGAAGAAAGTGTATTCTGTTGTTTTTGGATAGAATATCCTATAAATATCAATTAAGTCCATCTTGTTTAATGTGTCATTTAAAGCTTGTGTTTCCTTATTTGTTTTCATTTTGGATGATCTGTCCATTGGTGAATGTGGGGTGTTAAAGTCCTCTCCTATGATTGTGTTACTGTTGATTTCCCCTTTATGGCTGTCTATTTTGTCTGATATGAGAATTGCTACCCCACCTTTCTTTTGGTTTCCTTTTGCATGGAATGTCTTTTTCCATTCCCTCACTTTCAGTCTATATATGTCTCTAGGCTTGAAGTGGGTCTCTTGTAGACAGCATATGTATGGATATTGTTTTTTTTTTTTTTTTTTTTTTTTATCCATTCAGCCAGTCTAGGTCTTTTGGTTGAAGCATTTAATCCATTACATTTAAGGTAATTATTGATATGTATATTCCTATTACAATTTTCTTACTTGTTTTGCATTTGTTTTTGTAGGTCTTTTCTTTCTCTTGTGTTTCCTGTCTAGAGAAGTTCCTTTAGCATTTGTTGTAAAGCTGGTTTGGTGGTGTTGAACTCTCTTAGCTTTTGCTTGTTTGTAAAGGTTGTAATTTCTCCATCTAATCTGAATGAGATCCTTGCTGGGCAGAGTAATCTTGGTTGTAGGTTTTTCCCTTTCATCACTTTAAATATGTCCTGCCATTCCCTTCTGGATTTCAGAGCTTCTGCTGAAAGATTAGCTGTTAACCGTATGGAGATTCCATTGTATGTTATTAGTTGTTTTTCCCTTGCTGCTTTTAATGTTTTTTCCTTGTATTTAATTTTTGATAGTTTGATTAATATGAGTCTTGGCATGTTTCTCCTTGGATTTATCCTGTATGGGACTCTCTGTTCTTCCTGGACTTGATTGCCTATTTCCTTTCCCATGTTAGGGAAGTTTTCAACTATAATGTCTTCAAATATTTTCTCAGACACTTTCTTTTTCTCTTCCTCTTCTTGGACCCCTATAATTCAAATGCTGGTGGGTTTAATGTTGTCCCCAATGCCTTGGAGCCTGTCCACCATCCTTTTCATTCTTTTTTCTTTATTCTACTCTGAGGTAGTTATTTTCACTCTTTTATCTTCCAGGTCACTTATCCATTCTTCTGCCTCAGTTATTCTGCTATTGGTTACTTCTAGAGAATTTTTAATTACATTTATTGTGTTGTTCATGCTTGTTTGCTTGCTCTTTAGTTCTTCTAGGTCCTTGTTATACATTCCTTTTATTTTCTCCATTCTATTTCTAAGATTTTGGATCATGTTTACTATCATTTCTCTGAGTTATTTTTCTCATAGTCTGCCTATTTCCTTTTCATTTGTTTGGTCTGGTGGGTTTTTACCTTGCTCCTTCTTCTGCCACGTATTTCTCTCTCTTTCTTCTCATTTTGTTTAACTTACTGTGTTTGGGATCTCCTTTCACAGGCTGCAGGCTCATTGTTCCCATTGTTTTTGGTGTCTGACCCCAGTTGGTAAGTTTGGTTCAGTGAGTTGTGTAGGTTTCCTGGTTGAGGGGACTTTTGCCTGTGTTCTGGTGGGTGGGGCTGGATCTTGTCTTTGTGCTGGGTAGGACCATGTCTGGTGGTGTGTTTTGGTGTGTCTGTGAACTTATGATTTTAGGCAGCCTCTCTGCTAATGGGTGGGGTTGTGTTCCTGTCTTGCTAGTTGTGTGGCATTGGGATCCAGTACTGCTGCAGGCTGACCGTTAGTTGGAGCTGGATCCTAGCATTGAGACAGAGATGTCTGGGAGCTATCTCTCCAACTGATATTACATGGGACCAGGAAGTCTCTGGTGGTCCAATGTCCTGAACTCAGATCTCCCACCTCAGAGGCTCAGGGCTGACACCAGGCTGGAGCACCAAGACCCTTTCAGCCACATGGCTCAGAAGAAAAGGGAGCAAATAAAGTTAGAAAAAAATTATTAAAATAAAATAATAATAAAAAAATAAAAGAAGAGGGCTACCAAACCAATAAACAAATCCACCAATGATAACAAGTTCTAAAAACTAAACTAAGATAAACATAAAAATCAGAAACAAATCAGTTGCAGATAGCACACTCCAAGTCTACTGTTGCTCCCAAAGTCCACTACCTCAATTTTGGGACGATTTGTTGTCTACTCAGTTATTCCACAGAAACAGGTACATCACGTTGATTGTGGGGATTAAATCCACTGCTCCTGGAGCTGCACAGAGAAATTTCTCTTTCTCTTCTTTGCTTGCACAGCTCCTGTTGTTCAGGTTTGGTTTTGGCCCCGCCTCTGCTTGTAGGTCGCCTGAGGGCATCTTTTGGGAAGTCTGAAGTCTTCTGCCAGCATACAGTAGGTGTTCTGTGGGAGTTGTTCTATATGTAGATGTAGATGTATTTTTGTAGATGAATTTTTGATGTATTTGTGGAGAAGAAGGAGATCTCCATGTCTTACTCCACTGACATCTTGGAGGTCTCTTCAAGACCATTAATATTTTATAACAAACAACTCAAGGACATTATGGATTAGATCAGAAAAAGTGGCTGTGAATTCAGTTATAAGGAGGATGCATATAACGTTAACAGAAATTATGAATGCTTTTGGCTTATGCACCTTGAGGTAATGGTTTCTAGCATTAAAGATTTATAGTAAAATTTAAAAGATATGGTTGCTATCAAAGTCCAAATAAAACTGTTTTGCCATGTATGCACTCATCCACATAAAAGTTTGACCAAGCTATTATTAATATAGGAGCACAATGATTTATAGTTAAATAATATAAGAGCTATTATTAATATAGGAGCAAAATGATTTATAATTGTTTTCTTTTTTAGTAAGACAATACAATTTCAAATGTATTTTTTAAAACTTGAAGGATATTAACTGATTATGTATTTATATTTGCATGCATTTCTTGACTGACTCACTTTTACTATCATCATTTTTACACATTTGAAAATTTTCCATTTAGAAATAGAAGGAAAAACCTGATGATGCATCTCACAATAAAAGTTCTCTCAAACTTTAAGATTTTCTTACTCTGATACAATTGGAATTTTTTACGTTTTGGTCTTGGTTACCTTTTTCTATAACAATAATCATTGATCTATTATAAACAAGACATTTCAGATAACAGAGAAAATGCTTTTAAAATAAAATGGAAAATGTTCTCTTTCAGTCATCCACATATTCAAAGACACATGCTAGGTGCTTTATTTGTACCATTAAAACCTCTATACACTTGGACCACAGTATTGAGCCAACAAAAAGCTATCCTACTTAGCTGCATTTCTTGTGAAGGAAGAATATTGTTAAGAAAACAGACCCAGAATGGAGTTGCTTATGTAAAGCCCCAGGTCACCAAACTGAAACTTAACTTAGTTACAGTTTTGACTCTCCCAAAAAATGGAATCTTAGCCAGACAATCAGGAATCACCTCATCAAAAATAGTTAGATAATCTACCCAGTAACCAACCACACCCCTCACAACACTTTATCACCTATAAAGAAATTTTGCAATAACAAATCCACTTTTTGCCTAGTATAACTTCCTTGTTCTTGCTCCCTTCTGCAAAAATCTCCCTTTGGAGATTCTTTTTATCTGCTAGATTGTATGCTGCCTGATTCATGAATCACTGAACAAAGCCAATAAGATCTTTAAAATTGACTCAGTTAAATTATGTTCTTTGACAACAATTTTAAAAATTAGCACTCTAGATGATAATATATGCTTGGCATATATTTTAAAGGCATACTATTTTAAAGAGGATAATCAGGAAGGGTCTCAAATATAAGCTAATATTTGACAAAAATGCCTAAAGCATGAGACACCAAACTACATGGATATCAGAGGGAAGAATGTTCTAAGCTCAGAAATAGCAAGTACAAAGTACTGAAGTTGTAATATATTTGCCACACTAGAGGAATAGAGAGGACACTCGTGTTTCTGGATTGAATGAGCAAATGGAGAAGTAATAGGAAATGAAAGCAGAGACTTGAGAGGGAGGCAAGAGTGTTTGAAAACCTTATATGAGATTTTTAATTCCAATTTGAAGAAACTAAGATGCCATTTGAGAAATATGATTAGAAGAATGACTCTCTGAAAAGGATCTCCTTAGCTGCTATGTTTGGAATGGATTGGGGAGGAAAATCAAAGGCAGAAATATGGATAACATTTTCAGGCTATAGGACAATTTGGCCAAGAGTTAATTGTAGCTTGGACCAGCTTATTAAGACAGATGTGTTTAAAAGTATTGGATTCTGGTATGTTTTGAAGATAAAGTAAACAGGATTTGTTGAGGAGCTTGCTATGAGATATGATGGACAAAATAAAAAATGACTCCAAGTTTGTTGGTCTGAGCAACTGGAAGAGTGGAGTTGCTATTTATTATGAAGAGAAGAATGCAAAATAGCCAGTTTTGGAGGGAAGATTATGAGATTAAATTTGACTTGTTCAGCTTGATATACCTAACAGAAATCAAAGAAAATGCACAGTTAAATATACTAATTTACACATTACAAGATTGATCTTCCATAGATATATAAATTAGGAAAAAATAATTTTATGGTATTTATGTGATATATAAACCATGAAACTAGAAGAGAAAATGTACAGAACTGGTCCAGATAGAGAACAGAAGAATCATGAGGCCTGAGTGTTGAAGCAAGTCAAATTAAAAATTTGAAGGGATAAGAAGGAAAAACTAAAGGAATTAAAAAGCAGCAGATTGTAAGGAAGGAATAAAATCAGGAGTGTGTGATACTGTGAAGTCAAAGGAGGAATGGGTACCTAAATTGTTCAAGTACTACAAATCGGTCAAATAAAAGGTTGAGTATTGACCATTAGAATTAGGACAATAGGGGTCATGGTTTATGTTGAGTAGCAGTTTGAGTGGAATGGTATGGGGGAAAGATAATTATAGTGAGTTAAAGGATGGGATCCTAAGATTGAGTACAAAGCAAGGATGTTTTCTCTCACCACTTCTGTGCAACAGGGGACTAGAGATCCTAGACAGACAGAACATCAAGTTAACCAAAAGGAATAATAAATAAATAAATAAAAATAAAACTGCCTTTATTTTGATATGGAAAGATTATCTGCATAAGAAACTCAAAAGACTTGGTTTCTTAAAAAATAATTTGTAGAATATGTAAGTTTATCAATGTCTTTAGGAAAATGAGAAAATATAGTAAGATTATCAGGCAGCATTAAGGAACCAGCAGTTACTGGTAGTAATGGATTTAAAAATGAGTTAATGTAGTGTTTCCTTCTTCTCTGGCCATATTTAGTGGCACATATTCAGCCACTGAAGAGGTATAAAAATGGATTTAATAAGGTGATATTTTTTCAGATATGTACTTCAGAAGGAGAGAGAAAGGGAATTGAACATGTGAATTGGGTAACAAAAAACAAAACGAATGTGGTCAGTATCAATAGATTTTCAGATCTAGTAAGTTCTAAAAAATTTGGAGTCAGGGTGCTTGTGAGAGAGAAATGGAAAGGTTGTTACTTGGAAAGTGGGATGCATAAAACTGAGGTTAGCATATTGGTACAATTCTTGGTAATGACAAAAATCACTGGTGAGGCAGTGTAGAGGAAAAGCTCCCTGAAAAACTCAAGGACTGAGAAAATTTGAGACACAGGTACCTCAACATAAATATTGAAATGATCAAATATTATGACAGGAATATTTTAATTAATAGGTTGAGTAACAATGACATCTGCAGTTGATTATAAAAAGTAGGAAAAATGATAGGAAATAATTTGATTTTCAAAAGACTAAAGTCTAAGTGTTCATAGGAAAAAATAAGTGAGAATAGAACCAGAGAGAAGGTGTTGATATGTAGAGTGGAAATACTATGACTTTGCTCACCCTGATCTCCTTAGTGTCCTCGAGAGAATGGTGGGAATCATGTAAACCAAGAGACAACTGTATAAATGAAGTCATCAATTAATTAATACACACTAAGAAATATTACTTTCATGTATTCCAGATACTTCAATATGCTGGGACAATGCATATTTTTAATATATTGCAATTAAATTCTACATTCTTGAAAGACAAGAATATTGTCAGGCACAATTATTTATTTGTATGAGAATATTGTTAACTATGTGTGTTTTCTGCTGAGACCTCAGAGAATAATTTTTTTTAATCTTGTTTTAACCTTATTCATGTTCTGTTCCTTGGTTTGCTTTAACTATATCTGAATAAATATGTTTCATATTCCCGAGGATGCATACAGTCTTACATATGGAAACTAAATTTCTCCAACTGAGGTTAAGAAGAATTCTGTTATTTAACTTTTTTTATTTCTTAAAATAAAATCAAATAATAATGTATTCATATCATTTAATCTCTTATGTAAGTATATTTCATCCAATATAGCCAATATGGACACACTGATACATTATACAAAGTAATTTCAGTAGGCTCAATTGACCTGAGAATAGCATTGAAAGTTAGTTATAGCTGTTAACTACTGAGGCAATATGAAAAGGGGTTTTTCATATACAAATTCTATAAAGATATTTATTGATAGTACTCAAACAAACAAACCTATGAGAGAGATTACATTTTGATCCCCACTTTACAAATGAGGGAACTGAAGCATAGAAAATGTAAGCCACATGCCTAATGTCAAGAATTAAGTGAAAGAGCTGAGATTCAAACCTCACAAACATGGTTTCAGATGCCATGTTGCTAACTACTACAATAATTTGTATTACAGGCCACCCAATACCCCAAATTGTATATTTTAAACTGATTCCAAAAAATGAACTCTTCATCTGTCATCAAAAGTCTTGTTTTTATTTAATGTTAATGATTTTATGATTAGTTGCATTACTGAAATATCTTCTTTTCCAATGCATAGATTATTGGGGAAAAAATAAAACAGAATGCAACTTATAGGCTTTATGTCACTGGCAGTTTTCTTTCAGACAATACTTATGGAGATGAATATCAGTAATTTAATTTTTGAGCATAAGCAACAAAATTTGAAAGTAAAAACAGCAACAAACTAATTTGAAAATCTATTTTTTCCATTGTGTGGTAAAATGGAAAGTTTGGAATTTAATGTCCTAAACATCACAGTTCAGATTACAGCTCTACCACTAACTAGCTGTATACTACTGCTTGGGCAAGTGAAGTTAACGTTCTGGACTTCTATTTCTTCATTTGCACAATAAGGTTAATAATACTTCCCTTACAGAATTATCGGGAACTGAATAAAATTAGAATCTGGAATAACTGAACAGAGACTGGCCCATTGTGAGCATTCAATAAATGTCAATGACATACTCCAATCTGATCTTTAAACAAAAATCTTTCCTGGGTGAGGGGGGAGGACATGAAACTTTTAATTTATTATTTACTCTAAAAGATCAGAAAAATTGGTTATCTTAAGATCTGCATGAACTATTTAAGTAACCTGCTATATTATCATTTTACCTATATTTTCAAAATACAATATCAAGCTAAGCAATATGATCAGTAAGGTAAACATGGTACAAATAGAAACCTGAAAAAAAAAATTTAATCCCAGTTGTTATTCTTAAAATTTTGTTCTTTGAGTCTTAGATTATAAATAGAAAACCTTTATAAAAACTAAAATTCTAAGAACATCTACTATACTTTAATATTTGTTAAATAAATATTAAGAGAAGGATGCCATTAAATTTTTTTAAAGAAAAAGAAACTACACAGTACAAAGCAAAATGTCTTAGAATTCCTTCTCTCATTACAAAATGAAAATAAAACAGGCTTAAGAAGTTTTGTTTTATTTAATGTAGGTTTTTTTGAGGATACACTTTGTGACAGCAGATACACAATTATATTTTTATTGCCCATATCCACACACAAGGCAGAAAATTATCATTAGTTCTTAAGCAAACTGAAGGACCAAAAGTTGGGGAAAAAAATTAACTCTTGCTTTTATAAATCCTTTATAACCTAAAAATCAGTAAGATCTCCTCAGTAACAAGCTTTAGGCTGAATAAAAAAATAATTCAAGCAGATTACTCTTTAAGTGCTCAATAACTTGAAATGCTGCCATTCTATTCTAGACTTTTGGAAATCAATACTAGAAATGAATCAGGCTGCAAGGGATTCATCTACTATAAGCTTTCTTCTGAATCCAGACAAAGTAAGAAGAGTTATGTTATATACCACTGGAAAAGTGTCATGTAACATTGATTTACTATGTTAGTGACAGCACTGAAAAAACAACTCAAGCTACCCAAGAAATAGCAAAAAATGCACTCTAGAAGTGTCCTTTGGATAACATTATTAGCCCTGGGTAAAATCATGAAGCACAGAAATACATTGAAAGTAGCCATGAACCTCACTCAATTCATTTGACCTCTTACCTTACAAAACTCTAAAAATTTTAGTTTAATATATTTATCATACCTTTGTCACTATGAAATGCAATTCTATTTTTACTTATTAAAAACAAGGTTGAATCAATAAATATGACACAAACTAGTAGAAAACTTACTGTTTTGAAACAACGCAGCTTATGTAATTTGAGCATCCAATTCTTAAGCAATGCTTTGAGAAGTCAAAGGTGAATTCTCTTTTTCTATTAAGTACTAGGTAAGATATAAAAACATACAAGATATTTTCTACTTAGTTAATATAGAATAATGATTTTTTTTATCACAGCACAGGCTTTTCACTTAAGCCAATTTAGCAGACATCTCATTATTCATTTTCTCCTTTAGCTTTATATCAAATTTTGATTAATATTCCATTATGATATAATGACATTCCTCTCCAAATAGCCACAGTGATTTTAATTTTATCCTATGACTGTGTTATGTCTCAAATAATAGAGTTTTTTTTGTTTATCCATAAATTCAAGACATGCTATAATTAAAATTTAATTGGACAGTAGCCTAAGGTATGTGAAAGGATTGGGACATATAATTCAAGTAACAAATTTTTTTCCTCTCATAACTGAGGTAAATTCATGACATAAATGAAAATCAAATGAGATTTAATTAAATTGTTTCAGATTAAAAGGTTATTTTCTGTTGCCATTTAAGAATTGATATGTAAGTCTAAGAAATTAAAAAACATTCTCCTAAAATATTTTTAATAAATAAAAATCAGAAAGTCTATCCCACCTTTCCATAGTTATACTTATCATCTCCTCCATGCATGTATTATTTATGACTATGTGAGTCTAACAAGAAGAGGAACAGATGCAACCTCATGTTCAGAACTGTAGTCATTTTTGAGAGAAGAGTCACAACTCCCTAGGAATTACTGCCTGGATTAAGAACAGTTTGTTTCATAGAACATCAATTTCTAAGCTTTTAAAAGACCAATTACACAATCCTACATGAGAAGGCATGACTATTGACCCCCTTACAGAGACTAAGACTAAGACCATGTGAGCAGGTGTGGTGCCCAGTAGAAACTATGATTTATCATGCTACTGTCAATAAACTACAGAAGAGTTTGGGTCTAACAAATAGGAAGCCATGGTGGAGGGCCATGGTACAAGGAAGCCAAGTAACTGGGAAGCCAAACTTGTGCTGGGGCTATTTTTTTTTTTTTTTTTTTTTTTGCAGTACGTGGGCCTCTCACTGTTGTGGCCTCTCCCGTTGCAGAGCACAGGCTCCAGACGCGCAGGCTCAGCCGCCATTGCTCACGGGCCTAGCCATCCGCAGCATGTGGGATCTTCCCGGACCAGGACACGAACCCGTGTTCCCTGCATCGGCAGGTGGACTCTTAACCACTGCGCCACCAGGGAAGCCCTAATTTAATTTTTTAAAGCTGTAACCCAGTCCATGATTTAGGGATACAATTTCTTTCTGGCAACATTTTCTGTGAAGCTAAAACAGCTGCTTCACCTAACGCAAATCAGATACTGTGCTATTTCAAGCAAATGCTTACTAAAAATAACAATTGTCAGGCATGCTTTTCCAGAAAATTTAGATTGAACAGAACAGCTTATCATGTCTCTAAAGTGAGGGTTTGGAGCTTCCCTGGTGGCACAGTGGCTGAGAGTCCACCTGCTGATGCAGGGGACACAGGTTCGTGCCCCGGTCCGGGAAGATCCCACATGCCGTGGAGCAGCTGGGCCCGTGAGCCATGGCCACTGAGCCTGCGCGTCCGGAGCCTGTGCTCCGCAACGGGAGAGGCCAAAACAGTGAGAGGCCCGTGTACCGCAAATATATATAATAAAAAATAAAGTAAGGGTTGATATAAATTACATTTGCTAATAAAAATTACTGATATTTTTAGTAATGTAAAGAAATTAAGCAAATTTCTAAAGATGCTATAAAATAATATATAACCATATATTTCAATAACAATCTAAAAATTGGTTATATGTATAAAAGGCAACAGGTTTATGAAATATATACCAATCCAATTTGGAACATTTTTAACCTTTTATAGTATGGGAAATTTCTAGAGTACTTAAAATAGTGGTTTATTAGTGAAAATTTAATTACCATTACATTTTGCTAGATTTTCATCTTCCTAATAAAAAGATAACTTCACCAGAAAACCAGGTCTGATATCTTAAACACTGAATGTATTTTTTAAATTTTCCTTTGGGTTTTTCAGCACACTGATTGAAGACTAAACCAGAAACTGTTAAAGGACTAGCCAGCATACATCTGAAAAGAAATTTTCCCTATATGACAATGAAAATACAACATATTTATCTATTCACTATAGGGCATAGAATTCAGCACAGTTCAATATGGTAGCTGAAGTAGGACTTGTTTTGTTTCCCAACTTTAAATGCCAGCTCCTCTTTTGTAATCTGAACTTTTAATCTTACAAAAATAGAATGAACATACTAAACAGGATAAAGCATGCACGACTTAGTATTTTTCTATGAATGTCAGTTGGAATCAATATTACTTAAGCACAAAGCGTATTCGACAGCACAATGTTAGATAGCTCTTATATGCCTCAGGAACAGAAGAAAGTCTACAAGACCTTAGCAGAAGCTGAAGGTCAGAATGTAAAGAAACCTATATCCAGGTCCAGGAGGTGCATAAAAAATGCTAGAAGGCAAATTCTCTAGCTTCTGGCTAAATTCAGTGAGATGTCACAGTCCAGATGAATCAAGTTTCAGGAAGTAGGATGAATGTCAAATGGCTTATGCCAAAGAGCAGCTTGTTCTTGGAGCATGCTTAAGGCCATTTTGTTCAGAGCTTTCAGAGAGGAAACAACCTGCAATTTTAATTCTGAAAAACCTGCTAAAAATCATTAAAAAAAAAAAAGATCTTTTAGACACATTGAATTATATGAAATGACTGACTCTGCCTGTAGCTTCCTGAAAAACTTTGTTTTGTTAGAAAATTGTTTCAAGAGCAGAATGAGGATAAGTCCATGTAGCATTCTGAGCCAAAGTTAGCAGATGTCCTCTTATCTTCAATGTTACATGAACAACAAGGCAAACTGAATAAAGCATATGGACTTGACAAAATTCAGAGTTGGGTTTAAATAGAAACATCCAGTGGCCAGTTTTAAAGTTTTGAATATACCTTCCTTTAAAATAATATGACTGACAACTATGTGCTTGGTTGGCCATAGACATCCAGCCTATTAGTACAGCCTCTCTGGTGCTGCCAAGATGACTTCTATGGTTCCAAATGGCAAAGCCACAGCTAACACATTAGTAACATGCTTGCAATGCTCATATCACCCAACATTAGCTACACTGATGTTCCATCTGTCAGAGACATATCTGGCACCTGAATAATAAAAGATGCTATATTAACATGACTTAACAGAACAATAGCCACCATCTGTTTATTGAAAGCAAGAAAATTTGTCTAAACCTTGGCAAAATCTTGCTTTGTAAATAAATATTTTCTACTGGTGAATTGGGTGAAAAATATTACAACAAATTTTATTTAAATGTATTTAAAGGGGTAAAATTATCAAATATGACGTTGCTTTACAATATATTCTGTAACTAAATGTCTAAATAACTTAATTCTACTTGGTGAGGGAGTCATAAGTTCTTGTTCATGGAAGTAGAAGGGGAAAAAAAATGACTGTAGACACAAAAACTAAATGACGGGGCTTCCCTCGTGGCGCAGTGGTTGAGAGTTCGCCTGCCGATGCACGGGACACGGTTTCGTGCCCCGGTCCAGGAAGATTCCACATGCCGCAGAGCGGCTAGGCCTGTGAGCCATGGCCGCTGAGCCTGCGTGTCCGGAGCCTGTGCTCCGCAATGGGAGAGGCCACAACAGTGAGAGGCCCACGTACTGCAAAAAACAACAACAACAACAACTAAATGACCTACATATGGAAAAATATAGTCTTCCTTTGGTTTCCACAGGAGACTGGTATTCACAGGGGGTCCTAGAATGAAACTCCATGGATGCTCAAGTTCCTTATAAAAAATGGAGTTTTGTGAGTGTAGAATCTGTAAATACAGAGGGCTGACAGTGTGCATGAAACATAACAATAAAAGTTGCCAGAAATTTGAACTCTTTATGACATAAAATATATTCTTCCAATGCAAAACAGCAGTTTAAGTGAACAACAACAACGAAAAACTTCAGCCCAAACTCCTTTCCCTAACCACAATAACTATACCCCCCAACCTTTTACTTAGCTGTTAAAGAAAGAAAGTATAGAAGGAAACCAAAATCCACAAGTGAATAAATAGGGAAAGTGGAGATGGGTAAAGTTAGATTTCTATAGATATGTAACTTAAGGAACTTAAAAATTTTGCCCATCGCTTTTTTTATGTAGGACACAGAAAGCAAATATGTTGAATTATAAATGTTCTTACAAAGTATCTACATATTTGTTTTCAATGAAGCATGACCTATATGTAATTCCATGCGTATTCCAAAGAGGATAACTTCTTCAATAATATATAGGTAGTATATAACTGTCTTTTCACTTGAAATTTATAATTCACACTTTTTAGAATATATGAACTTACATTATTATTCTCGCTAGCACTATTAAAATTACCAGATAAATTAAACACCAAACATAAAGTCAGTCTTCCAAGATTAGTAATATTTGATTTCTACATGAGGGCATTTGTAGATTTCTCACCAAACCAGTTAGATTTTTATTTATTCTTCCTGATTTAAAATCTCATAAATATGGTACAAGACATTAATGCAGCTAACATTTATTAAGCATTTACTAAGTATAAGGGATTAGTCTAATTTCTTTTGTACTATTATTTAGTTTAACTCTCACAAAAACTCTTTGAGATAGCATCATTATTCATTTAATTTTACATTTGAGGATTTGAATGACAAAGCTCAAAAAGTGGTCTAGAGTCACTCAGTTAGGTAGTAACAGAACTGGGTTTCAGCCCCTGGGAAACTGGATCTAAAGCCAGTATTCCCTCTTAATAAATATACATGTTTCCCCCATAGATGTTTGAATACTGCTGTAAGTATGGTCTGATAAATCACAGGTACTGTGGGATTATTCTCATTCAGCTGATACCCCACTTACAGGTTGCTACTTTGTATACTTGGTACAGGGCACCAAGATTTGGATACACTAAAATTAAATCTAATTTTATACTAACAATTATTAAATTATGTCATTCAGTAGGGAGCTTAGTTTCAGGTAGTGTTTCCAGGTATTTTTGACACAATAAATCTTTTTCAAACCTGTTTTTCAGCTTTATAACAATTGGAAAGAATGTTAAGCTTAAATGTTTTAATTTATTATATATCACTTTAAAACATATGTTGCATGACTTGGCTTTTTATAACAATTTGGAATTCCATTTTTAACAAATAATGTAGTATCTTCTGTACAGAATCATTTGTTCTCTATAAATTAAGCACACTTTCTTTATATTCTGCCAAATCATTAAAAAACATGTTAAGTAGTATAAAATCAATAATTAAATTTGGTATTATAACCTCAGGGTTCTCTCTCCGGGTTTAAAACAATCCATTTATCAGCCCTCTAGGTATAATTATTCAACCAGTAACTATTACACATAAATGAACTATCATCTATCCCCCTAGAGTGATATAATATGAAATATTTTCTGAATCACACAATCTAATAAACATACAAATGAAATAAAATCTTGGCATTATGTGAGTTTAAATTTGCTCTTTGCCTTCTAGATGTCATTATTTTCCTTCCAAAGTGCTACCACATCATCTTTTATATTAGCTGACCTAAAATTTTTTCAGCAGTAAACATTTAATAAATCTAGAAGTTTTGGAATCTATATTTTCACCCTTTAGTATACCATATATCATCTGTTGTGCCTCAGCCACTGTCCTCTAACCTAAACACTCCTAAATTTTGTCACTTTTACTTGTCTCTATTTTTATATAACAAATAATTAAAGCAGATAATATCTCATTCAATAGTAGTGACTATAACAATCTCTCTAATATTTTATTTGGATTACAGAGTGAGGAGAATTAAACATCTTGATCCAAGTCTTTATCCAAACATACAAGCATAACTGCATGGAATCATCTTTCCCTTTCTCTTGGAAATCATAGAAATTCAAAATGAATGGGGAAAAAATCCCAAAAGTTACATGATCAGGACAAAATCTGACAGATATTATCTAGATTTCATATTTTAGGCAGTATTTGCAAAAGCAAGTTCAGCAGAATTGATGTTTGAATTGAAATTGGATAGAAGCTTTTCAAGAAATACAAAAAAACATTCACCAGTGCCAAGAAAGATCAACCACTGAAGTCCCCAGAAAACAACAGCTAAACCACTAACAGAGTGCAGCCTATTATGAAATGCAAAACTATCCTGTAGTTGCAATAAGACTTGTTAGAACAAGCATTAAGAAAGCTTGTTGAGTGAAGTACTTCTGGATCAGAGAAGCAGAATAGATAGAGTCACACAAAGAAATCCATAAAAAAACCATGTTTGCAGAAAGAGTCCTTCTGTAAAAATACAGGAGGAGAATATCTTGGGTTCAAATGTGTCTCCTCACACCAAAGAATCTTACAAATAGTTGACCAAGAAATTTAACTCCATTCAAAGACCATGAACATAAAACAGAACTGGCCAAGAAATAAATTTTTAAAATATATTGAAAATAAAAACAAATTATAAAGTTGGTGAAGGCATTCATCAGAAAAATATTTGCATCAGTTTAGCTAGAAATTGTGCCCCACATAGTCACTGAATGAAGTCTTACTTCTGTGTAGAAAGAAAAAATGCTAGAAATGGAAACACAAAAAGAAATGGAAAGACAATGAATGGAGATGATTCATTAACTGGAGGATTCAGAAAAATGGTAGAAGGAAAAAAAAAAAACATGGAAATTAAGACAAAATTGGAAAGTCCCAAGGAAAAGTACCTGCTGTAGAAACAAAGTAATTTGGAACAAGGATTGCAATAAAAAAGCAAGCAAAATGAAATGCAGACAGAAAGGAGTTAATAAGATTTGAGATGGTAAAGAAAACCAAATTAAAGTATTTAAGGTGTGATTCAAGACAACTTTGTAGCACCTACAATAAACCTGGATTTCTGATGATGTTCAATAAGTGTCTGATTTATGATTGAGCAAAATTAAAGAGATAGTGACAAAAATCCACTATACGCTAAATAAAATTGATCCAAAATTTAGCTAAACTGTGATATAGTCTTAAATATTAATGAGATTTGAATATAAAGAAAATAAGGATAATAATGGAATAAGATCATGCAAAAACACTGAACTTCAGAACACTAGAAACACTTTTGTAAAACTGTCAAGAAATAAAATATACTTATATACACAGCAAACTAAACTTCAATTATAAACATTACAAAAATGTGTTTTTAACATACAAATCTCAAAAAATAATGTTATAGGAGCTGTTTTTAATATAAACCACTAAATAATAAACTAACAAGAGGCTCTGAGGAACAAATAAATGATTGTTAGGAAATATTGAATATGTTTAACCAAAGAACTAAAACAGAAACAAATGTGAAGCCTGGAGTGAGAGGAGAGACACTAAATATTTTAGGCTTCACAATGTAAAATAACACCTTTAAGAAAAATTAGTAGTAACTTAAAAATTAAAGAAGTTTGGGGATAAAGTAAATTTATTGATTATTTCCTCATGTGTAATAGCTGAAGGTCATGGAATATTTTACAGCTAAAATGTTTAGTGAAATTTTTGATTACACAAACACTGAAAATGTAATAGTTTTGGTTATTGTTATTGGAGGAGAGAATTTGGGTGTGCGTAGAAGAAAAAACACACAAATTGATTTGTTTATTACCTTATGTTTTCTTTGCTTTTTATGAAGGAAATAAATATTATCCAAATAATGGATTACTAAAGCATTATATAAAGTTGTAATTTTCATAAAAGGAAGAGTAAAAAAATTGAAACTTTCCTAAATGTTGAAAGAACTACACAAAATTAAAATGTAACACATAGTTAATAAAATATTAGAGAAAATATGTTAAATAACCTGAAGAACAAAATGCAAACATATGCTATATCAATATAGTACATTTATAATATGTATGTATCATATAAGCAACAAAATTTACAGAAGAAACAGGATGATATATAAGTACAATAGGAGAGAGTAACATCAACATCATGGCAATATAATTAGTTTCTCTTTTCTCCCCCTTTTTTTCTAAACTACTAATTAGACAGTCATAAGCAAACAAAAGTGCCTCTGACCCTTACACCAACAAATCTGGAAGGATTCTAGCCCACCTATGTATCCGGAAATAAACAAACAAGATCTCAGTAAAGACGTCAGATCCAAGGGAGCTGGTGAAACTTCACCACCCACACTGGCTTTGATTGAGGGAAAAAACAGAGAGTACAAAACCAGGCAGACACCCAAGAGTTAGAGAGAATTTGTAGAAGACAAGTCTTCCTGAGATTCCAGCACACCACTGGGGCAAGGTAGAGATAAGTTTGGACATATAGGAGAGGGAAGAAATCACCAGAGCCACCCCTGTCCCCAGGAGACAATGCACTGGGGTTAAACTATCTGACAGCAGCAGTTGTGACCTCCCACAGAGGAGGTAGAAAGAGAACGTGGTGACTGTCCAGCTATCACAATTGTGTGAATTGCAGCTGGAGAAATCTGTTTCTTTTCAGTAGTAGCTGAAGGGATAGTAGGAGGGATATCCATGACTGGGTGAAGGGATGAGAAAGGAAGAGGCAGATAAGATTACCCAAGATGATTAAAGAAATTTATTTCTGCTCTCTGCTTCAGGACATCAGCAGGATGTCCACCCACAAGATCCTGGTAGTACCCCACTAGAGGATCACTCCACTGGGCCCCCAGGCACCTTCAAATACCCAAGTGGTAAATCTACTGATCACCTGCTTTACTGCTGGTTCCTTGTGTGTCCTCCCAAGTGCATCCACAAGAACAAGTTCAGGTAGACAGGGAGCATGATCAGAAAATAGCCAAGGTCAGTGGTCAAGGGAAAACCCATAAACCTGAGCTATAATAACAGCTTCTGCAATATGAAAGAAAGGTTTTTAATAGCCAACCTGTTGAATTGTAAGAATCAAGTACACCATAAAAGCTCAGTTAAAGAGGAATCTACTACTTCAAATGTGAAAGAAGCAGCACATAATTATAAACAATTAAAAAAAAAACACAAGGTATATAATATTTATTACAAAAAGAAAAATGATCATTCTCTAGCAATTAACTCAGAGACATGGAATAGTGTGGTCTAACTTACAAAGAATTCAGAATAGCTGTTATAAAGAAATCCAACAAGCTTCAAGAAAACTCAGCCAATTCAATGAAATCATGAATAAAATTAACAAACAGAAGTTCTTTACCAAAGAGATTGAAAATTTAATTAAAAAAAATTCTGGAACTGAAGAATTCAATGCATGATTAAGAATGCAGTAGAGAACATCAGTAACAGGGCAAGGCAGACAGAAGAAAAAATAAGTAACTTGGATAATAGGAATATGGAAATAATGCAGTTAGAAGAGGATTGAAAACTAACTTTTTAAGAAATTTAGGAAATCCTATGAGAGCTATTGGATGTAATCAGAAAGGCAAATATTAGAATAATTGGGAAAGGAAAGGAAAATGAAAAGAGAAGGGAAAGAGGGCAGAGAGTTTATTTAGAAAAATAATAGCCCAGAACTTCCCAAACCTGAGGAAGGACTTGTATACAAAATTTCATGAAGCTAATTGAGCATTCTATTATCTTAACACCAAATACTTTCTCCAAGACATGTTACAGTGAAACTATTAAAAAATCAATTACAAAGAAAGAATCTTAAAGGCAGCCAGAGAAAAAAAGAAAGTAACTTACAAAAGGAACATCCATTAGGCCATCAGCAGATTTCTCAGCAGAAATAATGTAAGCCAGTAGTGAGTGGATGGCACTATCAAAGTGTTGAAAGATAAAAATTTCCAGCCAAGAATACTTCATCTGACAAAGTGAACCTTCAGATATCAAGGGGGAATAAAAGCATTCTCAGACAAACAAAAGCTGAGGGAGTTCACCACCACTAGACTAGCCTTGCAAGAAATGTTGGAAGGAATTCTCCAAGCCGAGATGAAAATATGCTAATAAGTTACATGAAAATAAATGAATGTACATAACACACTGATAAAGATGAATAATAGACAGTCAGAATTAGAAAACTGTAATTCTATATTAGGATGGTGTGTTAACCACATAACCACAGCATAATGGCTTAAGGAAAAGAATATTAAAAATAACTATAGCCATTATAATTTTTTAAGGAACAAATGGCATAAAAAGAGGTAAATCATAACATCAAAAATATAAAAGGGGAGGAATAAAAGGATAGAGCTTTTGTAAGTGAATAAGCTGTTATCAGCATAAAATGGATTGTATTTTTATAAGATATTATATGTAAGCTTCATCATAACCACAAAGCAGAAATCCAGATTCACAAAACATAAAGGGGAAATAGAGCATACTATTGTGGAAAGCCACCCATTTGCCAAGGTAGGCAGAAACAGAGCTAAATGGAAATAATTAAGTTACAAAATAACTAGAAGGCAAATGGTAAGATGGCAGTAAGTACATACAAATAAATTATCACTCTAAATGTAAATAGATCTAATTCACTAATCAAAATGCACAGAGTGGCTGAATGTATTAAACAAAACACATACACACACACACACACACACACACAACCCAATTATATGCTGTTTACAGGAGACTCATTTTAGCTCTAAAGACAATTATATGTCTAAAGTGAAAGGAATGGAAGAAGATATTCAATGCAAGTGGGAACCAAAATAAAGTAGGGAAGCCCTACTTTTATCAGATAAATAGACTTAAGCCAAAAATAATAACAAGAGACAGAGAAGATTATTAAATAATAACAAAGGGGTCAATACTTAAGAAGATATAACAATTGTCAATATATATACATGTGACACTGGAGCACCTATATATAATAAGAAAATACTAACAGATCTGAAGGAAAAAAACAGCAACAATACAAAAATAGTAGGGGATTTCAATACTCCACTTTCAGCAATGAATAGATCATCCAGACAAAAAAACAGCAAGGAAACATTGGATTTGAACCACACTGCAGACCAAATTGACTTAACAGATATATATGTAACATCCCAACCAACAATTATAGAACACATTTTCTTCTCTAGTGCACATAGCACATTCTCCAGAATAGATTATGTTAGGACACAAAACAAGTCTTAGCAAATTTAAGAAGGCTGAAATCATATCAACTATCTTTTCTGATCACAAGGGTATGGCACTAGAAATCAACAAGAAGAAAGTTGGAAATTCTACAAATATGTGGAAACTGAACAACACACTTCTTAACAATCAATGCATCAAAGAAGAAATCAAAAGGGAAATTTTAAGTATCTCAAGACAAATGAAAATGGAAACAGAGCATAACAAATCCTATAGGATGCTGAAAAAGCAGTCATGAAAATATATGCATTTTTTGCTGTAAACTAAGAATGAAAAATATTTCAAATAAAAAACCTAACTTTATACCTCAAGGAGCTAGAAAAAGAACAAATTAAGCCCAACTGTAGAAGGAAGCAAATAATAATGATTAGAATGGAAATAAATAAAATAGAGGATAGAAAAGCAGTGCAAATAATCAACAAACTAAAAACTGATTTTTAAAAGATAAAAATTGACAAACATTTAAACTAATTAAGAAAATAAAGAATCAAATTAAAATTACAAATTAAAGAGGAAACTTTACAATGGATTCTACAGAAATACATAAGATCATAAAAGACTACTCTGAACAACTATATGTGCCAAGAAACTGGATAACCCAGAAGAAATGGGTAAATTCCTAGAAACAAACAACACACCAAGACCAAATTAGGAAAAATCAGAAAATCTAAACAGACCAATGACAAGAGACTGAGTCAGTAATCAAAAACCTCCCAATGAAGAAAACCCCAGGACCAAATGGCTTCATAGAATAATTCTATCAAACATTTAAAGAAGCATTAATGCCATTGTTAAACTTTTCCAATAAAAACTGGAGAGGAAGGAAAAGTTCCAAATTCAGTTCTACAAAGCCAACATTACCCTGATACTAAAGCAAGATAAGGACACTGCAAGAAAACTCTAGACCAATATACCTGATGCATATAGATACAAAAATCATAATATATTAGCAACCTGATTTCAAGGACACATTAAGAGGATTGTACATCATGACTAAGTGGGATTTATTCTTGGGATGCAAGGATGGTTCAACATACACAAATCAATAAATATAATACTTCACATTAATAGAATAAAAACACAATATTATCTCAATAGATGCAGAAAAAGCATTTGACAAAGAACATCCTTTCATGATAAAAACCCTCAACAGACCAGGTATAGAAGAAACATACCTCAATATAGTAAAGGTTTTATAGGAGAAGTCCACAGCTAACATTATACTTTATGGTGAATAATTGAAAGTATTTCCTCTAAAATTTGGGGAAAAAACAAGGATGCCCACTCTCACCACTGTTATTCAATATAGTACTGGAAGTTCTAGTTAGAAAAATTAGGCAAGACAAATAAAAAGCATCTGAATTGGAAAGAAAGAAGTTAATTTCATTATTTGCAGATGATATGATTTTGTATATAGAAAATCCCAAAGACTCAACCAAAAAATTGTTGGAACTAATTAATGAATTCAGTAAATTTGCAAGATATAAAATCAACATACAGAAATCAGTTGCATTTCTACATACTAATAATGAAACATCTGAACAAGAAATAAAAAGAAAACTATCCTATTCATAATAGCATAAAAAGCACTAAAATATCTGGGAATAAATTTAACCAATGCAGTGAAATATCTGTACAGTGAAAGATTTGTACAGAAAGATATGGCAGTGAGAACTCCAAGACTTCGATCAAAGAAATTGAAGAAGATACAGATAAATGGAAAGACATCTTGTGCACATGGATTGGAAGAAATAATATTGTTAAAATGTCCATACTACCTAAAGCCATCTATAGATTCAATGCATTCCTTATCAAAACTTCAATGGCATTCTATACAGAAAGAGAAAAAACAATTCTAAAATTCACATGGAATCCCAAGGACCCTGAATAGCCAAAATATTCTTGAGAGAGAACAAAGCTAGAGGTATTACATGTTCTGATTTCAAACTCTATTACAAAGTTATAGTAACTAAGATAGTATGGTATGGGCATGAATACAGACACAGAGATCAATGAAACAGAATAGACAGCCCAGAAATAAGCCCATGCATATACAGTAAACTAATATTGGACAAGGGAGCCAAGAACATCCAATGGAGAAAGAATAATCTTTTCAACAAATGGTGCTGTGAAAACTGAATAAGCACATGCAAAACAAATTGGTCCTCCATCTTACACCATTAACAAAATTTACCTCAACTTATTAAAAACTTAAACATAAGTCCTGATACCGTTAAACTCCTAGAAGAAAATGTAGGAAAGAAAGTCCTCAATATTGGTCTTGGTAATGACTTTTTGGATGTTACACCTAAAACACAAGCAACAAAAGGCACAAATAAACAAATAGGACTACTTAAAATTTAAAAAAAACTTAAAATCTTCTGCACAGCAAAAGAAACAATAAAATATAAAGATGACCAACAGGATGGGAGAAAATATTTGCAAACCATATATAAGATCAAAAAGAACTTATAAAATTCAATAACATAAAAACAATGAAAAAATTGGCAGAGGAACTAAATGGACATTTTTCCAAAGAAGATATATAGATGTCCAACAGGTACATAAAACACTGTAGAACATCATTAATCATTAGGGAAATACAAATCAAAACCACAATGAGATGTTACCTCAAACCTGTTAGAATGACTGTCATCAAGAAGACAGGAGATAACAAGTATTGGCAAGGATGTGGAGAAAAAGAAACCCTTGTACACTGTTGAAAGTAATGCAGATTGGTCCAGCCAGTATGGAAAACAATATGGAGTTTCTTCAAAAAGTTGAAAGTTGATCTTCTATATGATCCAGCAATTCCTCTTCTGGGTATACACCAAAGGAAATGAAAACAGGATATCAAAGAGATATATGCACTCTTATGTTTATTGCATTATTATTCACAAGAGCCAAGATATGGAAACAACTTAAGTGCCCATCAACATATGAATAGATAAAGAAAATGTGATATATATACATGTGTGTATATATATAAAGTGGAATATTATTTAGCCATGAGAAAGAAAGATATCCTGCCATTTACAACAACAAATATGTATGTTGAGGACATTATGCTTAGTGAAATATTTAAGTCAGACAAAAACAAATACTGTATAATATCACTTATATGTGGAATATAAAAAAGGCAAACTTATGAAATCAGAGAGTACAATGATTGTTACCAGGGGATAGAGGGTGAGGGGATAAAAAAGATGGCACTTACAACAAGTAATAAATCAACCCTAGAGATATAATGCACAGTGTAGTGAATATAGACAACATTATTATAAGCATCAAACTTGCTAGAAAATTAGATCTTAATTATTCCAACCACTAGAAACAAATGATAATTATGTGATATGATAGAGGTATTAATTATTGCTATAATTGCAATCGCATTACAATATATAAATATATCAAATCAAAATATTGTATACCTTAAATTTGTACAATGATATATGTTGTTATACATCAATTTAAAAAGAAACAAAATAGGATGGTACAAGATATTTTTCTTAACACCTTTACTGAGATATAATTGACATACCATACAATTGACCTGTGTAAATTATAAAGTTCAATGGCTTTTTCTAGATTCACAATGTTTTGTCGTCATCATCATAATCAATTATTTTTAACATTTTGATGACTCCCAAATGAAATTCTGCACCCATTAGTAGTCATTCTCCCCTTCCTACTCTAGTAGTTTTCCTAGTCATTTCCCTAATCTAATTTCTGTCTCTATGGAGTTGCTTATTCTTGACATTTTTCATAAATAGAATCATAAAATGTTTTTTTTTTGCAATTTACTTCTTTTACTTAAATATTTTCAAGATTTATCCACGTGGTAGCATGATCAGTAAATCACATTTTTAAATTGCTGAATAATATTCCATTATATGAAATATATATTTTATTTGCCCATTCATCTTTTGGTAAATATTCAGGTTCTTTCCATTTGGGGACAAATACGAGATATTAATTTACCTTTCTCTATACCTAACTGAACAAATTAATGAAAAAATATTTAAATATACAGAAAAGTTAAAAATTATTAATTCAGATTTAGTTGAGTTGTAGTCTCTCTTTAAAGTAGTGAATGCATCATCTTTTAAAGTGTTAATAGAATATTCACGATAATTAACCATAAAGCTAATCTCACCATATTCAGTAATTCCACTAACATAGATGAAATATAGACATTACTATATGCTTTCACTGCAGTGAAACCTGAATTAATAAAACGAAAAAAAGACTGTAATTCCTGCTAATTAAAAAGTATTGCTAAAAATTCCTTGTATCAAAGACAATGGGATTTGAAGTTACAAGTTAAAAACACAAACAAAACATACCAAAACCTGTGTGATAAAGTACTGCTCAGAGGTAAATAGAAACAAAGTGATAGAATTAATACTTAGATTTATAAAAGAATGAATGACAACTAAATTAAACACCCTACTAAAAGATGAGAAAAATATCAAAACAAATAATAGAAAGGTCAAACACGTAATAAGGTTAAAATTAGAAATCATGTTATCTAGAAAATACTAGAAATCTAAACAAAAAATTCAAAGGGGAAAAAAATCTGAACATTTTGGCTTTTAAAAAATCTTTTAAAATTATAAACTATTTCAAGAAAAATTTAAGATGAAAATGCATATAAAAATGATAAGTTTAAAATTGGCACAAAACAGGGAATTATGAGTATTATCATTTAAAATTTTTAATACTCTGAAAAATATTTGAAAACCTAAAACATTAAATTATTTTCTAGGAAAATACAGTTTATCTAAGCATATTTAGAAAAAGAGAAACTGACTAAAAAGTGACTTTCTGTAGATGGAATGCAGAATTCTTCAACTAATAAATAAATACAATGTTTTAAAGATTAAGTTCAATTAAGATAGTAGATTTAGATGGTTTTGCAGATGAACAATACCAAATGTTTAAAGATAAATCTAATTTATTTAAGGTATCATAAAAAGAAGAACATTCTTAATAAATTCCATCTTGTTCCCTCCACCCCTCTCCCTCAATCCCAATCCTGATTCTTTCTTCATATCTCTTGTGTGTGTGCACACGCACACACACACACACACAGAACAAATTCACTGATGAGTATGTTCAGAAAAATCTTAAGTAAAATGTCGGTGTATAGGAAAGGATGAGTTATGTGGTAGTTTTTAAAAATTCACCATTCAGCAATACTGCTGCCTCCATGGTGGTGAGACCAGAGAAGCCCAAGACCACACAAAGGAGTTGATAATGTTGAAATAAATTTCTAGGCTCAAGATGGAGCTGCTCCTGTCCACGGTTCTAAGTCAGCCAGCCAAAACTTAGAATCAACATTTGTGTCCTTGTTAACACTCTGCCTGACCAGAAAGGCAGCACATACAGCCCGACAATCCCCAAGTGCCAAGCCAGCTCTGGACTCTACATTTCTTTCCTCCATTCCTCTCGCCCCAAACAAGGTTGACTATGTGGCCCCAGGCAATCAGATATTTTATATTTTTCTCTGTCTTGTTCCTTATCCTATAAAAACTTCCTGCCTTCTGCCTCACTTTGCAGTTCTCCAAACGGAGACTGTCCATTTCATGAAGTGTTAAGTAAAGTTTGTTTGTATCACCTAAATTGTCTTTATTTTTCAACAATAGTCACATGAACATTCATTTTTCAGTGATGATACTAACTTACTGAACACTCATACTACAAACACTGCTTTTCTGGATTTAAAACTAGATCTCTAGGTTGGTATTACTGCTGGAAGTTTGTTTGTTCGTTTGTTTTTTGTGGCATTGCTGCATTCTGAAAAGTAAACTGACATTTGATATCTACAGGCAGTAAGTGATAAGTTGATACATAAATGCAAGAAGTATTGTACAAAAACAGGTAAAATCTTGGAATCACAGACTTACCATCTGGAAGTAACCTCTCGGAACAGTAAGATCTAGCCGTTTCGGGAGATCTGCAGCGTTAGTTCTGGCGTCTGAGATTCGAGCTTTTGTAATGGGATAATTCACAGCTGTTTTCAAACTTGATTGTATACTAGAACAACCTGGGAGGCTTGTTAAACCTGATTGCTGAGCCCCACCACCAGAGTTTGTGATTCTTATGTCTGAATGAGTTCTAAGAATTTACAGTTCCAATGAGTTTCCAGGTGATGACAATAATAATGCCCCAGGGCCACACTTCAAGATGTAAACCGTGACAGTTTTGGACACAGTCAGAAGTCTTCTTTCTTTAAGCACATAGAGGCTCTATTATTTCTTCTCTCTTTCTTTTACCCACTGAATGTTTTATATGTATTTTTCCTTTATATCAAAAGAAAGCTTGTCCATCACTATAACATATGTGTTGAGTTAGAAGGTGATTACATTGAAATATAGAGTAGGACCATGTTTCTAAAATAAACTATCTTGAAGTAAAAATGAAAATAAAAATAAATAAATCCTTCAAATTCAATAGTTTAACACAACAAAAGTTTATTTTTCACTTACTCTGCATAATCATCAAGGAACAGTTGGTTTTTTCAAGTCTGTCTAACCTATGGACACAAGCTATAGAAGAAGTTATCATTGAGAATACCGTTAGTCATTGAGAGAAGGAAAGGGATATAAAAAATTGCACAGTGGCTCTTAATGTTTCCACCTAGAAGTGGCATACTTCATCTCCACTCATTTTATTTTCTAGAGAAAGTCACTCGACCACACTTCAAGTGTTGGACATCTTTTATGCCTCATCTCAAAACGGCTCAGCCCTCCTTTTGGCTTTGACTTTTGCTGTATTGAACCAACTACATACTTATGACTTTATAGTACCATGGTTTAGTGGCATGATGTATATCTTTCTTTCTACATAAAGGTTTCTTACCCAGGCATTGAAATGTATTTGTAAGAGAGCTCATGCAGTCATCCAAGGGTACACTAAAACACATATCTGCAAAAGGGTAATATCCCCTAGATCAATCTTTGACCAATAGGCAATTAAAATAACCCTCTTCTTCTTTCCAGGAAGTCAATTCCATGTTTGATCCTGCATGACTTCTCAGAGGATTTGGAGAGATTGAGTTTGAGTTTCCACTGGAATAATAGCACAATAATTCATCTTGGATTGAGTTTCCCATTGCTGTTTGTTTTATTCTTCCCAGTTTCCTCATTCCTATTCCCTGAAATTACTTCCCCAAGTAAAATATCTACATGTAAACCCATCACTCAAGCTCTGTTAAGACAACTAACTTCAAAAGGGCTAGGAAAATACATTTGTACAATATGCCCAGAAGAAAGAAAGTCAGACATTTTGTTGAACATCATCATTGAGTACTACAGTTAGTAAATTAATGATATGGACACATCAAAAGTAAAATATATTTTGACAAAGTAGGATTTATACTAGGAATGCAAATTTAGGTAAACATTTACAAAACTATTGATATAAATAATGCATGCTTAATAAATATTTGTTAACTGAACACCTTATTTTGAGATCAAAAGATAAAAAAAAAACACCTGGTAATCTACATAGATGATGAAAAAGCATTAACAAAGTCATTGAGAAACCATTCATCAGAATTATTATTTGGATATAAATATTCTTTATATGATAACATAGCTCTACCTCAATTCTAAAATGAGTATCACGTTTAATGGGAAAACAGTACTGGAATTTTTACTGAAGCTTGAAACAAGACAAATGCATTCGCCAATGCAGTAATAGAAGAGAAGGGTGTGATAGTTATAAAAAATGAAGGGAGGAGATAAAAATGTCATTCACATAAATAATATACCAGTATATCTGAAAGGAAAAAGCAAAGAACTATTAAAAACTACAAGGAAACTATAACAAGTCAATTGTATATGTCACAACTATGTTCATACATATGAAGACCAACATGTAGGAAATATCACAAACATAAATAAAATATAATATTCTTATGAATACATTTAAAGAGAAATGTTGAAGACTTGTATAATAATAAACCAAAAATAACTTAAAATACTACCATAGACACAAAATAAGAGTTGGCACATGGAATGGGCATAACATATTCTTTTTAGCCATAAACAAAGGATAAACTTTGATCATCATACCATATGCCATGATAAATTGCAAATTGGTTTAAGCTTTAAGTTAAAAAAAGAAAACAATAAAAAAATGTAAAAGATTGGACTATTTCTTTGAAAACACGGGCAAAAGAAGACCTTTCTAACTCTGGTTCCAAATACAAAACTAAATATAATATGATAAAATAAAAGATTAATAAAATTATTTATTTAATAAGAAACTTCTGTATTAACACAGACACACACAGACATGCATATCATAAGCAAAATCACAATACAAAAGCCAACCAGGAAAGAAATTTCATCTCATATCTCAGATTAATGGGATATACTTTTTAATCATGAAGAATCCTAGAAAACGAAACCCAGCAAAAAATTGGAAAGGACATAAACAGTGATAATTATTTTTAAAAGACCATTTAAACATTTGAAAAGATTTTTAACCTCCTTCATGAAATATACTCTTTTCTTCTATCTGTTTGGTATATCTGGGTACCTTTGATCACACTTGGCAAGTCTTTTGGGAAGGAGCAACTCATACTTTGCTGATAGGATGAAGTAGTACAAACCCTATGAAAAGCATTGTAGCAATATTCACATAACTTTTGATCAAGCAATTCTACTTCTGAGTGTTTTTCCAAATGATGTATTTGCAGATTCATATAGAAATATGTTTATAGTATCAGTCATTGCATCATTTATTTTAGAGCAAATGATTGGAGATAGTCTAAATATTAATTAAGATTTAAATGATAATATATGTATATGCAAATATTATGAAGATCTAAGAAAGCTCTTTATACTGTTACAGAGAGTGTTCTTTAAAATGTATCTTTATATTTAGAAATTATAGGGTAGAACAGTGTGCATAGGAATGTTTTTAACTGTAGGAAATTAGAAATTCATAAATTTGTATAAATGTGAGTGAAAAACTCTGGGATGATACACCAGAAAATATGAGTGGTTCTCTTGTGTGGAAGAATGGCAGGAACAATCAGAATTGGGAAGGACATTTTTCATTATATCTTTTTATGTTTTTAAAATTATAAGCCTTATTAATATATTCCTTATTTGAAAAACTAAGTTATATCCATGGTTCAAATTGTAGTAATCTGTGCCAGTATTCTCATCCTCCTGCTTACTTCTATTCTTTTTCTCCAGGAAAGACATGATCTTCTTTTTATTTTCCAAGGTAACACTGAGACAAATACAGGTAAGGACAGTGCTTACTTAAAACTTTATTTAATATGGGAGGGGAAAAAGAAGATGGAGTAGAGTGGTGGTAGTGGTAGTGGGGAGGATGTACTCATGTTTAATAAAAGGGAATAAAAAGGATCTTAGAATAAAATTTAAAATCCAATATTTGTCTATTAACATCAGACTATTAAAATTAGTAGATTTTTTTTTAACATTTCTTACTTCCTATCTCTTTCTTCTGTTGCAAGATAGACCCTTTACCATATATGTCCTCTACATTCTCTTCCCTTTTGAGTCTCAGGATCTTGAAAAAATATTTCTAAAACCACGTACAGGAAGTCCAACAATCACGTAAGTTTCTAGTAATATTGTATCCATCATTTTATTTTTTTAATGCAAAGTAGCCCAGCTCCTTTTTATCTAAAACTTTTCATTGCAGAAAATACCTTTCCTTTAATAACCAAGGGGTGATTAATGTATTGTATTAAAGAAAAAGGTCATCTACCTTTAGTTTCCACTATTAGAAATGCAAAGAACTGGCAGAAGCTTTAAATTAAATGTTTTTCTCTCATTTATTTCAACATATTGTTTTAGTATCATGGATTTATTTGGATGACTCACCAGTTCGTACTTTAATAATTACCTTTCTCTCCTTCTCTTAAAACGATTTTTAAAAGGAATTTTAGCCATGGAAATCTGCTTATCTCTGAACTTACATTGACATTTTCTTTTCTGATGTCAACACAAAAGGAAACATCTCCCTCATTTTGCAAACAATGATTTTTCAGACATCTTCTATAAATATTAATGTATTGTTATGTACACATAGTATATGCACCATGTATTCCAGCCCCCTCCATTTACTGTTTGTATGAACTTGGAAAAGCTATTTAAACTTCCAGTTTCTTATTTTCTTCACCACAAAATGGAGAAAATATTTCAAGGGCTGATATGAGGATTAAATATTTCCTTATGGGCTCTGACATCCTTCACCAAGATGAGTTTATGTTTGACACTCTTCTAAACCTACTTAATCATTCATATACCCTACTAATCCTTATCATTTTCTGACAACCCAAGAGAGACAGCCATTCTACAGTCACCCATCTCACTTTACTCATGCTCCAACATCACATTCTTGGCCAATCTAACTCCTCCTACAGTCTTTGTCATGGATGCCTAACTTGATGTAAAGCACCCAATAATTTTAATAGTAAATTGTTCAGATTCAGAAAAGAAGAGAGGGCAAAGAGGGAGAATAATTTACTGGATTGACATATTGTGTTTTCATTATTACTGCATGTGCAATAGTTTTTGTAATTTTCTTTGTAATTTTTCTTTGACTCCGTTATTTAAAATATTTTGCTCAATCTACAATATGTGGAGATGTTCCATATAATTTTTTATTATTGATTTTCAATCTAATCCCATTGTTGTCAGAGACTATTCTCTGTATTATTTCAATACTTTGAAACCTATTAGGGGTTTCTTATGGCTCATAGTCTTACTTGGAATGTTCTGTGTACCTCTGGGGAAAAAAATTTATTCTATATTTGATGAGTGTAATGCAGTGTGTAATGTTCATTTTGTTTATAGAGCATTTGAATTTTCCTGAACAGTCACTGATTTTTATAATTGATTATACAAGTTTCTGAGAAGTATTAAATCTCTACCTAAAATTATATTTCTCTCTCTAGTTCTTTCCAGTTTTGCATTTTGTTTTTTGAAGAACAGAGAAGTTAACATTTTTATTTATTTTAAATATTTTGATTATTAAGTCATTATAAAGTATCTTTCTTGCTCACAAATGTCTTTGTCTTGACATCTACTTTTTCTGATATTATTAAGCCAGTCCAGCTTCCTTATGCTTAATATGCTTAATACTTAAAAATATGTCCTTCTATCCTTTTACTTTCATCTTCTTACTGTCTTTACATTTAAATTAAAAAATGAAAAATACATAAACATGTGTGCTTGTGTGTATACATATATACATATGTATGTATATATTTATTGTATGTAATATATATTTCCAACAACATACTTAACATTTTCAGTGCTCTGTTTCATTGTTATATTTGTTTCTATTGACTATTTTTTTCTCTTAACTATGTGTTACATTTTCCTGTTGTCTTCCATATCTAAAATTGTCCTTGTATGTTGGCATTGGGAATATTAAATTGTTGAAAGTCTGGATTTCCTTTTATTCTTCCAAAGATTTTGAGTTTTGTTCTAGTAGACACACAATTATTTTACTGGTGGATTCTCTTTGTCCTATAAAAGCTTTTGTTTAGTTCTAATAATGTTGTTTTTAGAGCACTACCTTAATGTGTAGAGCATTTCCTATTAAGGTATGATCTTTCTGGGGTCTCAACCGATTGTCTGGGCAATGAGTGAGTTTGTTCTTCTCAAACTGAGTTTAAATGTAATTTCTCTGATCACTGTTAGAGTTCTAGAATTTCCATGTACCTTACAACCTCTCGGTAGGCTGTTTTCCACCAAGCTGGTGTTTATTCTCTGCCAAATCTCAGGGAGTCTCACCTTGAGCATGTGCACCTTAATAATCTGAAAGAGCGTCAAGGGAACCTATTTAAACTTCTCAACCTCTTTCTTTTTATAGTTCTCTCATTGCTGGTATTCTGTCCTGAAAATTCTAGGTACATTAGCAGTTTATAATGCATCTCTCTCTTTTTTCATTTTGTTCTGTTTTAAATGGACTTCCCTGTACTATGGTTTGAAAAATGACCATAGGTGGAAAGCCAGGGTAATTATGGAACTGACATCATATGTTTCCCTTATTTGAATGGTAGTGTCTTCACTTTTTGGCATCTAATATATGAAAAATTTATTTAATATAGTCTATCAAGCTTTATAGTTATTTCAGGTGTGAGGATAATGCTGATATTCACTACTTTGTCCCTGCTGGAACCAGATATTATCTGTTAAATTTTGGTTAAAATTTTCTCTTCAGTCTTCTTGGCTTCCCTCCTTATATTATCTCCTATATAGATATCACTCATTCATTAAATCAAGTGTATAAATCTGTCTTTAACCTTGATTTCACTCTTTAGTTATTGGACCCAATATACAGGTTTTTGCTGAAAATTTCCACTTCTGTAGTCTACCAGAAAATCAAACATAACACTTTGATTCCAAAATCATTATCTCTTTCCCCTATACCATAGTCCTATTTTATTCATTTCACCATATTTTCTCTTCCCTTGATCTGATTAAAATCTCTAAAATCAAAATATTATCTATCTCTCACAGTCTCAAATGCGAACAAATTTTCAAATATTGTTGATTCTTTCTTTGCAATGTATTTAACATCTAAAATTTTAGTAACTAAGACTCTTTAATTACACGTGGAAAACACACTGGCATTAATGTAAATAGGTAGAATAAATTTCCTCTAAGTTACAGGTTGTTTCATATAATAAAATAGCTGGAGTGCATCCATAATTAAGAAATGGAGTGGAATATTTAAGGAGCATGTATTCAAGACCCTCAATTTCTCCATGTATTTTCTCTTCTCTGAACATCTGCTTCATTTTTCTTACTACAAATGAGCTTTCTTTGCTTCACTGTTCATGTGGAATAAAATTGTTATCCAGAGTACCAAAGTGTACAGAGCCACTATTAAAAAGACAAGATTAGAAAGAGATTTGTTAGACCCAAGTTTAAATTTGTAAGGAATGGTATCATTAACTTAGATAAGATAATATTATCTCTATAGACCAAGGTCTAGAAAAAGACTGATATTGATTAGATTGGCTACAAAACAACATCTCTGGTAACACATGCATAGTTGTTTTGGTAGGACATTGTATCATAACAGATGAACAATGAATAGCTGGTTATATTTAACTTCTTAAATACTCAGAGTATTCACATATTTTTTATTTTTCAAATACACATAGAAGTTATCTTAGACCAATTTTTTAATATAGAAGACACCCTTATTATAACACTTATTGCAATCTGTCATGTATTATAGTTTCTGTAATTAAGTGTGATGGAAAGAATTGAGTTGAAATCAAATAAATTTTCAAAGAGAGCCTCTATCATTAATTACCTTTGTGATTTTGGGAAACATATTTAATATTTATGAAGTTTATATTTCTGTAAAGTATGGATAAAATAGTACCTATCTCATAAGTTTGTTATAAGAATACATAATGCAGGAAGTGCTCAATACAATACCTAGTACATGGTATATAGTTCAGTAAACCTTAGCACTAATATGCCTACCTTTCTCAGTAGATTTTAAACCCTTAGAAATTAGGAAATAAGTCTTAAAATTAGGAAATAAGACTTAAAATAAGTCTTCCTTTTAATCTTCTTTATTGTGCTTCAATAGGCTTTTTTCAAATGGTCATTGCTCAATAAATAAATACATATTTATTTACTTAAGATAAATTATTGTTTTGCAAACCATATTTTCTGACCAGAAAGTCAATGTTGTCCCTCCTGACAACCAAAAGTTATTTTTCAGACCCTACCATTCTGATAGTTCTTCATCATAATACTGGGAAAAAAACTCACTGTTTTTTTTTTAAATGTTCCTTTCTTGTTTTCTGCATTTCCAGTTTTCCCTTGAATTTTTTGACTTCTTTTTGTCTTCTTCCATTGCTTCTATTCTTGTTTCCATAACTTAAATATGGTGGAAAAAAACTCAGGTTATGGTTCACAGTTCTCATTTCTCTCAGTCATCTTACTTAACCATATCATCAAAACCCCAGGTTTATATATTAACTCTATGCAGATTAATTTCAGATCTTCAGCTCTGGCTTCTCTCCTAAGCTTCAGGCTTTCAAATTCTATTACCTACCATAAATTGCTTTCCAAATACTTTGCTAGTTCCACAAACTCAAAATTGTGAGACAATTTCAGTCATCTCTAACATTTGTCTCAATCCTTATTCCCTTCAACTTTCAGGTTTCTATAAATATCTCCATCATTCCCTCAACCACATAGGGTTGAATTCTGGCAATATTGTAATTTTGGAGATACAACTGAACATGTGCAAAATAAAATAATGTGAACTAAATCTAGAGTAGAAGGTGGCCTATAGCAAAATGAAAACAGATACATAAAATAATTTTATTATTTTAAGAAAACTAATGCATATTTTAATAATGTATTAATTGAAATATGTTTATTGAGAAACTATTAAGTGTTAATCATTGAGGAGATAGTAAGTCAGATATTGTCCCTGCTTTGTGAAACTTAAACATAGCGGATAACAGGGACCAGCAAACAGGAAATTACAAAACATATTGTTAAGTGTTAAGAGAACATACTAGAAACATGCAGGATGAACACCTAACCAAGTCTTGGAGACTTGAACAAGGTCTTTCAGTTAAAACTTAGATATGCATTCACATGTGAGTTAGGTAAAGCGAGAAAAAGGTGCTCCTGGCAGAAACAACAAAATGGTTGACTAAAATGTATTACACCATCTCTGAGTATTAAGGAAAATTCATTAAGAAGGGTTTAGCATTTGCAAAGCAGATGAGGTATGGCTAGAGAGCTCATAAGAACCAGAAAACGTAGGAGTCATGTTAATGAGTGTGGACTTGATTCTAAATGTAAAGGAGACTCAGTGAAATGTTTTGATCAAAGGAGTGATCCTAATCAGATTTAAGCTATAGAAAGATCACTCTACATTTACGTGACTAAAGGAATTGGAGAAGGCCAAATTTTATAAGTGTATAAATTAATACAGTCATAATAATTCAAACAAAAATAGATGTGTCCTTTATTTAAGTGAAAACAGTGAATGGGGTAACAAATAGACAAATTAGGAACAATTAGGAAATCTTCTCGAAAGGATATTGTAACTGGTTAGGTGTGGGGAAATTTTATGTTATGTATTAAAGACAACTAGGCTTCAGTGTATGTCTAGATCAGAATTCCGTGTACAAATATTAGGGTAGCTTAATGGATAAAGAGATAAAACATGATGTGTTTGCTTAGGGATAACATATAGCTAGAGAAGAGAGGTGAGGAGTGATGCTTAAGGAATGACTATATGGAGGGGAGTACAGAAAGGGAAAAAAATAGGTGCTCAATGAGAAAGCATCTGAGGAAGAGTTATTGGAAATCAGATAGTGTGGCAATATGAACACATTTGAAATAATATTTCAAGAAGGAAATTATTAATGACAAAGCCAAATATTGCTAAATGAACAAGTGAAAAGAAATTGAAATTGTCTCATGGATTTTACACAGAGTGTGGAAGACAAATTATTTTCAGGAGATATTCAATAAAACAGTGGCCTTCAGAGTAAATAGAAGGCAAAGTGAGAAGAGTCACTTTTGATTATTATTGTATAATATTAAGCTTTTATAGCAAAAAGAGAAGAGTAGAAGCTGGAGAGAGATCTCTATTTGTGGATTTTGCTGTTTCACTCTTCTTTGTTTTAAGCTTAGAGACACTTGATCATGATTAAATTTTTATGAAATAAACTAGTAATGAAGAAGAGATTCACTGATCAGGGATGAATGAAAATAGTGGATGGAAGATGCCATGAGAAGAGTGGAAAGAATAAACTCTGGCTGGTAAGTGGAGAAATTAGCTTCAGAAGATCAACATCTTCTCTATTCAAACAAGAAAAATGAGGAAAATTTAAATGCAGATGGTAAAAATTTATCTTGTGGTGGCAGGATTTAAAATATAAGCCTTTCAAATATAAGCCTTCTATTGCATAGGAAATAGGAGAAATGTAGGTATAGTGTTTAAATACATAGGCTTTACACATAGATTACTTGAATTCAAATCTCATCACTGCCACTTATTCTCTGTGATATTAAGAAGTCCCTGAATTGAACATGCTTCAGTTTCCACATAAGGTAAATGGTGATGAACATAGGCCCTATCTCATAGAGTTGTTGTGAGGCTAAATGAAATTGCTCTTAGTGAATTGCTTAGGATGTTCCTAGTGCAAAGTAGCAACTTGTTATTATTGCTGTTATTATTGATTCATAAGATTTAAAGTAGAAAGTTTGTAGGTAATTGTAGAAAGATTTTATATGAAAGAAAAATCATATTGAATCTAATTAACATGAAAGAAATAATTTACCCAGGAAACATAGCAGAAGCTAGGGAGTTCATTTTCCCATTTGAGATTGAACACTATAAGTATGTGTTCACTGTTTGGGTTAATCAACTGATTTGGGTGGGTTTTGATTAAATGAATAATACTTTGATCAAGCTGATTGATTAATAAATGCAAAGACTGTTTTACCCTAAAAATTATATGAGCATATGGCATAAGTATATACTAATTTCAAAAAGCAGAACATTTTTACAGAAGATACATCTTTGAAACATATGAATAACAGAGAAAATAGACATTGATACAGATACTGAAATATTTTGTTCAGAAATCTTTCTAAGTGACAACTTTTCTTGAAACTCTACACCTATGCACAAAGTTTTACCAAAGATGAGAATATCTTCTATTAAGCATTCTGATAACTCGTTCCAAAATCCTATTAAAATGTTTACTTTAGAAGTACATGAAGAATCTGTATTAATTCAGGTCACAGATATATCCTAATTTTGTGTCATCTATTGAATATTTATTTATTTATAAGTTACTAGACATAATATTTTATTAAGGTCTTTGGTCTTTAGGTTGATGGTTTGTGCTATTTCAAAAGTTTAGACTTAATTTTTAGATTACATCTATATTTTGGAGACAATCACATGTTTCTAGATATAGTCATGGGAATCCAAGGAAACATTGTGTAGACAGAATATTTGCTTTTTATCATATCTCTACAGCCATTATTAGGTGCATTAAGTTTATCCATGAACCCATTATTACTTCACTCTATAGAAAATATAATTGTTAAAATATTGTATGCCTGTTTCCATAAACTGGTGATTGTTTCAAAAAAATCTGAAAAAGATACAGTCTGGAAAAAAAATGTCAGTACCATCTAACATTTAGTAAAATGAATCTACATAATTTTCTAAAAGCTCTTTTGTAGTATGCGTCTTTATATAATACAATTATTCTATGAAAAGAAGGTGACATTTTAAGCTCCTTTTCATAATTCTGTGCACATTATAGCAAACGTCTGTGAGGAAGATCAAAGGTGATCCTCAATGTAGGAAACTATTTTGCCATGCTAGAAAGCTTGTTTGTAGTTGTCCTGAAATGCCAGTAGTGGCTTAGAATACTATTTCATGCTCAGCAATTTTAAAGAAAAGAATATTAAATTTGTCTTACTCAAGAAATTGGTCTTTAGCCAAAAGCCACAGCTAAGTTCAAAATAAAGGAAACATTGTATGATTTGCAAAACATGTTTGTGTAATATTTCAAGGCAGGCATTATTACATTCTGACATATTAATTGATTAGATACATTGAGAGAATGGTGCTTTACATAGAGAGAGAGAAAAAATGAGAGAGAGAAAGGTTTCTTTGGCATAATATTATGTCAACTACTGCCTTGAATATCTCTCAAATTATTCCTGAACATTGTTTACACATGTCGATCATCTGTACCAAGATAAAATAATGATGCTGAAATTATTTTCTAAATGGTAAAAAAAAAAAAAGCCCACAAATAATGCAAGATAATGTGGTACTACAGAAAGCTATGTCTCTACCATCTTATTTACAATCCAAGAAAATAACTCATAATAACGTTTCTGTGGAACACATGCTTATTAAAACCACTAATCCAGTTTTTATCCAAGCCTTGGGGCATTTTGCATATTTTTCTGGCTATAATATTTAATTATGAGACTATAGTTTTCTAATTTAATTACTTTAAAATATAATTTGAAACATCAAAAGTCCAGTCTAAACATGAAAAATATATTTATACTTCTAAATTTTTAGTTTTGTATTGGAATTAAAGTCAATAATGTAATTCACTAAATTATATTTACATGTTTCAAGCTCTTGTAAGATTATCTTGTTTGTTTTTATTGTGGGCAATGTCATAAAAAGTACTTAAAGTGGGATGTCATTTGGTTAACCTGAACAAAATGTGGTGACCACAGAGAAATATTGTATATTGAATACCTTTTCAAATGAATACCTTTGGATCAAAAATGATATTTTTAGCACAGTGAAGCCTTCAGAAAAAAAAATTAGTAAAACTTGGTTTGTATCAATAACTTTAATATCAGGTTAAAAATTCTGACAAATGTGCACATACAGAGATTAATGTTGTCCATCCACCTCTAAGCAGGTATACTCTGAAGTAGTTACAAATTCTAAACATTTTTAAAAGCATGATTTTAAATTCTGTGCAAATCATAAGTACATTAATGTATATACAATATTCTAATTAATGGATAAAAACAATAGTTTTATTGATTACTTCAATGCTCACTGAATGTACTTCATGGAATTCTTCAAAGTAATTTCTTAACTCTGCATTTGTAGAGGATAATGAAGAATTGATATTCTGAGTCTTATTTAATTAGTTGAAACAGCAAACCTAGATCTAATATTTTATCTTAAATATAAATTAAATTAAGGTTAATAATAGGATGTAGGTGAGAAAATACTGATTTGTTAAATAGACTCCTTAACCAGGGTGAAAGAAATCTAGAAAAAATGAGAAAAATACAAATTGATCACATTAATAGTAACCAGCAATTTACTTTGTCTTAAACTTCTATACTTACTATTTTTGAAAACTCTAATATAGGATTTTTCATTGCCATATTTACATTACTGATACTGAAAAATAATTTCCCTTTAAGTGGTCAAAGAAAGAAGAAAATTTGAAATATGATTTAGCATTAGAAGATTTAATTAGTTCCCTTAGAGTAATCTTGATTCTGATTGTTGCATGCAATTGAGAAGCAGTATTTCTGGGTGATCCATGCTTAACTTATCATTTACTCAAAGGTCTCTTTTAGGCTCACTTGCTGCCTACAATGCTTTAGTTTGACTACTTTAATTTTGTAATTCCCAAAAAAACATAAACAAAATCATATTATTTTGTATTGGGTGACTTTAATGATGAAAAGGATAAGAGAACCAGAACATTTTTGGAACTGTTTTGTTGTATGTGTATATATACATGCAATGAAACTTTGTTTTTTGTGATATATCAGAGACCATTTCATCAACCAGTGTGCTTATTTTTCTTAACACTTTGGACTTATGGCTTTTAAAACATAAACTGACACATTAGGATGGAATTTATGCACAAAACATTTCAAGATGTTGGTGACTAGATAACGAATTGAACCAAAGCGAATAAGAAAAATAAGTCAGTGAAATTTAATTCATTGAACCTTTAGTAGCAAATCAGCAAATCAATACACTAAAGGTAAAATAGATCAAATAATTGAGCTTTATTACAAAGGACAGAATAGATTTCTACCACAGGTACGAGGCTATTTTTAATATAGGTTAGAAAATAAGTCGCATATAGGGAATCTAATTTGCACATAGTCACAAAGTTGTCCTTTGAATAAATTCTCCTAGGACATGATAAAATAATTAAAGGCATAATTTTGATTCCTTCATGGTTAGAATGAATATGCATTTTTACATATGTACACATACACAGAGATGATACTACCAATTTAACAATTATGCCAAGAATAAGTAAAAAAACAAAGAACACCTATACTTTTCTGAAGGAAATATGATTCAAGAGAGATGCCTTTCCCTTCAAAGCTAGTTAAACAAAAATGCACCTTAATCCTCTAGCTTCAGTGTCTAAGGTCGTATCCTTTATGCCTGTTGAGTTATGCAGCATTCAAAAGCCAACACTTCTGTCTAGGTGTTCAATCACAAACAGACTCTACTCAAGAGCTTATTCCTGGAAATCATATCCTCTTACTGCTACATCATCAGTTGCTGTTTCCAGTGAATTCTTTCCATTGGCATTCAGACATTCTCCCATCTTTAGTAAAGCAGATCTATGCTACTCAAACCCACTGTGTATATTATCTTCATTTCCACACCTCCCATTTTTCTTTCCTTTTCCTGTATTTAAGTATTTTTATGATTGACAAATGTGTACATAAACTATAAAAAGATAATGTAATGGGCATGCCTTTCTTTACATTCCACAATATTATTGTGTATATTTTATACTTGCTTTATATATTTTACCTAAAGTAACAAAAATAAAGTTGATAATCTCAAACTGCTTCTCTGTTTTCCTTCTAAGATCCCACTTATCACCCACTTCTCCAACACCAACTACCTTTATGTATTTGTCACTTAACCAGGGCATATTCTTATAATTTTCATACATACATACACACACATACATCTATTCAAGCATATATATACACATATGTGTGTGCATGCATGCATGCATATTTATGTATCCACAGAGATATAATATGTTTATAGATGAGGAAATTTGAAAATTAAGGTACAGAATGTTTTAAAAAAACTTCCTGAAGATCAGAGAACTAATAACTAATGGTCTCAAGATCCAAATACAGACAGTCTCACTCTGGAGATCATGTACTTACTCAGTATTTGACTTTCAGTGAATACTTGACCCTGATTCTCATGCATCTCTCTAATAGAAATTGCTAAGTGTATGTTATACACCAACAATTTTTTTGAAAAATACCAATTATTTTTACCAAGAAATTGCATTAATGAATATGTCACTAGCAATTATATACAAATTTTTGATTTCCTATCATATTGCCTGAATTTCATATGCATTACCTTTGATAATTGTTCACTTCGTATTTTTTCTAGTTTATAGAATTTGTTTATATATATTCTGAATTTTATTGCTTTATTGATAATGCTGAAAATATCTCCATCCACTTTGCATCTTTTCTTTGAATATAATTTATGTTTCTCTGCCATTTGTATGTTTAATAATTTAATGCAGTACTATTGCTATTTTGTTTTCTGAGTTCTGAGTTTTTTATTTTACTAAAAAATACTATGTAACTTCAAATTATTTTTCAACGTCCAATTTCACTATTGCTTTCTCATTCATTAGCAATTTATTTTATTGTAAGTTATAAGAAAAGGATCTATTTCTCTACCCACCCCCATATATCAAATATCTACATATAGTTATGTCCTAGAATAGATAGATTATTGAGACAGAATAAATATAAAGTCTACAATTTGGACTAAACATATGTGATGATTAGGAAATGGGAAGGTAGAGAGAAAATTAGTTATGTTGTTTGCTAAAGATCAAGGAATTTCTCATCCTTTATTAATTTTTGTTTTTGTTTTTGTTTTTCGGTACGCGGGCCTCTCACTGTTGTGGCCTCTCCCGTTGCGGAGCACAGGCTCCAGACGCGCAGGCTCAGCGGCAACGGCTTACGGGCCCAGCCGCTCCGCGGCATGTGGGATCTTCCCGGACCAGGGCACGAACCTGTGTCTCCTGCATCGGCAGGCGGACTCCCAACCACTGCACCACCAGGGAAGCCCCTCTTTATTAATTTTTAAAGTTATATTACCATGTACCGATTTTGAATTTCATTATTTTTTTACGTCTATTGAAATAATCGTGTTTCTTCTCCTTAAATAGGTTAATGTAAGTAAATAAATTAAGAGAGTTTTCAAAAATGAGGTATCTTTGCTTACTTGGTATGAGTTCTTGATTATGATGGTTTAAAAATTTTAACATGTAAGTTAATTTATTTTTTAACAATTATCTCAGAAATTTTATTTCTACATTTTCAAGGGAAATTGGTATATATCTCTTTTTAATGATATCCTATGCAGTTTTACTTGTAAGATTTTAGTAGCCTTATGAACTGAGTTAAATAAGTTTTGCTCTCTTTTCATTTTCTGAAACAGTTTGAAGGAACTAGGAATTATTTGCAACTTGAGGTTTGAAAAACTTACCTGTTTTTAGGTAATAGCTTCTAAGGGAAATTTTTTAAAATATGATTTAATGTATTTCCTGTTCTTAGAACTAATTGGTTTTCCATAGTCTATTTAAGGGAATTTTGATAAGTAGTATTTTTCTGGGAATTATACCATTTGTCATCTAAGTTTTCAAGTATGTTCACAATTTTTTTTTATTTTTAATTCAGCAAATATTTATTTAATGTAGCTATGTACCTAGCACTCATTGTTATTAATGTGTATTCTTTCTGTCTCTCTTACTCTCTGTCTCTCAACTTTATTATCTTTATTTTATAAATTTTTATAAAAATAAACATTTGGTATTCTTCACATGAAGATGGACACACACATCCTGCCTCCAAAATATTTTCATTGTCTTTCAGGAAAACAATATAAAAATAAAGATAGGTAAGAGGGTAGGTAGGTAGGTGAGAGATAGATAGATACATAGATAGTAGATAGATAATGGAAAGAACATGGTAAACTAATCAGGATTAGTTTACAAAATGAATGCTAGAGATGATTAAATCTAGAATTAGTTAACAACACAAAACTGATGTTCAATGCTGTGAAACTTTAATGACATAAAAAGAGTACATTGATGCAGAAGAGTGAAACTTCCAAAAAGATTTGGAGAAACTGGTTGTTTAAAGGAGAACAGAAAGAGTTGTTGGTAAAGGTGACAGAAGAATATTCTTTTCTAAGTATTTCATGAGTCTGGAGTAGTGTGGAATAGCGATGAATATTAAGAATGTTTTCTTGCAAGATTACATATTTCTATATACTAATTTTTAGAGTCAAATATGAAATACTATTTCTGCACAGGTATATAGATTTTAAAGTATTTGATATTTAAACATGATTGCAGTAGACTAGCTTCCTGCTCAGTGAAAGCTACCTGTGTCAACCTAGATGTCCCTATGTCCAAACCTGAGACACCTAAAATTTGGTGTGTGGTTGGAGCAGCCTGAAAAAGCAAGCATAGAGTACGTAACACTATATGTAGTCAAGCTGTATATCCAAAATTGGGTGTGGCAATGTTAATTGATTTTTCTTAAAGACAATTTGCAGAAAAGGTACCCGGGCTTGCACTTCTTAAAGGGGACACTGATGGGGTAAATTTTTTAAATATTTAACAAATATTGACAATGCAATGGCCAATCAGAATGGAACTAGCAGTGCCAATATTTAGCAGGTAAATAACAACACTGAGGCCATTCCTATGTGGGCTATTTCCCAGCGCTCATTGGCAAAGAGTTATGTGGAATATTCCTGAGGGAACAGAAACTAAGAAATATTAGTCCTCAATTCACTGGTAAGGCCTAGGCTGGGAGCAGGGCATGAGCTTTGAATTGTGTGTGTATATATATATATATATATATATATATATATATACATATTAAATTTTCATTAGTTTGGACTAGAATTTTAAACAGAAACCATCCTTTTACTTGAGAATAACTGACAAATCATGAGATCTTCTCATATTCTCATTAGGTAAAGGGGATTCTGAATGTTCACGGAGATGTGCAAAGTCTGTGAAGAGAAAAAAAAATTTCTAGTTTGTATACCTGTGAGTCCACATTATTCAAAAATTAATGCTTTTATATGTGGAAAATAGGTAGTTTGTTTACTTGCTGCATAGTTTTCCATTAAGTGATTTAGATGTTTACTTAGTTGAAATTATAGAGGTTGTTACAGTGTGTGTTTTGCTTATACATATGTATGACAGTTTTAAGAAGTACTATTAGTCAGGAATGTTCATGTTGTGCTATGATAACAAACATCAAATATCACTGATTTAAAACAATACATATTTATGCTAAGCCCAGTATAGTTTCAGAAAATTCACAATGCACTTGAAACAACGTGGTCACTAGTGATTCAAGATATCTCCATAGATGAATATTAGGGCTGGAATATACAACTTTTATCTACAGGGTCAGGGAAGAATAAACTGGATCTGCATACGAGCAATTAAATGCTTTGGATTGAAAAAGCAAATGACATTCCCACTCACAACTTATTGGCCAGAAAATGTCATGTGACCCAACCTAAATTCAAGGAGGGTAGGAAATATAATCCACCATGTGTTGGGGAGAATGGAAGAATAGGATGAGGACAAGCACTAAAAGTCTTTCCATGTCAGTTATTAGCTGTGTCCACTGTCTTTTGGAATATATGTTTTAACCTTTAATAGATATCACCTACTATTCCTTAAAAATATTTTTATCAGTTTAAATTTCTACCAGAGGCATATAAGTTGCTAATGACTTCCAGTCTCACCAACCCAGTTAACATTTAAACTTTTGCAAGTCAAAAATAGGCATATATGTGCAATGAATCCTTGTTCCCTTTCTATAAATTGCCTATTCATATCTTTTTAAATTTTTGTCATTGGATTTCTTTAATTTAATTTTTATTTTATATTGGGGTATAGTTGATTTACAATGTTGTGTTAGTTTCAGGTGTACAGCAAAGTGGTCAATTATACATATATGTATATGTCCATTTTTTTTCAGATTCTTTTCTCATATAGGTTATTATAGAATATTGAGTAGAGTTCCCTGTGCTATACAGTAGGTTCCTGTTGATTATCTAAATATTTTATATATAGTAGTGTGTATATGTTAATACCAAACTCCTGATTTATCCCTCCCCCACCACCTTTCCACTTGTAGTTGGATTTATTTTTTAAATGTTCTTATTGACATGGAGAATATCCCATACATTTTGACTACTAATGCTTTTTCTGTTACGTATGTTGTAAATAGCTTCATCAGTTGGTATCTTGTCTTAATTTTGCTTAAAATCTCATTCCTTGTATATAAATGTTTAACATTATGAATCTATATTTATTAAAACTTTCCATCTTAAAATGTAAGCAGTGCCTGTTACTGATAGTACTGTGGGCAGTACAGTCCAGTTTCCCACCAACCTCAAGGCTTTTCTCAGTCTTGTCTTAACCAGAATCTTTATCAACAATTCCCACCCTTTCAATCAATTGAAATTTGATAAAGTTCTTGAACCCATCTTGTACATTTGTAGAGAAAATGGCCCAAGAATATAAAAAGACTGATAAATATATTCTTCTGTTTTGATAGTTGTAGAAATAAGAGACTGAAATGATTTTATAACCCATACCTCCTCTCACATAATCCTCCAAAATGAAGATCTAAGAAGAAAGAGAATTCGGGGAGGGGGGAAGAGAGAGAGAGAGAGAGAGAAATTGAAGTGAGATTGCTAGAGAAAGTCATTTGGAAAAATTGATATACTTCTAAAACACTGCTGATTTTCAAAGATAATTTGTTTGAAACTTATGAAATTAAAACAATTAAGAAGATATTGAAATATCTTCAGGGAAATTCAAAGCTATATTTTTCACTCTGAACACAGTGATCAAATTTTTCAAAATGGAGTTTAAAAAAAACACAAATGTGTACATCTTTAGAAGAATACTGAAAAGAGAGAATAAAATGTTTGACTCCCATTATGTGCCTGATTGAAATTTAACATTTTCTTTGATATACTTTCCTAAAAAATATATCATTCTATAATGTTACATTTTATCTTTTAATGATAAAAATGATCATGTTATGGGTGTACACACACCTATACATTCATTTATGTGTTATTTCATTTCAAAACCCATATTAAAATCAAGCAATATGACTCTGAATCAATTAAATATTAATTGTTGTAGTTTGAATTATTGCAGCATTTATTCTCAAAGAATATATGGCTAACAAGGCACTTTTATGAATTCTAGAGTTTTAAGTGGCTATTTTACTACTGCTATCCTTTATAACACCTTTTTTCCTTAGTATGCTGAATTAAGTGGTGTCTGATAACATGAATTTGGAGCATTTTGTGCTAATTTACAAAATGAAAAGGAATTTTTTTTTAATCTATAAAATAGAAACTTTAATTGCTCTGTCAAAGTTAGAATTTATCATCACATTTAATTGAGTCATTTGATAATTATTATCTGTGATTCGTTATTTTTATTTTTTGAAGCAATTTCAGACAAGATGTCAAAGTTATGTATGAAAGTACTATAAAATTGAAGTCTCTATTGTTTCCACTAAAAGTAACACTTCAGTTTCAGTGCTTAGTACATGTTTAATCTTCACTGGAGTTTAATAAACTATGCATAAGTCCAGAATAAAGGAAAATGGAACTTTTAGAAGGCTGTCAGTTTATCTCTTATTCTTTCCAATTTCTTTTCCCTCCAACATTGTCTTGCTCACACATCTGGTTTAATTTACTTAAGTCTACTGCAGTATAAAACACATAGAATCGTAGAGCAGTAATAAAAATAAAATGTCAATCTGGGAATTAATTTATTCATTATAGACATCCAAATTAATTAATTGAGATCATTAAAAATATCTGCTAGCAATTACAATTCCTATGTACAATAGTTATACTTTATTAACAGAGTAATTTATGGTACTTATATCAATCAAATATATTTGCAAAATAATTGATAGAAAGCATAATATTAACATATTATGGCATTTCAAAGTTCTAAACCCCATTGATAATATTAAAACTAAGTTGAAAATGCAAGGTAATATAATACTTTTCTCATTATTATTTAGATTTCAGAAATTTTAGAGCTTGAAAATGGAAAATTACTGATTTTGGACTGATATGAATGTAAACAATAAATAGAAATATCTAAAGTTTCTTTATTTTGACACTTCAGGAATAGAATATTTAATGAATACAGTGACAAAAAGGGGATAATTTGGGAAATGATATCTTATTGAATGAAGCACCACAATTCAAAGAGGTTAATGAATCATGTCTATTAAAACAATAAACATTAGGGAGTCAAGAAAGTCCTACAGTACTGTTATGTTTTAGCAAAACCATGAAATAGGATTGGCTTCTCCATCTATCTTCCCCTCTAGTTTCCCTAGTGGACAAGACATGAGTAAATCCCTCCCTACCTATCCCTGACCCCCTGAGACAATGGTTATACAGTAATTGCTCTAGAGCAACCAAACAAATGAAATGTCATTATTAACAGAAAACAATAAATCCCATTAAATCTGGAAACAGCAGAGTTATGACCAAATAGGCCAAACAGGGCAACATCTTCAAAAATCTTTGAACAGTAAGAACTCCAGCAGTGAAAATGAAGTGCAGTTTACACAAAAAAATAGTATCAGGTATTGAATAAATATTTCATATCCACCCAATAAACTAATATTAAATTAAAAATAGGGATTTCCCTGGTGATGCAGTGTCACCAAGGAAAGAATCCGCCTGCCAGTGCAGGAGACACGTGTTCAATCCCTGGTCCGGGAAGATTCCACATGCCGCAGAACAACTAAGCCCGTGTGCCACAACTATTGAGCCTGCGTTCTAGAGCCTGTGAGCCACAACTACTGAGCCCTTGTGCCACAGCTACTGAAGTCCGTGTGCCTAGAGCCTGTGCTCTGCAGCAAGAGAAGCCACCACAATGAGAAGCCCGCACACCACAATGAAGAGTAGACCCCACTCGCTGCAACTGGAGAAAGCCTGCACACGACAAGGAAGACCCAACACAGCCATAAATAAATAAATAAATAATTTAAAAAAAATAGTGAAGTTTCCATTGCAAACAGAAGTACCATTTGCTATTGTGAATTGTCTTCATAATTCGCAATTACTAAAACACTTATGCCAAAAACAAACTACTCTATTTTGTAAGTTACTAATTTGCTAAAATTTGAAGATTTAATTATCATTCTTATAAAGAATACTTACTTGAGAAAGGCATTACTACAATGAGTTGCCATAAACAGACTTTGCTATTTCATAATCATCTATTTACACACCCAGTTTATATAAAATAACATTAGAAAAATAGAATGCTCCAAAATCATTTATCTTTTCCACCTTGAAGGTTAAGTTAGATTTGTGAAAGTGTATCTAAAAGAACAACTAAAAAAAAAATTGTCTAAAAATAGCCAGACTAATGAATAATAAGAAACTCATGAATAATATTTATTTTTGAAGTTACATTGGAAATAAACAATGAAATACAATATCTTTAAATTTAGCTCTCAATTACTTGAAAGATTTTAAAAATATTTTTTCCTGTGTCAACACACAGATTTTAGTCACAATAATTAGTTTCAAAACTTGAAAATTTAACTGCAGAGTCTTTTACCATGGTCATCCTTAAAATGCTATTTTGAAATAGCAATATGAATAAGGCTATTTGGATGTTCTGTATTTTCTCTAAAGCATAAAAGAGTAAATGTAATCTTTGTCAATACCACTGAGTTTCAGATAAAATTAACAATAACATCCCATTTCTTTCATCAAAGATAACTAGACATACAAAGCGTAGTTCTCCTTTTAACAGGAAACCATTCCTTTTCTCTCTTTCTGTTTTCTTCCTTTTTCTAAGCTTGGTAAGTTAATGACTGACTCACATAGGAATTTATAATTAAATTAAATTCTAAAAAAAAATTGTGTAAAATATATTTAATCCAAAACAATAAACAAGTACATGATTAATTGCTTGCAATATTCTTGGCTTTAATGTGTGCAAATGAAGATGATGCAGCAGCTCAATGCCTTCAAAACAATTCAATATCCAAGTGGTATAAAAGCTCATTATTTACTGTATACTTGACCAGTTTTTTTGAAAGAATTTGCAATATGTCTTGTGGAAATGACACAGTAGTCTTTCTTTTTGTCAAGTTGATAATATTTCATCTTATTTTAGTGTAGAGAACAATTTCCACAAAATATTAAAAATTCTAATATACATGAAGGTGATTATAAAGTAATGCAAATATGCAATTGACAGTTAAGAAATCTCATTAGGCAATCTTTATTGTTCTGAGAGGTATTGGCCATAAAATAAAGAGCAAACTTCACTTTTCTCTCATTCATGGTTATATATCTGAAAGCAGATTTTCTCTTTGTCTTAGTGTAAAAGTGAATCCTTCTCAAGCTGTAACCTGACCTTTTCCAGATACATACCTGCACATTTTCAAATAATATTTGTTTGCATATGGACACCTCCCCAAATTCTTTCTCATTAAACCACAATAGCGTGATCTTAGATTCAGAGAAGACTGTAAATGGAGTAGAAAACATTGCTCTTCTTTTGCAACTTCATGAAGTAATGACTAGCACAGCTTTCAGACAGGATCTGCATCTCCTATTTGGCAGTAAGAGTATTATTTGTCATACACAGACAGTTTTGTTTGTTTGTATGATTTTTTTCCTATCTTGTCTCCAAAAATGGTGCCCTGGTTCTTCTAATTGGTCACTAGAAATACGGTTGTAAGCAATATTCATATATGCCAAATACTGTCAGATGATATAAGCTAAAGAGAAGATTAGGGGAAAATTCTTATTTATAGAGTATTGTATGTGTTTATGTATTTATTTAAACTTAAATTGATTATTTTTGAAAATATTTATCACTGCAAAATTTATATGTTGATATTGATAAATTTTGTCAGATTGGAAATAATTGGAAAATAATTTAACTTTATATAAGACAGACTTGTAGTCATGATTTTCATCTTTTGTAGCTTAATAGTATAACAATGTAAACTATTGGCTATTACTGTCACCATCACTTTATCTCTGATGTCATTAGAATTTTGGAACATATAAAACTAATATTCCCTTTAATATTTAACAAAGTATTACAGAAAGTACATCATGTTTGTAACTTTGTATAATCACAAAATGTAGTTTCGTTTTACCTTTAAAATGAGAGGTTAAATGAAATTTGTTACATAATTCCATAATAAGAAAATACCTACTTGGATATCATTTTGCTTTTACCCATAATATTTTTAACTTACAATATTTTAACCATCAGATACCAATTTTTAAAAATGAAACAAAAATCATTGAAATATCTGGATATTTGAAAATATTAAAACCATTTTTTAGACGAATAACCAAATACTGGTTTTGTCTAATATTTACACAAATATTTTTTGTTACTGCTTCAAGTTTGAATTAAATATTCATAAGGCTTCTGCCTACTATAGAACTATAAACACTATTTCTTTTTACCATCTAAGAAACATTTGTAACCTGAAATTCTGTAAAGTGAAAACAAAACCTGCATTACCAACTAAAATTTAAATTTCCTAAATAAACTTAGTGCACAAGTTAGTGGATAATTGCAGTTCTATGTGCTAATCTGTGCAAGTCAATAAAGTAATATGTCAAAATATATTAATTACATAATATTTCTAATGGTAAGAAATGGGAAATTCTTCACATGTTATACTATGAGGTACTGGATTTATGATATATTATATATCAGGTAAAAATCATGATGTGTATCTACAATACTAACAGTGGAAATACTATTAAAAATGATGCATAATATTGATTCTTCCAGTCCAAGAACATGGTATATTTCTCTAACTGTTTACATCATCTTTGATTTCTTTCATCAGTGTTCTATAGTTTTCTGAGTACAAGTCTTCTCTCTCCTTAGGCCGGTTTATCCCTAGGTATTTTATTCTTTTTGCTGCAATGGTAAATGGGAGTGTTTCCTTAATTTCTCTTTCTGACTTTTCTTTGTAGGTGTATAGGAGTAAAAAAAAGATAGCAAATAAGGACCTGCTGTATAGCACAGGGAACTCTAGTCAATACTCTGTAATGGCCTATATAGGAAAAGAACCTAAAAAAGAGTGAATATGTGTAAATGTATAACTGATTCACTTTGCTGTACCGCAGAAACTAACACAACATTGTAAAGCAACTATACTCCAATAATTTTTTTTAAATAAAAAAAAAGATGCTTAAAATATGTAGAGAATAATTACAAGTGTATCAGTTTAAAGACACTGGCACAAGTACATAAATGTGTATAAATAACATGAAAATGTTGTAACTATACTCTTAATGATGGTGGCCTCTACAGGGAAAAATAATTGTTTTTAATACATAGTAAGGGACTTTAAAAAGAGTTTATTTTAGAATATACTAATGATATTGTAAAGTTTCCTTTGTTTCTACTAGATATGTATTCATGGGGTATTTGTGTAACATGGAAAAATTAAGTGGTTATTAAATCTTAGTAATTCATTAGCAGGTAATATTATGTTTATTTGCCATATTTTGTTAACACAAAGCCCTGGATAAAAAATTGTTTAATCCTGAAAAATCTTCTTTCCTGATACTAATAAAAGTTTGGAGCATGATAAAAGATTTCCTACAATGAGATTAAAAGATAATTTAAATGATTTTTGCCACAGAGGAGAAATATATTTGAGGCTGGAAATACCAAATGATAGATCTTATGACTATTTAGGGTCTAGGGAATTGATTTCAATTCTCAAATCTACAGTTAGGAGAATGTGAAACATGAACAGTAACTATTCTAAGTAAAGTATTAAGCATCTTACTTATTTTTTGTAAATAAAAATATTCACCTATAATACATATATTCATGCATCCAAAAGTTTACAAATAATGTATACCACCTAATAAACAGATTTATCATAAATACAGAATTGCATGTTTTACCCAGCTAATGTGAAAAGATCCTAAGTTCATATATATTTTGATATTTCAATATATTCCACTCTAAATGTACATAATAAAATTAATGATTTTTAAAGTAACGTATGAGTTAAAGGATGTCATATCAATAGCAGGTAAAATGCGTAAGTAAAAATAAAATTGTGCTATATGTTTATTTAAAGCTAGAGAATTAAAGAAAGATATACCTAGTATACTAGTACCATTTTGTTTTAATGGTGCTTAGTTATTGATGTTATTTATTAAATTTTCCAATTTTATATCACACATATATGTGACTGAATGAATATATAAGTCTGAAAAGACATGTATATATATATTTGAAATTGGATTGCTTTATGTACAACTATGGAATATATATTATATATATATATATATATACGTATATATATTTCTTAGAGATTCATTTATTCATATAAAGTCATGTTCCCATTTGAGTTCTATACTGTGCTCTGGTGATACTTTATAAAAAGTCTGAATCATTTTTGAAAGTAGCTATTGATTAATATAAAAGTTCTAATAATGCAATTTAATAGTAGTCACATAAATTCTACATGATATTTAGGTGTCATATGTTTATGCATTTGAAAATAAACTTATACTACCAAATATAAAATTTATTCCTGCAGCTTTTTCTAACTTTCATATATTACAAATAGAAACTTAGAACTTCCATTTGAAGGAGCACCAAAGAAAAACATTAAAAATTAACCTCAGTCTGACCATAGCATTTATTTGAATCAAAAATCCCTAATATGTCCACCTTACAATGGCTAAAGTGTATGTATTACTAAGAATATAATTTAAGGGATTAAATTATTCAAATTGCAGGTATACAACATAATTTTTTTTTTTTTTTTTTTTGGTGGTGCATGGGCCTCGCACTGTTGTGGCCTCTCCCGTTGTGGAGCACAGGCTCCAGACTCACAGGCTCAGCGGCCATGGCTCACGGGTCTAGCCACTCCGCGGCATGTGGGATCTTCCCGGACCCGGGCATGAACTCGTGTTCCCTGCATCGGCAGGCGGACTCTCAACCACTGCGCCCCCAGGGAAACCCCATAAAATATTTTTAATTTTACAATACAACTAATGCTTGAGTTTATTTTTCTCTTCAAGTGCAATAAATAATTTTCACATTAGACGTTTTTAAAACTTCTTATTAAACTCAAATTCCATTTACCACTATAAATTATTTTAAAATCATTATATTATGGTTCTTATTATTATTGCAATTTTTACCTTAAGAATTTTTTCTTAAAAAAGTTTTTATTATTAAAATTATGTAGGTCATTAAGGCACAAAAGTCCAGGGTACCATAAAGCCACCTGTTTTCAATTGGGACTGAATGGTTCATAAGCCCTAGAGTCAGCTCAAACATAATCATACAGGGAAACTGTATTGGATGAGTGAATTGAGTAAAGTTCAGAGGGTTAGTTTGATTTAAATGAATTGTATACTACAAAGGCCACTAATTTTCCCAATGGTTGCTGATATTCCTTCTGAAAAAAATTACATTTTACAATCTGTATCTGCTACAATTTTCCTCAGACAATAAGTCTCAGCAGTTATAAAGGAAAATTTTTAATTTTTCATTACTGTTGACAGAAATGTGATAATTTTATTATGGTATATCTTACTTTGCATCATATACATATGTTTATATATTTGCAGTCATACATATTCGTTTAATTTTTCTACTACTCTGTGAAACACTTGAAAAGAGATGTTCTTCTTACATCTAAAGCATAATGACTGAAAGAAATTAATAAATCCAGAGACTATCAGCTTAATTTATGATGGTGAACAGGTAAATATCACAAGAAATTCACTGAATATTCACTGAATATTCTGGAAATTCACTGAATATTCACAGCTTATTAAAGTCTATATGTAGATAAAATTTCTTAGAAAGTATATACATAAATAACTGGGGCAGTGTTTAATTCTGAAACATATGGGGAAACAGCAGTCACATACATGCAAATAGTTCATTCCATTAAGTTATTTTTTAATTAAAATGTAGAATTATGGGACATAGGACAAATTTGACCACTACCTTCCAACAAAACTTTACTGAAAACACCAGAGAAATATAAAAATGTGGAGAGACATGTATCCCGGATAGAAATTAGGAAAAGTCATCTATCACTATTGAGATATTTTAAGTCTTCTTGCTAGAATAATGTAGAGGGTCCACAGCAATTCTCCCTCCAGAGAAGGTAACTCAGTGTTGCAGTGACATAAGTAGGAGAAACAAGACTTGAGCTCTAGAATCAAGGGTGACTGTGCAACAGAACATTCCACTTGACAGCACATTCATGAGGCCATTCAAATGATTCAGAAGCATATCCACAATAGAATAGAAATCTGCAGAACTTCTGCTATTAGGAGAGGGCTCAGTTATGAAATAATGAATGGTAGCTATGGGAAGGAGAACTGACACAGACCTAAGACATACTGGAGTGAAGGTCAAACACAATACTTGACATAGAAATTTGGCTTTGAATATGTTGACTTCATAGAATCTGAAGAAACTCCACATAGAGCTGGATTTGTCTATGATTCTTTACTTTTCTCCAAATCCCTTAGGCATAAAAATCAATAAAGTGTTAATATAAACTCACATCAACCAGCCATCCAACTTACGTTCCAGAAAAAGGATTTAAATACTGTATTAGAAGACAAGAAATATATATGCATAGGATTTTTGAACAAATGTCACAAATGAATAAACCAATATTCATTCAAAGATAAGTAAAGAAATAGAAACAAAAAATTGAGAGATGGTATAGCTTCTGGTTTAATCAGATTTGATTTTGAAATACAGGCTTGTGTTGAGTTCTAGCATGGTCACATTGTTGCTGTGTGACCATGGTCCAAATACTCAAAGTTTCTTAATCTCTAAAATTAAAATAATATAACCTATTATGTTATCATTGTGATAACTGATTTAATAACATCATGAAACTTAAGACAGAAAATATCACAATTTATATTATCTTATGAATGGAGCCCCCTTAAATCCACAACAATATAAACTTACACAAAGTTTTATGTTCAAATATAATATTAAATTTCTACTCAGAATTTAGAGAAAAAGCATATCTAAAAAATTTACTTGATTCTTGAACTATATTCTTGACATCATTTGCACCAATAAAGTTCAAGAAAATGTGAATTGTTAACAGAGTTTAAACAATGAGGTGATGGAGCAAAATATTTAAGGACATAAGCACTAATTAAGAATAAAATGCAAAAAACTAAAATACAATTTGACAAAAATGTTAAAACTACCAATTTAAACTTTCAAATAGGCAAAGACTTTCAAAAATGACTATATCAGGGAGTGATATGAGCTAGAAAAGAGAGTATGCTGCAACAAGTTTATATTCCTCCACAGAAACATTGAAAAACTAGTACAAACTTTTGGAACCAACTTTATCAGAACTTTGAAAAACAATCAAAGATTTAATGTCAAAGGTTATAGGTCATCAAAAGAAAGTCAACTTAAGTACTGTAAGAAAGCTTTGTGGCATATTTAGATGCCCTCACCCCACCCACTTCCTTGGCTTGTTGGAAGTCTTGAAGATGGCAACTCATGTTTCCATTATGGGAACAAGATCCCTGTTTCTGGAGAAAGCAAGGTAAACCTAATTCCCATATTACTGTGTATGTCTATTCTAACCTATCTATGATCTGCCTGAAGGATTGATTAAAGATGTTTATTTATGTTTTGCTTACTGCAGAACTCACTCAGTCCAGAGAAGCAGTGAGCATTACTCAAACACAACATAAGGCAGATAGTCAACCTGAAGAGACCTGGAGTAAAAGATCACATACAAACACATGAGACATACAATAGATACCCTAAGATCTGGAAGGAACAGCTAGAGAGAGTTTATTTGGGAAATTAAGGCATTCAAAAGAATCCATGCTTATGGAAGAATAGAGAAAACCACACACATTCTCAGAGCAAGACACATGTACAGAAAAGTCCTAAGACCCTAATTTTTTACCTCAAGCTGATCCTTAGGCTGGGGGCAAGCCTGGCTGAGTGTTGAAGGAGATCTCCAGCACAGACTCAATTTGCAAAGACTGAGATAAGTTTATTTGTTAGTTTAGTCCCTGGTGTTCAAGGAAATCTTTGTCAAAACAGTAACTGAACACAAGCTAAGGAATAGACACTTCAGAGACCACATTCTATAAGAAATATAATCTCTGATAAAATAGTTTAGAAAAGTCACTAAATAAATGGACAACTAAGGGCTACAACAATCAAATTAAAAAAATAGTAAACATTGGGAAGGGGAAAATCTGACTTGAGCGTTATCCATTATGATAACCAATGACTAGTTTTCAACAAAATATCACACAGTACATTAACAAACAAGAAAATATGCCCTATTCATAGGAAAACAATAAACTGACAAAAATTATTCTGAGGAAGCTCAGAAAATACATTTACTAGAAAAAGAGTTCAGATTAACTATCTTATATTTGCTCAAAGCATTAACACAAATCATGGGAAAAAAGTTAAAGGAAACCAGGATTACAATGCATAAACAATAGAAAATATCAAAAATGAGAAATAGATTATAAAAAGGAAACAAATAGAAATTCTGAAGCTAAAGAGTTTAGTAAGTGAAATAAAGAATTCACTACAGGGGCTTAACATCAAATTTGATTAAACAGAAGATAGAATTATGAAATTTGAAGATAGAAAACTTGACATTTTCTGAGGAAGAAAAATGATGAAAAACTGTGAACATAGCCTAGGGGTTTATAAGATACCATCAAGCAGACCAACTTATGGATCATGGAAGTCCCAGAAATAGAAGAGAGAAAAAAGCTCAAAAAGAATATTTGAAGAAGTAAAGGCACAAAACTTCTCAAATTTGCTGAAAAATATGAATCTATACTCCAAGGAGTCCAATAAACTGAAAGTAGGATAAGCAAAGTGATCCACACTGAACGCATTATAATAAAACTGTTGAAAGAAATAATCAAAGAGAGACTCTTAAAAGCAGCAAGAGTGAAGTGTTTCATTATATACAAGGGATCCTCAATAACATTAACACCAAATTTCTTATCAGAAACCATAGAAGCTAGAAGGCAGTGGGATGACATATTTAAAGTGCTAAAAGAAAAAAAATGCCAAACAAGAATTCCATATGTGGCAAAACTGTTTTTCACAAATGAGGAAGCTATTAAGACATTCCCATATTTAAAAGGAAAAAAGAAAAAAGCGGAAGGAGTCTTATACCACAACACATGCCCTTAAAAAAGTGAAGATCTCTGGTAAAGGTTACTACTGGGCAAATATAAAATCTAGTAATAACCATTTATTTGTGTGTGGGTGGTGGTGGTTGTAACTCTGCTTTTTATTTCCTACATGATGTAAAAAACAAATGGCTGAAATTTTAACAAATCTGTTGTGTGGAACACAATGTAAAAGATGCAATTCATTACAATAATAACAAGTAGGGGAAAAATCTGTTTAAGAGCAGAGTATATGTATTCTATTGAAAGTAAGTGGGTATCAACTCAGACAAGATTGTAATACATTTAGGATGCTAAATGCAATCTTCACAGTAACATAAAGAAAATATCTAAAAAAATATTCACATAAAAGGTGGAACACAGAGCATTTTTGGAGTAGCTAAAATACTATGTATGATACCATAATAATGGATACATGTCATTATATATTTGTTCAAACCCACAAAATGTACAACACCAAGAGTAAATAATAATGAGATCTATGGACTTTGGATGGTTGAGATATGTCAATGTAAGTTCATCAATTGTAACAAATATACACTCTGGTGTGTGATGTTGATAATGAAGGAGGCTATGTATGTGTGGCAGAAGGAGTGTATAGGAAATCTCTGTACCTTCCTCCAATGTTTCTGTCAATTTAAAACTTCTCTACAAACATAAAATCTTAATTAAAAAAAGGAGTATATGGACTTGTAATTGAAAAATAATTCTGAATCTATGTGAAGAAAAAAAAATATATATATATACACAAAAGAAAACAAGAAGAGAATAAAAATGTTTCACTCATAAAAAAACAAAACTAAACACCAAAGAAGGCAGTAATGGAGGAAATTAGTGAGAGAAGCATTATAAATACATACATCAAAAAATAAAAAAAAATTACTAGCTATTGCTTTTAATGTATGTGGATTAAAATCTCCAGTCTCCAATGTCCAATACTTAGAGACAATTGAAAACAAAAACACAACATACCAAAACTTATGGGGTGGAGTAGAATCAGTGCTCAGAGGAATATTTACAGTGGAAAACACTTACATTAAAAAAAAGAAGAAAGATCTCAAATCAATAACCTAACTTTATGCTTTGAAGAAAAAGAAAAAAAAAATAGCAAACTTAACCCAAAGCTAGTTGAAGGAAGGAAATAATAGAAAAAATGAGAAGAGGTAAATGAAATAAAGATTAGAGAGACAATTGGGAGATTTAATAAAATCAAAATTTGTTTCTTGGAAAAGATTTTAAAAATTAACATATTTTTACCTATATTGACAAAGAAAAATAACTAAAATCTGAAAAATGGGGACATTACTACTGACCTTGCAGAAGTAAAAAAAATTATAATAGAACACAATAAACAATTGTGCACTAACAAATTAGATAATTCATAAGAAATGTACAAATCCCTTGAAATACACAAATTACTAAACTGACTTAAGAAGAAATCTCTCAGCAGAATTATAACAAATAAAGAGATTGGAATAGTAAACAAAAAAAACCCCAACAATGAAAACTTCAGTATTAGAGGCCCTCCCTGGTGAATTTTTTCAAACATTAAAGGTTAGTTAATCTGAATATCTCTCAAACTCTTCCAAAAAAAGTGAAAAGGGTGGAATACTTCTTAACACATTCTGTGAGGAAAGACAACACAAGAAAAACATTACAGATCTTATCCTTAATGAATATAGATGCAAAAATCATCAACAAAATTCAGCGAACTGTGTCCAACACAATATTAAAAGGACTTTGCCCCATTATGACGTGAAATTTATTACAAGAATAGAATAGTAGTTCAACATAAGCAAATCAATTAATAGAATACAAAAAAAACAAAAAGGAAAAGAAAAGACCTACATCATCTCAGTTGATACAAAGTAGTCATTTGATGAAAATCTACTTTCAGGATAAAAATGCTCAGAAAACTAGGAATGGAAGGGATCTTCCTTAACATAATAAAAGATAAAAAAAAAAAAAACCCTCACAGCTAAAATCATATTCAAGGATGAGATTTTCTGAATTGCCAATAGAATTACTTTCTAACAGGCTAAGTCGTAATCGTAGTAGATGCTATGACTTTCATAACAAAAGTACCATAAACCGGGTGGCTCATACAATAGAAGTCTATTGTCTTACAGTTCTGGAGGCTACTTGTGCCATTTGAAGGTATTGGCAAGTTTGGTTCTTTCTGAGGGCAGGGAGAAATAATCTTTTCCAAGCTTTTCATGTAGCTTATTTTTAGCAATCTTAGATGTTCTATGTCATACAAAAGCATCATCCCCACCTCTGCCTTCATCTCCACATGACATTCTTCCTGTGTGCAAGTCTGACCCAAATTTCTGCTTTGTATAAGGACAGTAGTCATATTGGATAAGGGTCTCACCCTACTCCAGAATGACCCCATCTTAATTAATTAAATACAAAATAACCCTATTTCTAAAGAAGGTTGCACTATAAAGTACTGGGGGTCAGGACTCCAACATATAATTTGGGGGGAAAACAATTTAACTCATAAGAATCAGCAAAAGTCTTAATCATTCCAGCATCAACTTTAAGTCCAAGATGTTATCTAAATATCATCAACTCACTGACCATAGGAAGTAACATGTGATACAAGATAGTACAATTACATCCTCTTTCCTGAAAACTTTAACGATGAGTTAAGACTTCAAAAACAGTAGTCAACTAATACTGGGTTTTCTGATGGCACAGCACTAAAAAGACTTTCCACACGTATTTTTGGCTGAGATCAATGGATCTGTCTTAGTTCCCACTCTTCCTGAGATGAGATATATACCAGATCTTTATTCAACTCTCTTTGCTATTCAATGTTCTTTTTTTTTGCGGTACGCGAGCCTCTCACTGTTGTGGCCTCTCCCATTGCAGAGCACAGGCTCCGGCTGCGCAGGCTCAGTGGCCATGGCTCACGGGCCTAGCCGCTCCACGGCATGTGGGATCTTCCCAGACCGGGGCACGAACCTGTGTCCCCTGCATCGGCAGGCAGACTCTCAACCACTGCGCCACCAGGGAAGCCCTCAATGTTCTTTTGATAAACTATTTATTCATGTTTCATTTAGTGAGCAAACATTTTTGTTGTTTGAGATTGAAGAATCCTGGTAACATAAACTAAAGAGAAAACTAATAAGGAAAAATAAAATATAGATTTTCACAGAAGAAAACACAATAATATTATATTTTATTGAACATTAAATAAGGCTTAATGAACTATAATCACAACAAAGTTTCAGGAATAGAGAGAAATTTCTACAGTTAAAATATTAACTGAGATTGTAGCCATCTTCTATTATAACTCCTAATATATTATTTTTATATTGATGTGTACTTTTCATACCTGATTTCAAAGTAAGCCAAATCAGAGCTCAAAAAATGTGATTAAAAATGAATAAACCCAATCACCCAATTCATCCCACCCCTCTTTCCCCCCTTGGTGTCCATGCACTTGTTATCTACATCTGTGTCTCTATTTCTGCCTTACAAAGAGGTTCATCTGTACCATTTTTCTAGATTCCACATATATACATTAATATACAATATTTGTTTTTTTTCTCTTTCTGACTTACTTCACTCTGTATATAAAATGGATAACTAATGAGAACCTGCTGTATAGCACAGGGAATTCCACTGCACTGTACAGTAGAAACTAACACAACATTGTAAAGCAACTATACCCCAGTAAAAAAAATAAATAAAAATTTAAAAAAAAATGAATAAACCATTGACATGCAGTTATCAACATACCATAATAATGTTGAAATATTGGCATCAGCTTCATTAAATGAAGGTTATCTCATATTTTTTTTTTTCTCAAACACAACGTTGGTATATAACACTTAAAAGAACTGCAAGGTGATTTACAATTTGAATTATTTCAAAGTTTTTATTTCAAGTTTTTAAAAAAAATAATGTTCTTATATTCTAAACAAATCTGGAAAGTAGAATACATGTGTAGGTTTAATTGAGGAGAATGCATTTTATGGATAGAAACCTATCCTAAAGTAAGAAGCACTTTGATGATAATAATGTTTATGGTGGATATATAATGATGTGAATGATGGCCATGATGACCTTTGTTGAAATTATTGACAGTTTTAACAATGTACTTGAACTCTTCTAAGTCATTTATGTGTTTAATATTATTTAATTATTGTAAAATTGCTACAAGATGGAAATCCATTTTTTGGAGAAATTAAGTACAGGTCAGAAAATCATAAGTCTTACCAGAATTTAATTCCACAACACAGGGTAGAGGTCCTTATTTCCCCTTTCTAAAATAATGCTTCATCTTCTAAACTGGTCTTAGTTATATAGACAGAGCCATGAAGACTAAAATATGGGCAAGGAAACCAGCTTGAATTTTATAGATCTGCCTTAGTTAGATCCTAAAAGTTCAGCGTGATGATTTTCACTTAACTCAGAAATGTAACACAATAGGCAAGCTATTGGATTTTGCATGAGCTAAAGCATATTTTTGCTCTCCTAAGCCATACCTGTGCATATAGTTAATTTTTTTCAGGTGATTACTTCCAGGTGCTTGCCTATAGGAATTCATTGCAATGCAATGAAATCAGAGTAATAAACTAATCAGCAAAAATTAACCCACAGGCATGTTACAGAGACACGTATATTTAAATGACTTCAGTATTATAATTTGTGGATTCTGAATGTTTATGTTCATGATGAAGACAATCTCCTCCTAAGTAATTAGGAAGATCTACATACAACTAGGTATGTTTGGTGTTATCTTAAGCTCATTAGAATATTACACATGCCTACTTTTTAAATGGAACATTTAGATTTTTGACATAACCATAGAGAAATATTTTCAATTTGATTGTCCCATTGTTATAGTTAAGTAAAACACAATACAGCTTTCTTTTTTATTATCTTTTCTCATTGATTATAATTCTATTAACTGTCAGGGGACTTTAAATTGAATATCAAAATTAATTTTGGTGAAGAAAACTAAAACACTTTCTACAAACTTTTTATTGTAGCATTTTTTTTTCATAAAGAAATTCTGTCTTAAGTGACTGAATTGCCTTCAAATCATGTATAAGAAAGATAAAGTTGCATCCATTTCAAGTCATTAGCTGTGGTACTTAGTATTGTTGCATTTGAAAATGTTGAAATAAAATCAAGACTCCTGGTAAGAGCATACTAAATTAAATATAAATAAATAATAAAACTGAGATGATTCCTGCTATGATAAAGATGGACTCTCCCCAACATGCAGACTGTGAAATTAGAATACTCATATCAGAATAATATCTTGGAATTAAAGTTGATGTGTACTTATAAAAAGTTGTTATCAAACATAAAATTCTGAGGATTCTAAGAAACAACAAAGACTTTACACTACCATTTATGTTAAAATAAATTGTTTTTGTTTTTGTAAGCTCAAGTAAATAATTTTGAAAGTATATGTAAATAAGAAGAAAATAAAATTATATATCTGTGTGTATATACATAGCCATTCAAATACATTCTTTTTGTCAGATATTTTGGAGTTATATTTTTATTCAAGTTAACACAAAGTTCTTTTAAAAGAACTGAGTATTACTGAGCAGCACTCAGGTAAGAAAGCAAGGCAACTTTAGTGGAATGCTTATCTGCATTTTTCCTAGCTCCCCTATTTCTACTTAACTTGCAAGAAGGAATATTAAAAAGATGAGGAATGATTGATGTAATCCAATCCCTCCAGAAAACTTGAGGAGAAAGACAACTACATGCTTAAAACACAAATGATCCTCAAATTTACTCTTGTATAAAAATACCATGTGAATTAATATATATAATCTCAGGGGGAAAAGAGTAGTGTTTCCTAAATTTCAAAGATGAGGTTAGGTGGTAAAATACAATCAAGTTGGGAAAAATATTTTTATTCCACCAGTGCCTATGAGAAGTACATCACATATCAGAGACCACCTTAAGTGCACATGATAATCCTTATTATAGATTTGGTGGCCATTGTTTTAGGAAAAAAGATTGAGGTTACTATAGAGAAGACATTATTTTGGGTATCATGAGTATCAGTTACTAATGATGCAAGCAAAGGCAATCCAAATCTCAGCATAACAATAGACTTTTATTATTATGCTCAGTGGAAAGTAGAACAACTGATAAATCTCTACTTCAGAATTTGGGTCTACATGTTCACAAGCATGAATTTGCCATGAGCATTAGTTCTGATAATAAATTGGGGCATCCTTGCTCTGTGTGACTCTCACTCTCTGGAATCAGTACAATATAGGAGGAATGTTATTATCGTGGCAATGTTAACGTGTAAGAAACAAATAGAAACATAAGATGATCTTTAAAGACATAGCTCAGAACTAATACTCTGTCACTTCACCCACAAACAACTGGACAAAGTAAGACAAATGGCCAAGCTTTATAACAAAGAGATAAGGATACACATTCTGTGTCTTATAAAAGACACTGTGATCACATGAAAAATAACTTAAACACAGGGAAAGAATTGGTATAAAAATGCAATCTACTACCTATAATTTGCCAAATACCAACAGACTTTAGTGAAATCAAGCCACTATGAATAAGAGACACAGAAATAAGTTACAAGAAATCTAAATACCAAAGACAGTAGATGTTTGCTGTATGTTTCAGTTGCATAAAGTAGAATTGTTATTTATAAAATGTTTTTAAAAATAATGAATGAAATTACAAATCTAAGTTGGTAAACGGTCTCCAATGAAGAGTCAGACTTGAAAAATCAAACAAATAAATTTCTAGAAGTGTATTATATAGCTGTTGAAAAAGTTGATGGATGCAGGGACTTCCCTGGTTGTCCAATGGTTGGAACTCTGCAATTCCGCTGCAGAGGACACAGGTTCGATCCCTGGTCAGGGAACCAAGATCCCACAGTCCATGTGACACGGCCAAAAAAAAAAAAAGTTGATGTATGGGTGAAAACCCTGAAAAGAGAATTAATGATCTGGAAGAAATATATGAAAAATTCATTCATAAAGCAGCATAAAGTTATGAGAATATCAAAAACAAAAAAAAGAGGTTAAAAATAAAGAAAAAATCAGAAGTTTCATCAAATATCTGACTGGGGGCCCAAAGGGAAAAATGGTGAGAAAATGGTAAGAAAAAGTAAAGAAAAAACAGTTATGGATTTTCCAGAACTGATAAAAAAAATATGACTCTACTGATACAAGGAAAATATCATATCAAAGGCAGAATCAAATAAATAATCATCGTATATCCCTGTTTTCTGAGTCTTCTGAAACTAAAGTTCATTTGAGACAGAAAATATTTTGAAATCAATCAGAGGGAAAGACATAATTAGAAAAATTATCACTACAGTAACAGAATGTGTGGCAACAACAACAAAAACAACAGCAACAAATGGAAGCCAAAAGGTAGTGGAATAATATTTACACAGAGAGAACATAAAAACAACATTTAACTTATAATTGTGTATCCATAAGTTCATTCTCTAAGTCTGTGAGTCTGTTTCTGTTTTGTGAATAAGTTCATTTGTATCATATCTTTTTAGATTCTATGTATAAGTGATATCATATGATATTTCTCTTTCTCTGTCAGACTTACTTCACTCAGTATGACAATCTGTCGTTCCATCCATGTTGCTGTAAATGGCATTATTTCATTCTTTGTATGGCTGAGTAATATTCCATTGTATATATGTATCCATCTTCTTTATCAATTCTTCTGTTGATGGACATTCAGTTTGTTCCATGTCTTGGCTATTGTAAACAGTGCTGCAATGAACATTGGGGTGCATGTATCCTTTTGGGCCATGTTTTGTTTTTGGATATATGTCCAGGAGTGGGATTGCAGGGTCATACAGTAGCTTTATGTTTAGTTTTTTTAAGGAACCTCCATACTGTTCTCCATAGTGCCTGTACCAATTTACATTCCCACCAACGGTGTAGGAGGGTTCCCTTCTCTCCACACCCTCTCCAGCATTTATTGTTTGTGGATATTTTTAATGATAGTCATTTCTTTTTTTAAAAAAAAAAATAAATAAATTTATTTATTTATTATTTTTGACTGCGTTGGGGTTTTCTCTAGTTGTGGCGAGTGGAGGCTACTCTTTGTTGAGGTGCGTGTGCTTCTCATTGCAGTGGCTTCTCTTGTCACAGAGCACAGACTCTAGGCACATGGGCTCAGTAGTTGTGGCTTGCGGGCTGCAGAGAGCAGGTTCAGTAGTTGTGGTGCCCAGGCTTAGCTGCTCCACGGCATGTGAGATCTTCCTTGACCAGGGATTGAACCCATGTCCCCTGCATTGGCAGGTGGATTCTAAACCACTGTGCCACCAGGGAAGTCCAATGATAGTCATTTCGACTGGTGTGAGGTGATACCTCATTGTAGGGAAGGGTGGGGGGAAAGGGAGTTAGGGAGTTTGGAATTGACATGTACACACTGCTATATTTAAAATGGATAACCAATAAAGACCTACTGTATAGCACAGGGAACTCTTCTCAATATTATATGGAAACCTGGATGGGAGGGGAGTTTGGGGGAGAATGGATACGTGTATGGTTGAGTCATTTTGCTATGCACATGAAACTATCACAACATTGTTAATCGGTTATACTTCAATATAAAATAAAACCTTAAAAAAAGAAAAGTTAAAAATGTTTTGTGTATCCAGCAAAATCATCTTTCAAAAATAAATGTATTGATATTTCATTGTGGATAGATAGAAAGATTCAGTTATATAAGATGAATAAGATCTAGAAATCTATTACACAACATTGTAGCTATAGTTAACAATATTGTACTGTCCATTTAAAAATTTGTTAAGGGGATAAAGCTAATGTTAAGTGTTCTCATCACAATAAAAAATAAATGCAATATAAAATATTTATAATACATAAAGCTTACCACTGAAAATTCTGCTCTAAATGGACTGCTAAAGGACATGCATCAAGAAAAAAGAAATATTCCCCAAATGGTATAAGATGCAAAAAGATGAAATTTTAAATGTATTTATTTGGTTGCTTCTTGGTTGTTTTTTTTAATTTTTAAATTGGATTAGGAGTTGAGGATAACTTACTGATGAGTGTAATCTAACTGTTGATGGTAAAAAAAAAAAAAAGTCAAACTCAAAAGATTCCACTAGTGTGTGTGTGTGTGTGTGTGTGTGTGTGTGTGTGTGTGTGTGTGTG
>NW_020837945.1:36285541-36305690 GCF_003676395.1 Aethalodelphis obliquidens
TGTGTGTGTGTGTGTGTGTGTGTGTGTGTGTGTGTGTGTGTGTGTGTTGGGGGGTGGGAGGGATTGGAGTTTAGTCACTTTTGTAAGTTAAATATCTATGGTAGGATACTGTGACTTTCCTGTTATGGCAAATATCATCTGTAACATCTAAACATAATAGAAAAAGCAACTATCTGAAGGTAGTAGAGAATGAAGAGGAGGAGTTTTATTCTATAGGGATTTCACTTTCAGAGCAGGAGATATATAAAAGGAAGTGCCCCTTTTCATCACTTGTAGGATGGGAGAAGTTGCAGAAATTGCAAAGTGATGGGATTTTTAAAAAAAAGCAATGGCAAGCTTTCTGTCCCTGTCAATCAGAGTACTGATTTAGAGCATTAATGGCCACTGGCAATGGAAGAGCATACAAAAATAGAAAGAGTTAAAGAGGAGATCTCAAGTACTGTCTGACAACATGTTGGCTAATCCCTGAAGTACACATGTGCAAAAAAGACTCAGTAAACCTCAGGTAAAAGTAAACAATCTGAAGCTTGGTCTTCCTTCTCAAGAAACAGTTTGCAGTTCATGTCCAACTAAGTTAATTGCTATTAAAACAAATGAAACATCACTAATTAGAAGAAAATAACAGAATTTGGAGTCTCCACAACATAAAAATTTAAATGTTGGCAATACAATCCAAAATAATTTGGTATTTAAAGAATGAGGTAAGTAGAGTCTTTCCTAAAGAGAAAAGACAGTTAATACGAACAACCTGATGATGATCTAAATAAGAAGTATAATATAAAATAAAAATATTTTTAAAATTTTGCTCTTAAATAGTGAAAAGATAGAAAAATAAAACTACAAAACTAACCAAATGGGAATTCTTGAAATAAAATATATGGAAAAAAATTATTGCATAGACTTAACAATAGCATTGCAATTTAAGGATGGCTAATGAGCATAATGGTATTTCAATAGATGCTATCCAATCTGAGAAATAGAGAAAAAGTATTGAAAAATATAAACAGAATCACAAAAGTGTTAGATATTATGAAAGAGTGAGACAAATGTTATTAGAGTTTTAGAAGGAAAGAAGAAAAAGAATAGGGAAGATAATCATTTATTAAATACTGAAAAATTAACAAATTTGATATATGGTATAGATTTATATATTTAGATATTCAATAAATACCAAGAAAGATAAACATTTTTAAAAGCTGTGCCAACTCAAAATTTAAGAGTCAAGCTCTTAAAAGTCAAAGGTAAAACATGAGTTTTAAAAGCAGCAACAGAAAAAAGTTGTTTTGACCATTCTAGGTATGTATTTCCTATTACACATTGATTTAACAAAGTTGGAACACCAACACTATCTAATTTTAAGACTTATTATAAAACCTAAGTAATCAAAATACTGTGGTACCACTGTCAAGTTAGACAAATAGTCCAATGGAATAGAACAGAGAATCAGGTAATAGAAAAACACATAATGGAAAACTGATTTTTAACAAGGTGCAAAGCCAATTCAGTGGAGATTGGATAATTTTTTTTTAATAAATGGTTTTGTGACAACTGGATATCCATATGAAAAATAAAAGAAACGTGGATCCATATGTTCTATCATACATAGATACTGACTCAAATTTTATCATATATCTAAGTGAAAAATTTAAAACTATAAAACTTCTAGAACAAAGCATAGAGAAAAACCTTTGTGATTTTGGCTAGGCAAAGATTTCTCTGATATGATAACAAAAGCATAATTTGTAAAAGACCAAATTGATAAAATGCACTTCATAAAAACATAAAATCTTGGCTCCTCGAAAGTCTGTTAAGACAATGAAAAGCAAGCTACAAACTGGGAGAATAAGTTTGTAAATTATATATCTGATAACAGACATGGACTTAAAATATATAAACACCTGATTCTACTCAGTAAAAAGAAGTAAATCACCCAAGTACAAAATTGAACAAAGATTTGAATAGACACTTTACTATAGAAGATATATGAATGTGAATATTCACAAGAAAATATGCTAAATATTTTTAGTAATTAGAAGAATGGACATTAATGCACATTAAAAACATAATGAGGTACCCCTTTTGACCTATTAGAATGTCTAAGACTAAAACAAACAAACAAAAAACACTGTATTATTGGCAAGGATTTGGAGGAATTGTAACTCTCATACAAAGCTGGTTAGAATGTAATATATATATAATATACACATACGTATGTCTATATATATTAAGTAATTAATTATTTATTTATACACACACGCGCACGCGCATGTGTGCTGCTATTATAAAACAATAGGAATGAATGTATTGTAGAATATGTATTAACCTATATAAGTTGTAGTAATAAAATTCTGACAGAACACTGTGAATAATTTTTCTAATGTTTAACAGCAATCAAAATAATAATAATGAAAATAATAATAATAGTAATAATAATGTAAGGAATTACATGGTCACTAGAGTGAGTTTCTAGATTGGATTGTTAATCAAAACCTAGAGACAGTAGGTGACCCAGCACAAAGTTTATAGTTATCTTTAGGAAGGGATAGAGTGTCTTTCACAGCAGCAGGATCTCAGAAGCTTTAATTACGCAGTTATAACTTCTGATGTCCCCAAACACATGAGATGCCCTTTGTTGCTCAAGATGCTCTTGTGCAGGATGATGGCAAGAGATGACACATAAATCAGGAGCACAAGGAAGCTGAAAATTAGAGGTTGCCTCTGCTAAACTTGCCAGTCACTAGCACTTGGAGGGGTGTGTACTGTGCTCCCAGCTCCCATTCTTTAATGTACCTAAATTCCACAATCGTACAATAAATAATCCCAAAAACAACATCCTAAGGTGTCTCAGTACTCATTAATTAGTGCATAGAAATCCCAGCTAAACTCTCCAAATAGATACATACATACCTTTAGATGATTCCAAAGAAACTTGACTAGGGGTCCTTCAAACAACACTGAAATAGGAAGAAAAAAATCACATTAAAGATGTTAACTATTTAAACAACAACAACAACAGCAAAAAGCAGCAAACAAAAAAGAAACATACTTTAGAATCATAGAAAAAAACACATCTAATCTAGGCTGGTGGTTACCTCTGGAAAGGAGGCAGGAAGGTAAATTGGACAGGAGCATAGAAATTGAGAACCAAAGGATTTTGGCAATGAATGTTCTAGTTCTTCTTGTGTAGATGGTAGGTTCATGAGTGTAAGTTATACTATAAAAATAAATACAAAATTAATATATAAATAAAAAACAAAATAAATATATAAAATAGAAAAATAAAGGAGTGAGAGTCAGACATAAATTAATACTTAAAATTGATGGAAACTTTTGTGCTTGAAATTTTTAATGAAGGAGAGTATTTTGACTTTTTTATAAAGTAAATATTTCATAAAAGGACTAGAGACACTGTTCTTGCTAAATATTGCTTTGCAGAGAAAGGGAAAAAGAGAAAGACTTATTTTATTACATCAGCAACATTCTAGCTACTTGAAAGTTTTGTTTTCCTTATTTTTTCTCCCTAATTACCCAATTATCTAGAATTCCTAAGAGTTAAGAAGTCTAATTAAAGCAAATGTAAATGATTTTAATCCCTCAGTCTAACTTTTAAATAATTTACTATTATAAACTACTAATAGTATTTAATGAGTAATTTCTTTATGTTAGGCACCATACTTTGCTTGGGTTATGCTATTTTATCTTCATAATATGTGAGTTGGCAATTTAAATATTCATTTTACACACGAAGAAATTAAGGTTAAATTAGGTAACATAAGAAACCAAGTTACTTACAAACCTTGAAGTTATCAGGAATTTATCCCATTCAGTTTGACTGCAAAATTCATATTATCATTGCTCTGACAGAAACTATCTCAACTCTTAATTCTGGCAAGCATCAACATCTTTCTTAGGAGGTAGTGGAGACATAAATAAGAAATTTAGCTATGATCTCTGATTCTATTCATGACTGAACCTGGATGTATAGCTTCCATACAGATAGCTATTGAAAAAAACTCAACTTTTTAACATAGCGTGACTCAGAAGCGCTAGCTCATGAGGGCAGCTCTGGTCACGTGGGCCTTTCACATTTCATGTTTAGGTGCCATGTCTACCAGGACCTAATAGCATGCTAGCTGCTAAATTTAGAAAGATGTATATTTTTCTGCTATATGTAGCATGGCTTTCCTCTATACCTCTAGGGGTCTACCTCCTGATTCTTCTGTTGGACCTGATTAAAACTCTGCACAGCCTGTTTTGCTATCATAGATGTCTCTAGTGATATGTGGTCTGCAGGCTCACATGTCTCCATTGGCAGGGCTATACCTGATGCAGAGTTCTTTCCTATTTTTGATTCCACTCAACTCTGATAGACTTTTATACCATTCAATAAATAGGACTTAGCAATATTATTGTTATGAATTGGTCAAATTAATACTTATTAAGTGAAGCACATGGTGCCAGATGGTGAGCCATGGTTCAACAATGGACCACAAGAGGAACAGAAATAGAGAAGTTTATTACTCACAGATCCTGGAGGAAGTACATGGCATGCCTCAAGGGACTACACAAGGAAGGTCAAAACAGAGTTCAGTCATGGACAGGAACTGGGGCACACACCTTTATTAGAGTCTGTGTGTGGAGCGCTTTAGGGTTCTCAGACCAAGGCTGGATTGGTCAGTTCAAACCAAAAGAGCGGGGTTTTGCTAAGCCACATGTGGGCTATATCTAAGGGGAACAGAAAGGGAAGGAACTGGGAGACAGGGGAGACTTTTGATCAAGGGTTGTTGAGGGAGTCATATCAGGAACTCACATTTGCTTGTGACTGCAGGCTGCTCTCTAGGGCACTGAGCTTGCATGAGGGGACTGGTGTCAGTGTAAAATCAATGTAGTCTGCTTGGCCAAACAAAATGTTGCTGAGGCAGAAATACCAAGGAATAGCTTAGCTAAACTCTTGACAGTTATCAAATATGGATATGCTACTTCTGGAACCTAAAGGGGCTTACCAGTCAATGTGCTTCCTTTTTTAGTAATGAAAATTGCAAAAGGCAATAATTTGCCCTTTACCTTAGACTGTCCAACATGCTCTAGACTGATTCCCTAAAAATGTGATGATCCTCTGAAACTCTGGAAAATGTCTTACTAAGGTCTTCAAAATACTTGCCAATCCTTGCTCGTTCAGTATGATTAACATTATGCTATCAATATAGTTGGATGATGTGATATTCTGTGGATTGTCCAGATGGTCCACATTCTTTAGAGTTATAACAGAGGGCATGAAAGTGGACATAGCCCTAGTACAAAACCCTAAATGTATACTGTTACCCATCCTACATCAATGCAAATTAGAAATGATACTAAAAAGTTATATATATATAATAGTACCTGGATTCATGTTAATATACTCTAGTAAGATATCACAATCTGTGTTGTAAGGTTTTTGTAAGATATCACATCTGTTTCAGTTGGGTAAGAGGTCACAGGAGTTTCAATTGAGGCTACTACTCAGTTGAGTTTGCAGTAATCTGCTGTCAATATCTAGGATCCACTAGGTTTTTGCAAGGGTCAGTCTGGTAAATTACTTGGGTTATGATGGGGACCACCACCCTGGAATTCTTTAGGGTTTTAAATAATCTCTGCCATTCACTAATCCCTGCCATTCTTTGTATAGGGCATTGTTTTTGATGCATTATCTTGGGTGGGGATGGGGATGAGGAAAGTGTTCAACGTCCTCTATTTGGCCTTCTCTGTTGATTGTTTTCTTTTCTTACAAGATTAGGAACAAACGTGTGTGTTCTGCCAACTACTAAGTATATCCATTCTAATTGTGTTTTCTGGGAAAGGGAAGTGATCACTGTGTAGATTTGTGTTTTATAAACTGAATCTTGACTAGAACGCTATGTGCTCCCAGAGCAGCCAATGGGACACTTTACACCCCTGAGTCTTGATGTCAATTTTAACCATGTGTAAAATTATCCTAAAATATCTGTGTATTATCCCTTTCCCAATGTATGACTATTGGAATAAATGTCTGTAGTGTCCTTCGAGGAAGCATATAAATCTGCTGTGGTGCTATAAGGTCTTTCTTCATGGAGAATGGGCATCCCTTTCAAAGAATATCAAGTCTGAAAATTTTCTTATGTCCTAAAACTAGGCCAAGGATTGTGAACTATTGAATTGAGGATGTTGCCCACAGCCTTCTGATACTCTATCCTTGATTAGTTAAATAAATAAAGCAATGGACTTGTTGACTATCCATCAATATTGTTCCTTAAAATTATGAGATATGTTAATTATCTACAAAACTCTCAGAGTTAGGGCACCTTGGCTGACACTCTGACTTTGAAATTCAGTACCTTGATTCTAATGGTTAAGTGCTCCAGCTTGATCTTTATTATGTTGGGAACCTATTATCTCCATTGAATAAGGGAAGCCTTGTTCTATAATACCTCTCTTATCACATTCAAAAATGGTTCTTCAGGTCCTTGCACAGTGTATACAGTCAGATAGTAAGTGTTTGGGGTTGAATTATGTCCCCCCAAAGCGCATATGTTGAATTCTTCACCTCACCTACCTCAGAATGTAACCTTATTTAAAATGGGTTGTTGCACAAATAATTAGTTACACTAAAATAAGGTCATATTGGAGAAGGGTGGCCCTCTAATCCAATATAACTGGTATTCTTATAAAAAAGAGAAATTTGGAAATAGGCATGCGTACAATGGGAATTACATATGAAGAAGAAGGCAGAAATTGGAGTCGTGCTTCTACAAACTAAGGAATGGCAAAAATTTCTAGCAGACTGCCAGAAGCTAGGTGAACAACACTGAACAATTTTTTTTCTCATAGACTTCGAAGAAACCAATCTTAAATTTCAGTGTCCCATTCCTCCCCAATCAGTGTAGCACATTTACTGAGGTTGATCATTTAATTTTCTCTGGAGCTTTTCTTCAAAAAAATTAAATCTCAATCCTGATCATCAGCATGAACAGCCTTCTTCCTGATGGAGATGAATGATTCTTTATATGATACCAAGGAAATCCTCTGTTTTTTTATATTTTACTTAAAATAGGTGTTAAATCTCCCTCAGCCTTATATTTTCCTTTGCCAATGATTTAATAACCTTCAGCAATAGTCATCCAATTTCACAGCCATTATTTCTTCCCATAAACCTCTCAAATGCCTGAGATATTGTACCTTCCACCGCATTTCCTTTCATCAGTATCCTGTCTCAGGTCACTCCCAGCTAAAGTATAGCAATTGTACCACTATAGCTTGCCATAGGCTATCAGGATTCGACCTTCCATCAGTGGTGAGGACCTACTCCATTGCCAAGTAGGAAACATACAGTGAAGTTCCTGAATCTCATTTTTAAAACCTGCATCATAGGGCTACCTTTTGTTCCAACTGTCTTCGTTTCATTCCCTGGGTAGCACACTCTGAAATACATAGATTTGTATGCAGGAAATATATTAGAAAGTGCTTTGGGGAATAAGATCTGTAAAGATGTCAGAGTAGTAGGATTTGGCAGACAGAAAAGTTGAACTGCCATAAAGTGAATTAAAAACTTGGGTAAGGCACTTCACTTTGGCAGAGAAAATGCTGCAGGATATGTGTGATCCAGGAACTCTTAGAATTCTTTCTGGTAGTATTCTTTCTTCCCGAGGCCTCCCTTAGTGCTGGCTAAGTGCCAGAGAGTTGTGCACATGTCTCCTTGTTAGTTACCAACAATGGGAAACTCCTACCTGCTCTGGCTTTAAGAAACAGTTGATGCAATGGCTTTGGCCTCTGCCCACCCTGATTATCATATCTGCCTTCATGCCTCAGAAGAGGACCAAAGATTACCTCACAGTGACGCTCAAGTCCGACTGGCCTGGGCAAGAACACATTGGTGCAGAGGCAGGTGTACTGGCCCTTTCTGTGATGCACACCTGCTAACTATTGAAGATACCTACCACCAAGTGCTGAGATGCAACCACAGCCTGGACACCCTGCATATCACTGACACCACTGGGTGCCCTGCAGCACCTTGCCGTTGCCAGGGGCCACATCTTCATCCTGATTTACTCATCCTGGTTTACTCATTACTCAACAAATATGTGAACAAAGAAGCAAACCCTGGAGGAGCTGGAGCCTGCCTATAAGCTGATGTGTGAGATCAAAGGCAATAACCTGCATAAGTACCCTATCATGCTGGTGAGCAAAATGTGCCATGAGAACCACAGGTGGTGCTGTTTGTGCAATGGAATAAAATTGCACCTTCGTGAAGACATTTGCCAAAACTGATACCAGTTTGCAGGAGCTGTTCCATATGCTTTTGAACCACAAGAAGAAGCTTGCCGCCTGCCTCCAGTCTTCCCAGATGAAATTCCAGATGCCTAAAACCAATAAGAATCTGCATAGTAAGTGCATTATCATGTGAGCTGGGTTGTTTGTTTTTTTAGATATCGTTACATGAGCTGTTTATATGTTTTGGATATTAATCCCTTATTGGTCATATCATTTGCAAATATTTTCTCCCATTCAGTAGGTTGTCTTTTCATTTTGTCAATGGTTTCCTCCACTATGCAAATGCTTTTAAGTTAATTAGATCTCACTTGTTTATTTTTGTTTTTTTTTCCTCTTGTCTTAGGAAACAGAGCCAAAAAATATATTGCTACAGTTTATGTCAAAAAGTGCTCTATGCTCTCTTCTGAGTTTTAGGTTTCATGTCTTTAAAATAATTTTTAAAATATTATTTAGTCTTTAAAACATTCTTCACCTTACCATTTTGATAAAAATTAATATTGTACTTTTTGCTCTTTATGTGCCATATATTTAATTTCTCAATTATTTCATTATTTTATAGGAGAACATTTATTCTATTGATATAGAAATGCCATAAAGATATTATAGCTGTTATTTCTTTTACATCTTATGTATAAACATATTTTTAAGGCTTAATTTATCTTTTAGTATTTTACTATTACATTATATTTTTAGTACCTACACTTTTTATATTAAATACATTTAAGAAAATGATGTATATCAGCAATCACATAATACAAACAGCTCGATCTTTTAGGTTGCTTGTCACAATCATATAATCATTATGGCATAAAACATTCCTGCCCTAAGACCACAGTGCTTTGTTTTGCCAGGTTTAGAACCAACTGATAAGCAAATATCTTTTATAAAGAAAGGCTCTATCCTCTTTTGACTAAGGCTCATTTTGAAGCTAATATGTATATCTTCGTGCAGAATACAGGTGATATATCACTTGCCACGAAAAGTCTTTCAGTCCATTCTTAGATCCTCAGTTTCAGCTGGATGATGACTACCATCCTTTATGAGGTGCCAAATTTGGACTTTCAACAAATATGTAAATATTATGAGAGAACAAAAAAAATAACATATGTCCTTAATTAATTTTTAAAACTCAATGGGGACATATTAAAAACACATCAGCAAATCATGTTTGTATGATCTAGAGCTCATCATTAGTTGTAAATTAGCAAGACAACAATTCACTACCATACCTGACATCAAATTTCATGTAAAGCAAGTGATACTTCTAGAGCTCATTAAATATGTTATCATGAAATGGATTTATTTAGTCCAACAGTTTCTATGCTTTCCACCATAAGCACTACACTTTCTGAAAGAGTCTTTTGTAGATGTCATTCAGATATATCTTTAAAATCACATGGCAAGCATTTTGAGCTCCCACACACCTCTGTGTATTCAATCAATCCTGATGTGTAGAGGCTCCCCATAGGACTCAGACTAATTGAGAGACACTATCCTAAATGATCAACTGATTTTTGCAAATACAGATACAAAAATCATAACTATTGCCTTTAAAATATAGTTTTTCTTACATAAATGTTAGCATAGATTGGTGATATACTGCTTTCATGTTAAATAATAGGAATGGCTTTGGTTTCATAGATTTTCCTAATCCCTCTTTCAGAATTGCCAATGATACTATTAAATAGTGGCTGTTAGGATGGTACAATGTTGCAGTATACAGCCAAAGCATACTGGCCACTGATTCATTACTCTTCTGCTTCATAAACTTCCCTGTAAGTAAAGAAGATACATATCTTCAATAAACCCAATGGAGGAAATGAAATGTTTCTCTTTCATCTCTGGGCTTTATGAAATATCTAATGCACTAAAAAGCAAGAAGAATTATCTAATGTTTAGCTCTTTTGGTCAGGTTTTCACTGGCTTACAGTGAATATTATGTATGTATGTATTTCACTGTCCTTTACTCACTGTACTTCAATATTACACACACTCTAACTGAACATAACTTCTATTTTCTTTATGAATTATCAAGAAAAAATTCCTAAAATAAAGAAATTGTACTTGCTAGCCACTCTTAAATCACAGGCTTCAAGGGTATTATCTGATTATCAAGTCTTACTGATGTCTAAAAATTCTATTCAAGAAACAACGTATGTGGACTTCCCCGGTGGCGCAGTGGTTGAGAGTCTGCCTGCCGATGCAGCGGACACGGGTTCGTGCCCCAGTCCGGGAAGATCCCACATGCCGTGGAGCGGCTAGGCCCGTGAGCCATGGCTGCTGAGCCTGCACGTCTGGAGCCTGTGCTCTGCAACGGGAGAGGCCACAACAGTAAGAGGCCCGTGTACCACAAAAAAAGAAAAAATAAATGACATATGCAATTTTAGAATCTTAAAATATAAGTATAGATTTTTGGAACTGTATAAGGATATTCTCCTAAAATGTATTAAATATGCAAAAATATTAAAATCTAAATGTATAGTGTAGTATATGAGCATAGATAGGTCTTTTCAGGATAAGTAAATGGGAGATAAGTACCATAATAAAAATACCTGTTTCTTATGAAATTTATTTTGAGTTCATTTGTATGAATTAATTTACAGTTAAACTAATACCTTAACCTGGTTTCTACAAAATATCTTGCTGGAGTTTTGATTAATGTTGTATTGAATTTGTAAATCTGTTTGGAGATAATTGACATTTTAAAAATTCTAAGTTCCATTAATTTATATCTTCTTGACTACTCTCATCAGTTTTCTTTTTTTACTTTTTAGCATACAGATCTTGCATATGTTTGTTAGCTTTATACCTAGCTTTTAAATGAGGTTTTGTGCTTAATAAATGATACATTCTTCTTTTTTTTTTTTTTTTTTTTTTTGATATGCAGGCCTCTCACTGTTGTGGTCTCTCCTGTTGTGGAACACAGGCTCCAGATGCGCAGGCTCAGTGGCCATGGCTCATGGGCCCAGCCGCTTCGCGGCATGTGGGATCTTCCCGGACCGGGGCACGAACCCGTGCCCCTTGCATCGGCAAGCGGACTCTCAACCACTGCACCACCAGGGAAGCCCCAATGATACATGTTTTCAATTTTAATTCCCAATTATTCATTATTAGTATTGAGAAATGAAATCACCTTTTATGTATTGACATATTCTCTGACATTGCTAAATTCACATACTAATTTAAAAAAATTGTATATTCGTTGGAAAATTTAAATGTAGTTTTTTCTTCCATTGCAGCTCTTTTTTGTTGTTGTTCTTTTTAACTGTCTACATCTTTTTTTCTTTGTTTACCTTATTGTATTCATGAGGATATAAAGCTATTGATTTGGAGGACTAACAATGGACATTCTGGCTTTGTTCCTAATTTAGGGACAAATAATTAGTCTTTCATCATACATACATAATGTTATCTGTAGAGATTGTTTGTAAATACCTCATTTTATTAAAGTTTCATTTAATTCTGAATTTGCTGCACCTTTTTTTTTTTTTTTTTTTTTTGTGGTACGCGGGCCTCCCACTGTTGTGGCCTCTCCCGTTGCGGAGCACAGGCTCTGGACGTGCAGGCTCAGCAGCCATGGCTCACGGGCCCAGCCGCTCCGCAGCATGTGGGATCTTCCCGGACTGGGGCACGAACCCATGTCCCCTGCATCGGCAAGCGGACTCTCAACCACTGTGCCACCAGGGAAGCCCTGCTGCACCTTTTTAAATGACTGTGAATGCTAAATCTCGCAAGGGCTTTTTCTGCATCTATTCCTTTTACATGTGTCTCCCAAATTTTGATGTTTTTTTTTCGTTGTCATTCAATTGAAAATACTTTTACATTTCATTTGTAACTTTGTATTTGACCCAAAGGTCATTTGAAAGTATAATTAATTTCCAAATATTTGTGATTATCAAAGTTATCTTTTTAGTATTGTTTTCTAGCTTAATTCCATGTAGACAAAGATAATTCTCTGCATAATTTAAAGTCTTTTAAATTTGTTGAGATGTGTTTCTCACATTGAATATGATCTACCTGGGTGAATCATACACACTTAAAAAAAATGTGTATTCTGCTGTCGTTGGGTAGGTTTTTCTGTAAATGTAAATTCAGTCTACTGATAAGCCTGTCTAAGGCATGTTTTATTTTTGTCCCCACCTTGTTGGTTTGTTTTCTAGAATTTCTATTTGAGTTTTATAGTTTCTATTTCTTGGTTTAAATTCATCATCTGTTAATGCATGTCATCTACCTTTTCCACTAGAGCATTTAATATATTAATCATAGTCATGTAAAATTTATTTATGGTAATGTCAACATCAGAGACATCTATGAGCCTGGGTCAGGGTCTGAGCTTGTTTATTGCTTTGACTCTTAATAATAGGTTGTTATGCTCATACCACAGAAGTAGTCACTTTCCACACTCTTGTTTCTCCCCAGTGTTGTAATGCTTTTGCTGTTACTTGACATTTTCTAAACCAAAGATTAGGGTTAGAGGTGATTCTCTATATACTGGGTTCAAACTTGTGCTCAGGTCTCAGGAGAGGGCCATTCTCAGTGGTCCTATCTCTTTTTTCTACTGGCAGCTAACATCTAATTTTATAGCTTTGGTAGTTATTATAAGAGAAAGTATTTCCTGTTCCTCCCTCAGTGGTAGGAGACTTTTAATGCTATTAATATAGGATCTCTGGTCCAGTATTCTCTCTTATCTCACTTCTATGAGTAGAGGTTTGTTTTCCAGGAACTTTTCCAGCTACAGTTTGTCTTCATCCTGGCCCTGACTGTGACAGTATTTCTTGCCCTTCTCCAGTGGCATAAAGCATTTGATTCATAATGGATAAGGGTTTGTGTGGGGCTCTGTGTATTTCCTGTAGTAAAAATTGATTCTGTGCTTTGTGACCACCTAGAGAGGTGGGATAGGGAGGGTGGGAGGGAGACCCAAGAGGGAGGAGATATGGGGATATATGTATATGTATAGCTGATTCACTTTGTTATAAAGTAGAAACTAACACACCATTGTAAAGCAATTATACTCCAATAAAGATGTTAAAAAAAATGTTGATTCCTTTCTTTAGGATTGCACTATCTTGTGAAACCTCCCCAATCTACACACTGTTCTTCAGTTCTTTTGTGCATCACATGGAAGTTCACACAGAAGACGGATGACTGTATCTCTGGTTCCAAGTCCTTCCATACACTTATTCTAGACTATAATTGGCCTATAGCAATTTATAAAAATTTTAACTGGATTATTTTGACCCATTTTTATGGCACCCAGTACCTCTTTCCTTTATGTTTTGCTATATGTGAATAATTGCTTGTGTCCTGTCTCTTATAGAAGGTCTTGTCATTCCTTAGATTTCAGTCTACTTAATTGCCCTGCAACTCTGATGGATTCAAGAAAAAATATGATTTACTTTATTCATATTTTTATTTTATTATGGTGGTAGCATCACCTTTTCAAGTTTTATAAAACCTAAACAGAAGTGGAATAAGCTCTGACTTATTGTAAGCTTTCTCTTTGTCTTTAAATTTCAATGTTACTGTGATGTGCCTATGATTAATTTTCTTTGTATTTATTTTGCTTAGAGATGGTTGATATTCCTGTATTTGTGGCTTTATGTCTTTCATCATTTTTTGAAAATTTGCAGTTTTTATGTCTTTAAATTTTACTTCCATATATTCTCATATTTTGTTTGTTTGTCTTCTGTGTGCTAATTAAATATAAGTTAGACCATGTCCCACATGTCCCTTCCATGCTTCTATTTGTACCTTTTCCTTTTTCTTTTTGCTTCTGTTTGAATACAGCATATTCATTTGTCTTCCTTTTTGCTTTGTACAGTATGCTATTAATACTACTTGAATGCTAATTTCAGTGTTTTTTTTTTATCAGTGCTGGGATATTCCTGTGATATTCTTCAACTTTTTCTCTTTTTTATTTTCTCAAAATATTAATCATAATTATATTTTGTCAATATCTGTTAACTCTATATTTTGGATCACTTAAAAGTGTTTTTTAGTTTTCTTACATATGGTTCTGTTTTCCTGCATTCTTTAAAGTATAAAATAAGAGTAGGAATTGGTAAATTGCATTATTTTTCAGCATATATAAATGGCTTTTAGTTCCTCCCACTAGAGGTAGACCATATTTCTCTGACATTGAAATTGGAATTAATCATGTTAATAATTTGGCTGAGAAAAGTTAGTGGATATGGCACAAGTACAAGTTTAAAGTCATTTTGCGTGTAATTCACCGTCTTTTGCTTCTACCATTATTATGAATGCACCCTAAAAGGGCCACTAGCCACAAAAGAATGTGGATCAGACTTTATCCCAACAATGATCAGGAGTCAGGCCCAGCTGAACCAAGTCTATAGAAGACAAAAGTATAGACATTGGAACCTATGAATATAAGAATAAGTGATTATTTCAAGCAATAAATTTCAGTGTGCTTTATTACACAATCTTGTGATAACAATAGCTGACTATTGCAGCAAGCATATGTGAGAAAAAAAAAAATAGTAACTCCAAACTGTTAACGTTCTCTACAGAGTATTTATCTTTCTTTTGGAAGGCTGATAGAGAATGGGTATATTACCTCAATCCAGCACTTTTAAAGTATAATTCTTCACAATCTTACCTGAAAGCTATATATTTTTCTTAAGGCTCATTATCCCTAGCTAATTGTTGTCTTCTTGCCAAGAAAAAGCAAAATAAAAACAAACAAACAACAAACAAAAAACAAGATATCTCTCCCTATCCTTCTCTCTCTCTTCTTAATTTACAACTGTTTTTTTATTCTGGATTTCTTTTAGCACTACCCCTCGCCCCCTAAACACACACACACAAACAGACACAGCCTTGGAGATGACAAATGCCTCAGGAAAATTGTGTTCTGAGTGATGGATCTGTTGGCCTGCAGCTGTCTTTCCTCTAGGATCTTAGTCCTCCAATCCCTGGCTATCTTGATAGTTCTAAATTTCAATTTATGTCTCCCCAGGCCTTTGTAACTACCTTAAATTTAGATTGTTTTTTTAAATTTAGACAGTGTGGTCTACACCAATAATTAGCAAACTCAAAAAAGAAAAAATCAGCAGAAAAATGTAAGGTTCATCTCATTTAATTTTCTTTATATTTTGATCTCTTAAATTCTCTCTGAATTTGTTACCCTCCAATACCTGAAAGAGGGTTCTTCTTTCTGTTGTGGCAAAAATAATAATAATAACAATAATAAATCTAGTTCTTTAGGTGTTCTGAGTAGAAGTATTAGTTTGATATGAGCTACCTTATTATATCTGAAAACAGTAATTTTTTTTTTTTTTTTAGGTAATCTTTACTCCCTTCCTGTGGCTAATGGCTTTTGTCACTTTTTCTAAACGTACTGTCTTTTCACTACAGTGCATCAAGCTGAGAATTTATTTTTATTTATCTTGCTTGGAAATCAGCATGTGCTTGTTACTGAAGAACACATGTCTTTCTTCAGTTCTGGAAACTTAGTAATTATCATTTCCCGTATTTCTTATCTGTCATGTTATGTATTTTGTTCCATTAGAACTATATTTGGACCAATTGTATAGTTTATCAACTATTGAATACAGCATATTATAGCAGCAACATATTATAACAGCAACAATACTATTGTATTGTTTATGCTTCTTAATTTCTTTTATCATCCATGATGCTTATATAAATCACTGTTGCCAATGTTGGGGATAAGAACCCTTGAGACAGTTTTATGCTTCTATTTGGATAAGCTAGCTAGAGTGATATAGTGGCTAATATATTAAAGTATGTAATGTATTTATATGTGTGTGAATGTGCCTTATAATATTTAGTAGGACAATAAAACACTTGTAACAAAAGAATGCAGCTGATAGAAGGGCTTGCCATGTTTGGATACCACAAAAACGACAAAGGCGGTATCTACATAAAGACAACAGAAAAGTTTGGCAAGGAACACAAAACCACAGATGGTTGTAGGTGGCAGTCTCCTAGCAGCAGAAACAGATTTTCTTGAGAAAACATTTCATCAAAACTTTACTTTGAACCAGTCTGTTCTGTCATATTGAGGACAATATTCAGGAAAAAAAAAAAATCTTTGCTAGCATACAGCAAACAGAAGTTGGAAACTGTTTATGTGATGGTTATACTCTAAAGAGGAAGAGAAGATAAATGCAGGGTCCTAATCTTATTTTCATCACACAGTCTTGAATATGGCCAGACCTAAGCAAAGTAGTACACTAGGTAATTTCACAGACCACAGCTTCTCTGCCCATGTCCTACCATCTCTTTAGTTGTTCTCTCTTATTCTAAGCCCCCAGAAGAATTCAGTGTCTTCAAACCTCTATGAAGGATCTATAGCTTTCAAAGAAATTTACACTGACAAGATTTTGTGTTTACTTTTGAAATAAGATAAACTCTAATACTAACTGACTGATTTACCTTGGAAAATCAGAAATAATCCAAAGGAAATTGTTTTTTCTCTTAGAAATACTATACTGTTGACATTTTTTGTATTATAATAATGGTTCTTTTAACTGCAGACATATTTATGATTTATTCTTTAGCCATTATAGGAAATTGTGCATAACATTACCTACAGTTGGTAAATAAGGGGATAGTGTCTGTTAAATGTGGCTTTAATTATCAGACAAAATTCCTAGCACTTTCAGCCTTACTTACTTTGGGAGTACACTATATTTTATTTGATAGAAGTAAAAAACCCAGTGTACTGTAGTAGTTATCATTACAGGCCCTTTCCGAGGTGAACTCTCTAAACCTCAACTTACTCATCTGTAAAATAAACATTAATTTTCCATCTCATGAACATTTTTATAAGCAAAAATTTGAAAATTTATATAAAATACTTAACACCAGACTCTAATTAAGTACTCAGAAAATATTAGTTATTATAGCTAATATTTTTAGTTATAAACTAATGTTTTTAAAGTAATGAATAATAATATTTTAAAATTGTTATATGTACCACCCACCAGCAGCTGGAAACAGCTCTGGGACCCCTAGAGAACCAGCCCTGACCATCAGCAGGCCAACACTAGGTCTGGGAGTCCTTGGGGCTCTCAGCCAGCTTCCCCAGGATCTGGCCCCCCCTACCAGCAGGAAAACACCAGCTTTGTGATACTGGGAACCACAGCCAGCCACATCAGAACTGACCCAATGCACCAGTGGGCTGACATGAGCCCTGGAACTCCTAGGGCCCTGTAGCCAGACCAGCTGTACCCCAGCTGCTCCCACCAGCAGGACAACACCAGCTATGAGACACCTTGAACCCCCTTAGCCAGCTGCCATGGGATCCAGCCCTGCCCACCAGTGGGTCAGCATCACCTTGGGGATGGCCCAGATGCTACACCCAGCCATGTCAGGAATGAGCCTACACATAGCAGGCCAAAACTAGATCCAAGACCCCTAGCCCCACAATCATTCACCCCAGAACCTGACTCCATCCACCATTGGGCTAGCATTAGTCCCAGGACCCCCTGGGACTCCTTAGCCATCTGTCTCATGACCCCGCCCCACCCACCAGTGGCCAGCAGCCTCTGCACAAGAGCCTAACAATCAACCTGAATAGGGTCTAGCCACATCTACCAAGCCACTCAAAGTCAGCCCACCTCAATGGAAGAATGCACACAGCCTACATAGGGGCATCCCTAGAGCATGTAGCTCCAGTGACCAGAGGGGAGTGGACTGCTCGAATGCACAGGACATCTCCTAAAAAAGGTCACTTCTCCAAGGTTGGGAAACATAACCAACCTACCAAATACATAGAAATAAAAACAGCAAATTAGGCAAAGTGAGGCAACAAAGAAATATGTTTCAAATGAAGAAACAAGATAAAACTCCAAAGAAACACTAAGTGAAGTGGACATAAGCAACCTACCTAAGAAAGGATTCAAGGTACTCATCCTAAATATGCTCAAAATTCATGGAAGGAGAGTCGATGAATAGAGTGAGAAGTTAAAAGTTTTTAACAAAGAATTTAAAAATATAAAGATGAATCAAACAGAGATGAAGAATACAATCACTGAAATTTAAAAAATACACTAGAAGGAATCAACAGTAGACTAGATGATACAGAGGAACAGATCAGCAAGATGGAAAACAGAGTAGTGGAAATCACTGAAACTGAACAAAAAAAAAAAAAAGAAGAAGAGAAACGAGGAAAGGTTAAGAGACCTTTAAAACAACTTCAAGTGTACTAATATTTGCAGTTTAGGGTCCCAGAAAGAAAAGAGAAACAGAAAAGGGCAAAGAACATATTTAAAGACATAATAGCTGAAAACTTCCCTAATGTGGGAAAGGAAACAGACATATGGTTCAAGAAACAGAGTGTCCCAAACTGGATCAACCTAAAGAGAAGCACACCAAGACACATTGTAATTAAAATGGTAAAAATTAAAGATAAAGAGAGAATATTAAAAGCAGCAAGGAAAAAGAAACATGTTATATACAAAGGAATTCCCATAAGTCTATCAGCTGACTTTTCAGAAGAAACCCTGAAGGGAGTAGCAGGCCAGAAGGGAGTAGCACAATATATCTAAAGTGATGAAAAGGAAACACCTACAAACAAGAATACTCTACCCAGCATTGCTCTTGTTCAGATTCGATGGAGAGATCAAAAGCTTTACAGACAAGCCAAATCTACAAGAGTTCAACACCACCGAACCAGCTTTATAAGAAACATTAGAGGAACTTCTCTAAGCAAAAAAGAAAAGGCCACAACTAGAAAATGAAGATTATAAAAGGAAAAAGCTCATCAATAAAGGCAAACATATAGTAAAGGCAGCAAATCATCCATGCACAAAGCTAGTAGGAATGTTAAAAGACAAAACTATGCTACTGGCACAAAAACAGAAACATAGATCAATGGAATGGAATATAGAGCTCAGAAATGAACACACACTTACATGACTATTAATCTATGACAGAAGAGGCCAAAATATACAATGGGGAAAAGGCAGCCCTAAAAGACAACCAATATATGATGCTGGGAAAACTGGACAGCTACATGCAAAAGAATCAAACTGGACTACTCTTTCACATCATACACAAAAATAAGTTGAAAATGGATTAAAGACTTAAATGTAAAACCTGGAACTATAAGACTTCTAGAAGAAGGGAGTAAGCTCTTTGACATTGGTTTTAGTAACATATTTTTTGGATATGTCTTCTCAGGCAAGGGAAACAAAAGCAAAAAATGGGACTACATCAAACTAAAATGTTTTTGCACAGTGAAGGAAACTATCTACAAAACTAAAAGACCACCTACTGAATGGGAGAAGATATTTGCAAAGGATATTTCTGATGGTTGGTTGATAGTCAAAATATACAAAGAACTCATGCAACTCAGCATCAAAAAAACAACCAAATTAAAAAAAGGACAGCAAATCTGAACAGATATTTTTCCAAAGACAATATTCAGATTACCAACAGACACATGAAATGATGTTCAACATCACTAATCATCAGGGAAATGCAAACAAAACCACAATGAAATATCATCTCACACCTGTCACAATGGCTATTATCAAAAAGACAACAAACAACAAGTGTGAGGAGGATGTAGCGAAAAGGGAACCCTCGTGCAGTGTTGACAGGAATGTACATTGGTACAGGCACTATGGAAAACAGTAGGAAGCTTCCTCAAAAAATTAGAGGTTGAACTATCATATGATCCAACAATTTCATTCCTGGGCATTTATACAAAGAAAACAAAAACGCTAAATAGAAAAGATATATGCACCCATATGTTCTTTGTGGCATCATTTACAATAGCCAAAATATGGAAGCAATCTAAATGGCCATCAATAGATGAATGCATAAGGAAGATGTGGTATATATATATATATATATATATATATATATA